>NC_132923.1:4570251-4880417 GCF_047675955.1 Chlorocebus sabaeus | reverse complement strand
CGGCTGACAATGAGTGTGTAGTTAAGAGGGTTGCAGATGGCAACATAGCGATCATAGCCCATCACAGCAATGAGAAAACAGTTGGTACAAGCCAAGCCCACAAATAAATAGAGCTGGACTGCACACCCAGAGAAAGAAATGGTTGGAATTGTGGATAGCAGGTTGGTAAGCATTTTGGGTACAATGACCAAGGTGTAGCAGGTTTCAGAGCATGAAAGGACAAAGAGGAAGAAGTACATAGGAGTGTGCAAAGCCCTGTCCAGGCGAATGACCGTCATGATAGTGGCATTGGCCATCAGAGTGGTCAGGTAGACTAATAGGAAGACAAAGAAGAGAAGGATCTGCAGATCCCCCAGTTCTGAGAAACCTGTAAGGATGAACTCGGTGAGCTCGCTCTGGTTCTGTCTTTTCATTGGTCAGTGGAATTAGGCTTCGGTAACCTGAAATTGAGAAAAGAGTGACCTTGACAAAAGTGAAATGACCCTAGAGATACACAGTTTGCATTTCTGTAAAAAGCTGATAATACTGGTCTGAAAAAATACATAACAAACATTAAGCACATAGATCAGAGTGTAGGGAAGGAACAAAGGACATGAATAGTGACATACCCCAATTAAAAGATATCTGAAATTATTTATTTTTGTAAGTTATTTTCATTCTCTGTATTCCTATGTGCCTAGAAAGTTCATACTGTAAAATAAAAATGTGATTTAGACCTCATTTCATTAAATACTCTCATTTTATGGAAGAAGAAAATGAGGCTCAATAAGATTAAACCATTTGCTTACCCACATGACAATGACAGTCCTTAAAAATCACCTATCTTTGCTGACACCTTATAAAAATCTGATTCAGAAAAACAAACAAAACAAGTAAAAAGGGATGCACCTCTCATATACATGACTCAAATAATGCTTGTTCACATGTGGAGAGCTATTTTAATCTACTTAAAAGTATTCAGATTCTATTTACCCATGATCAATTGTGAAGACTTTGAGATGGCTCACATATTGGGGTTTCCCTTGTGATCAGTGAGTGGGAATCTGAGATTAAGAACCTAATTAAAGCTCAAATTCAACTCAGAGCATTATGAGGCTTGGGCTGAGATCTCTACTCTTCTGGCCTATGCCTCAATCTCCATTGCCTCCATAATGTTCTAAGAAGAACTTTCATCATTATCTGTGAGAAGATCTGTGGTTTGATTGGGAGATCAAATAAATGTTAAAACTTTCATATCAGACTTAGACAATCATATTATTTTTACTTTAGAAAAAAGATCAGAAATCTAACTCAATCTTCATACAATTCTGTGAACCTCTTTATAGCAATGTAGGAAGTACTGTCCAACCTCCATAGTGAAGGACAAATTTTAAGGAGTCACTGACTTCCAAAATGGCTGTTCCCTTGCTAAATAGTTTATCTGGCTACTTCTGAGTAGAACTATGCCTCCTTGAAATAGTCACCCATTGTTCTTGATTTGTCCTCTGCAGATACTCACAATAATGTTAAATTATTTCTATGAATGACAGCTAGCCTTTAGTTATTGAAATAAAATGATCATATATCTTTATGGGTCTTATTTTCCTTCTAACTAATTATTTAATATATAGTTTATGGCAATGTTTCTAGAACTTTCTCTGTCCTCATCACCATCTTAGGTGTGTTTGTCCTCTGCATTAGGTCATGCATCTACCCCTCAGCTGTAGACAAGCTGGTTGGCTGCAGCCATCAAACATAACTTTTTCTCTCTGCTTCTACACATAACATTACATTTTCTTTCCTATTTTTGTTATCCCTCAGAATTAATATTTATCTTTCCTACAAAACCTTAGTTCATTATTCATCCTGGGAGGCTCCCCTATGTAGCTCTCAAAGACTGATTCCTGTTTGAATTCACTTCTCTGTCAGTTTGCTCTGAGATCGTTGGTTAGAATGGCAGCATAGTAAGGCTGGATGGACACAGGCTCTGGAGTCAGACTGCCCAGGTTGAGACCATGGCTCTGCCAATGTACAATGTTGGGGAAATCACTTTGGGTCTCATGATTTAATCTCTAGAATGGCAATAATAATAGCATAAGCCAAAAAGTTTGTGTGAGCACCAAATGCCCACAATGAAGTTCCTGATGCATAAGTGGCCAATACAGGCAGGCTGTTAAATATCTAGTCAAGCCCCCTCATGTTACAAATGAAGAAACAGAGGCCCAGAGAAGTAAAATATCAAGATGTAGCTTGCATAAGTTATGAAGCAAGAACTGTATCCCAAATACCTTAAGTCTTCCATCTAGGGTTTTGTCTTTTGAATTACCTGGGTTCTAGTTTTGATATTTTCTTTGCACTGTGTGCTTATACATCAGCTACTTAGGTAATAGATCGATGTCTTCTTTACTCTGTATGATCCCCACAAGGCTTTCTGTTCCACTCTTCCATCCACTCCTATCTCTTATTCTTCCACCTTAATCCATCATATATTTTTCCTTATGCTAAGATACATATTAGGCAGTTTCTCCCTATTTCCTAGTATAAGTCTATTTTAGAAATATTTTGCTATTTACACTCTTAGCTATTCTCTTCATTTACTATATCTCCCATGCTCACATGGTCAGGGTTTGTTCAGCTGCATCTTTGCTCTCTCCGTATGGTCTCTGTCCTGTCTCTCACTCTAGATTCTGATTCTATGGCCAACATTTCACCAGTGCATGGTTTCCATGAGTTCTTCTGCTTCTGAATCTTTCTTTGGTATTGAAAGTATTTTTAGAGAAAATTGACAGATATTACTCATAAGAAAGAGTGATCTTACAACTCTAGTACAAAGGAGACACTTACATCCACAGGCAGTTTCTCTCATATCCCATCAAAGTCTAAAAAGGAGAGAGAAATAGGCGAACATTAAAAAATATATATCACGTAGCACATTTCTTCCAGATCTTACAGGGGAAAGTCCAGGGGCCATTTGCTTTTAAAGATGAAAGACAGCTCAGCCTGGTCTCTGAGCCAAAAGTAACTGTACAGCCAATCTTAGCAGCTCTGTGCCCTTGACGACACATACTCCAGCAAAATCCCTGGATCTTATACATTAGGGGTGCCTCAGGGGATTGAGGCTTTGGAGGGAGGTTCTTCCTTGGACTCTAGGCATTAAAAATGTAACATTTTACCTTTAAAAAAGAAAAAAAAGAGTAGAAAAATTATGTGGTTTACTTGATCTGTGTAAAAGATGAATAGCTTTAAATACTATCATTTTTTGCACTGATCATTCATTTTGGAGCAAGGTTATATTTGCTGAATAAAGTGATGATTGTGACTTCTTTAGTAATTAGCTTTACAGATGCTAAACATAGAAGAACTCTTTTAAGGGATAAAATAAATGACATTCTTGACAATTTTTTTCTTCCTTCTTAAAGTCGCTAGTTGAATTATGATGCTATTTTTTCTGTAACTATCTTGATTTATGAATAAGTTATACTAGCATCATAAGAGGGCACACAGTTTAACCTTTTCTACATTCCTCTACCTGCTCGATTTATCTCTTCAAATATGTTAATCAATATAGACTTTTGTCAGGGCATTAGTTGATTTAATCAATATGCATTGAGTACCTATAATGCTCCAAGCACTCTGGTGAGTGTTTTGGTGGGGAAGGTGACACAATGATGGCTTAGTCTGTGCCAGTGGTGACTTATGGACCCATATACATCTGGGCCTCCTGAGGTGCATGTGAAGATGCATATTTTGGGGCTTTACCCTAGGATCTCCTAAATAAGAAATATTTTAGGTGGAGCTTGGAAGGTTGCAATCAGTTTATGTAATTTTTTTGATTTTCAGAAAGTATAGAGCTACTGACTTCTTTCTGATAAAAGCTTGATGTTTAGAAGATGAGATGAAGAAATAAGTGAATAATTACAACAAGCAAAGAGGGTTAAGCTAGGGACAAGCACAGGGCACTACAGCATTACTGAGAGGAAGTAAAGTTATCACATTTAGTACCAAAATGAGTGAGTCTCAAACTCCCCTTATACCTTTTCAATTCAACAATATTTCTTTTATAAGTTTATAAGTAGAATACATGACAGAACTAGGACAAAACTCAGTAGGGAGAAATGAAAGTATACTATAAAAAAATCACAATACAAATAAAGTGCTACAATATTATTTGAGGATTGACTGTGATGAGTTACACATGCATATTTTATATATCACAAAACACAAAAATTAAACAAATGTGTTGCTAATAAACCAATAGAGGGGATACAACAGAATAATAATAATTACTCGATTAATCCAATGGAAGTCAAGAAAATAGGAAAACAGTAACAAGAAATAAATGAAACAAAGGGACAACACATAGTACAATGGTAGACTTAAACACACTCAAAATGAAACGTATATTGACTGTAAATTATTTACACTTCAATAAAAAGATATTGTCTGATTTGTATAAACAAAGCAATTATATATTTTCTGCAAAAGACCCACTATAAATCTTAAGTCTCAGATAACAGCAATGTTCTAGAAAAAAAGCACAAAACTCTAACTATTAGAAAGGCAGAATGACTATACTAACATGAGACAAGTGGACTTCAGCACAATAAATATTAACAGAACTAAAGATGGACATTTGCTAATAACAAAAAATTTAGCCCTGGGGTGCAACCAAGATGGCCTAATAGGAACAGCTCCAGCTGCCAACTCCCAGCGTGAGTGACACAGAAGATGGATGATTTCTGCATTTTCAACTGAGGTACTGGGTTCATCTCACTGGGGAGTGCCGGACAATCGGTGCTGGTCAGCTGGTGCAGCCTGACCAGCCAGAGTTGAAGCAGGGCAAGGCATCGCCTCACCTGGGAAGCAGAAGGGGGAAGGGAATCCCTTTTCCTAGCCAAGGGAAACTGAGACAGACAACTCCTGGAAAATCGGGTAACTCCCACCCTAATACCGCGCTTTACTAAGGGTCTTAGCAAATGGCACACTAGGAGATTATATCCCACACCTGACCCAGAGGGTCCCACGCCCACGGAGCCTCCCTCATTGTTAGCACGGCAGTCTGAGATCTAATTGCAAGGCGGCAGCGAGGCTGGGGGAGGGGTGCCCGCCATTGCTGAGGCTTAAGTGGGTAAACAAAGCCACCAGGAAGCTCAAATTGGGTGGAGCCCACTGCAGCTCAAGGAAGCCAGCCTGCTTCTGTTTGCTCCTCCTCTTGGGACAGGACATAGCTAAACAAAAAGCAGCAGAAACCTTGTCAGAGGTAAATTCTCCTGTCTGATAGCTTTGAAGAGAGCAGTGGATCTCCCAGGACAGAGGTTGAGATCTGAGAATGGACAGACTGCCTGCTCAAGTGGGTCCCTGGCCCCTGAGTAGCCTAACTGGGAGACAACACCCACTAGGTGCAGACTGACATCTCACACCTCACATGGCGGGGTACACCCCTGAGACGAAGCTTCCAGAGTCAGAATCAGACAGCAACACTTGCTGTTCAGCAATATTCTATCTTCTGCAGCCTCCGCTGCTGATACCCATGCAAAGAGCGTCTGGAGTAGACCTCAAGCAAACTCCAACAGACCTACAGTTGAAGGTCCTGACTGTTAGAGGGAAAACTAACAAACAGAAAAGACACCCACACCACACCATCATTAAAGACCAAAGGCAGATAAAACCACAAAGATGGTGAAAAAGCAGTCCAGAAAAGCTGGAAATTCAAAAAATCAGAGTGCATCTCCCCCTCCAAAGGAACGCAGCTCATTGCCAGCAACGGAACAAAGCTGGATGGAGAAGGACTTTGACAAGTTGAGAGAAGAAGGCTTCAGTCAATCAAACTTCTCAGAGCCAAAGGAGGAACTACGTAACCAGCGCAAAGAAAGTAAAAACCTTGAAAAAAGAATGGATGAGTGGATGACTAGAATAATCAATGCAGAGAAGACCTTAAAAGAACTGATACAGATGAAAACCATGACACAAGAACTATGTGACAAATGCACAAGCTTCAGTAACCAACTCGATCAACTGAAAGAAAGAGTATCAGCGATTGAAGATCAAATGAATGAAATGAAGCAAGAAGAGAAGTGTGGAGAAAAAAGAGTAAAAAGAAATGAACAAAGCCTCCAAGAAGTATGGAATTATGTGAAAAGACCAAATCTACATCTGATTGGTGTGCCTGAAAGTGATGGGGAAAATGGAACCAAGTTGGAAAACACTCTGCAGGATATCATCCAGTAGAATTTCCCCAACGTAGTAAGTCAGGCCAACATTCCAATTCAGGAAATACAGAGGATGCTACAAAGATACTCCTTGAGAAGAGCAACTCCAAGACACATAATTGTCAGATTCACCAAAGTTGAAATGAAGGAAAAGATGTTAAGGGCAGCCAGAGAGAAAGGTCAGATTACACACAAAGGGAAGCCCATCAGACTAACAGCAGATCTCTCGGCAGAAACTCTCCAAGCCAGAAGAGAGTGGGGGCCAATATTCAACATTTTTATAGAAAAGAATTTTCAACCCAGAATTTCATATACAGCCAACCAAGTTTCATAAACGAAGGAGAAATAAAATCCTTTACAGACAAGCAAATGCTTAGAGATTTTGTCACCACCAGGCCTGCCCTACAAGAGATCCTGAAGGAAGTACTAAACATGGAAAGGAACAACCAGTACCAGCCATTGCAAAAACATGTCAAAATGTAAAGTCCATCAATGCTAGGAAGAAACGGCATCAACTAACGAGCGAAATAACCACCTAATATCATAATGACAGGATCAAGTTCACACATAACAATATTAACCTTAAATGTAAATGGACTAAATGGTCCAATTAAAAGGCACAGACTGGCAAACTGGATAAAGAGTCAAGACCCATCAGTTTGCTGTATTCAGGAGACCCATCTCACATGCAGAGACACACATAGGCTCAAAATAAAGGGATGGAGGAAGATCTAACAAGCAAATGGCAAACAACAAAAAAAGCAGGGGTTGCAATCCTAGCCTCTGATAAAACAGACTTTAAACTATCAAAGATCAAAAGAGACAAATAAGGCCATTACTTAATGGTAAAGGGATCAATTCATCAGGAAGAGCTAACTATCATAAATATATATGCACCCAATACAGGAGCACCCAGATTTAAAAGCAAGTCCTTAGAAACTTACACAGAGACTTAGACTCCCATACAATAATAATGGGAGACTTTAACACCCAACTGTGAACATTTGACATATCAACGAGACAGAAAGTTAACAAGGATATCCAGGAATTGAACTCAACTCTGCACCATGCGAACCTAATAGACATCTACAGAACTCTCCACTCCAAATCAACAGAATATACATTCTTCTCAGCACCACATCACACTTATTCCAAAATTGACCACATAGTTGGAAGTAAAGCACTCCTCAGCAAATATAAAAGGGCAGAAATTATAACAAACTGTCTCTCAGACCACAGTGCAATTAAACTAGAACTCAGGACGAAGAAACTCAATCAAAATCACTCAACTACATGGAAACTGAACAACCTGCTCCTGAATGACTACAGGGTACATAACGAAATGAAGGCAGAGATAAAGATGTTCTTTGAAACCAATGAGAACAAAGATATAACATACCAGAATCTCTGGGATACATTTAAAGCAATGTGTAGAGGGAAATTTATAGCACTAAATGCCCACAAGAGAAAGCAGGAAAGATCTAAAATTGACACCCTAACGTCACAATTAAAAGAACTGGAGAAGCAAGTGCAAACTCATTCAAAAGCTAGCAGAAGGCAAGAAATAACTAAGATCAGAGCAGAACTGAAGGAGATACAGATACAAAAAACCCTCCAAGAAATCAATGAATCCAGGAGCTGGTTTTTTGAAAAGATCAACAAAATTGATAGACCACTAGCAAGACTAATAAAGAAGAAAAGAGAGAAGAATCAAATAGACGCAATAAAAAATGATAAAGGGGATATCACCACCAACCCCACAGACATAGAAACTACCATCAGAGAATACTATAAACACCTCTATGCAAATAAACTAGAAAACCTAGAAGAAATGGATAATTTCCTGAACACTTACACTCTGCCAAGACTAAACAAGGAAGAAGTTGAATCCTTGAGTAGACCAATAGCAGGCTCTGAAATTGAGGCAATAATTAATAGCCTGCCAACCCAAAAAAGTCCAGGACCAGACAGATTCACAGCCGAATTCTACCAGAGGTACAAGGAGGAGTTGGTACCATTCCTTCTGAAACTATTCCAATCAATAGAAAAAGAGGGAATCATCCTTAACTCATTTTACGAGGCCAACATCATCCTGATACCAAAGCCTGACAGAGATACAACCAAAAAAGAGAATTTTAGGCCAACATGCCTGATGAACATTGATGCAAAAATCTTCAATAAAACACTGGCAAACCGAATCCAGCAGCACATCAAAAAGCTTATCCACCATGATCAAGTGGGCTTCATCCCTGGGATGCAAGGCTGGTTCAACATACGCAAATCAATAAATGTAATCCAGCATATTAACAGAACCAAAGACGAAAACCACATGATTATCTCAATAGATGCAGAAAAGCTCTTTGACAAAATTCAACAGCTCTTCATGCTAAAAACTCTCAATAAATTCGGTATTGATGGAACATAACTCAAAATAACAAGAGCTATTTATGACAAACCCACAGCCAATATCATACTGATGGGCAGAAACTGGAAGCATTCCCTTTGAAAACTGACACAAGACAGAGATGCCCTCTCTCACCACTACTATTCAACATAGTGTTGGAAGTTCTGGCTAGGGCAATCAGACAAGAGAAAGAAATCAAGGGTATTCAGTTAGGAAAAGAAGAAGTCAAATTGCTCCTGTTTGCAGATGACATGATTGTATATTTAGAAAACACCATTGTCTCAGCCCAAAATCTCTTTAAGCTGATAAGCAACTTCAGCAAAGTCTCAGGATACACAATCAATGTGCAAAAATCACAAGCATTCTTATACACCAGTAACAGACAAACAGAGAGCCAAATCATGAATGAACTCCCATTCACAATAGCTTCAAAGAGGATAAAACACCTAGGAATCCAACTTACAAGTGATGTAAAGGACCTCTTCAAGGAGAACTACAAACCACTGCTCAGTGAAATAAAAGAGGACACAAACAAATGGAAGAACATTCCATGCTCATGCGTAGGAAGAATCAATATTGTGAAAATGCCATACTGCTCAAGATAATTTATAGATTCAATGTCGTCTCCATTAAGCTACCAATGGCTTTCTTCACAGAATTGGAAAAAACTCCTTTAAAGTTCATATGGAACCAAAAAGAGCCTGCATTGCCAAGACAATCCTAAGACAAAAGAACAAAGCTGGAGGCATCATGCTACCTGACTTCAAACTATACTACAAGGCTACAGTAATCAAAACAGCATGGTACTGGTACCAAAGCAGAGATATAGACCAATGGAACAGAACAGAGCCCTCAGAAATAATACCACACATCTACAGCCATCTGATCTTTGACAAACCTGACAAAACCAAGAAATGGGGAAAGGATTCCCTGTTTAATAAATGGTGCTGGGAAAATTGGCTAGCCATAAGTAGAAAGCTGAAACTGGATCCTTTCCTTACTCCTTATATGAAAATTAATTCAAGATGGATTAGAGACTTAAAAGTTAGACCTAAAACCATAAAAACCCTAGAAGAAAACCTAGGGAATACCATTCAAGACATAGGCATGGGCAAGGACTTCAAGTCTAAAACACCAAAAGCAACAGCAACAAAAGCCAAAATTGACAAATGGTATCTAATTAAACTAAAGAGCTTCTGTACAGCAGAGGAAACTACCATCAGCATGAACAGGCAACTTACAGAATAGGAGAAAATTTTTGCAATCTACTCATCTGACAAAGGGCTAATATCCAGAACCTATAAAGAACTTAATCAAATTTACAAGAAAAAAACAAACAACCCCATCAAAAAGTGGGCAAAGGATATGAACAGACATTTCTCAAAAGAAGACATTCATACAGCCAACAGACACATGAAAAAATGCTCATCATCACTGGCCATCAGAGAAATGCAAATCAAAACCTCAATGAGATACCATCCCACACCAGTTAGAATGGCAATCATTAAAAAATCAGGAAACAATAGGTGCTGGAGAGGATGTGAAGAAATTGGAACACTTTTACACTGTGGGTGGGACTGTAAACTAGTTCAACCATTGTGGAAAACAGTGTGGCGATTCCTCATGGATCTAGAACTAGAAATACCGTTTGACCTAGCCATCCCATTACTAGGTATATAACCAAAGGATAATAAGTCATGCTGCTATAAAGACACATGCACACTCATGTTTATTGTGGCACTATTCACAATAGCAAAGACTTGGAATCAACCCAAATGTCCCTCAGTGACAGACTGGATTAAGAAAATGTGGCACATATACACCATGGAAAACTATGCAGCCATAAAAAAGGATGAGTTTGTGTCCTTTGTAGGGACACAGATGCAGCTGGAAACCATCATTCTTAGCAAACTATCACAAGAACAGAAAAGCAAATACCGCATGTTCTTACTCATAGGTGGGAATTGAACAATGAGATCACCTGGACACAGGAAGGAAAGCATCACACACCGGGTCCTATTGTGGGGAGGGGGTAGGGGGGAGGGATAGCATTAGGAGATATACCTAATGTAAATGACGAGTTAATGGGTGCAGCACACCAACATGGCACATGTATACATATGTAACAAATCTGCACATTGTGCATATGTACCCTAGAACTCAAAGTATAACAAAAAAATTTTAATACAAATTCTAATTTTCAAATATAAATATGCATTTCATAAAAAGTTAAAAAACAGGAAGCCCAACGTGACAAGACAGAAAAGGAAGAAGCCAAATCCAAACTATAAATATTTCTACATTTCTTCTTACATAATTGATAAAACAAGTAGAAAAAAATTAGTAAGAATTATAAGATTCAAACAATAATAGGCTTGACATAATTACTATTTACAAAAAGATACACGTAAAAATAGCAGAAATTTTTTTTTTTATCAAGTGCACATAGGCTGTTTATAAAGGTACAACACTTCCTGGGTAATCAAATGTATAGGTTAAGTAATTTTTATGCTCAGAACAAAAGAAGAACATCTGGTTTCATTACTTCAATCCAGTACTGTATGACAATTCCTAGCGAATGTAATAAGCAAAAAAAGAAAGAATAATTTATATTAAAAAGATATAAATTTGTATTTATTCACAGAAAATGTGAATATTTACATACCAAATCCTAAATAAACAAAGAAAAAGATTATAAAGACTACTAAATGAATTTAACAGGTCCAGCACTATAAAAATAATACAAGTAGTACTAGACCTAAGAATACAGTTTGACAGCAATACAATTATAATGAGTGCCTTCAACATTTTACTGACAATATTAGACAGATCATGGAGGCAGAATATCAATAAAGAAACTCTGGATTTAAACCTGACTCTAGACCACATAGACCTAACAGATATTTAGAGAACATTGTAACCAACAACTGCAGAATATACATTTTCCTCATGTGTGCATGGATCATTCTCCAAAATCGACCATATACTTGACCATAAAGAAAGTTTTAATAAACTCAAAAATATCAAAATCATATCAAGTATTTTCTTGGACCTCAGTGGAATAAAATAAAATGTCAATGCCAAAAGGAACTTCAAAAGTACAGAAGTACATGGAAACTAAACAACTTGTTCCTGAATGACTTTTTGGGAAATAATTAAATTAAGGCAGAAGTAAAAAAAATTTCAAGGAATAAAAATAGGGACCTAACAAACCAAAAGCTCTGAAAGGCAGCAAAAACAGTGCTGAGACAAATTTAAAGCATTAACCACCTACATCCAAAAGACAGAAATATCTCAAATTGGCAACCCAGTGTTGCACCTCAAGGAAATTGAAAAATGAGAACACATCAAGCCCAAAGCTAGCAGAAGAAATAACAAAGATCAGAGGAGAATCAAATGAGATTTAAACAAAAAGGACAACAGCAACAACAAAACAAAAATAATACTAAGTGTCAACAACACGAAAAGTTGATTTTTTGAAAGAATAAATAAAATTGGTAGACCAACAGCTAGATTAACCAGGAAGAAAGAGAGATTAAAATAAGAACAATAAAAATGGTAATGGTGACATTACATCTGATATTACAGAAATACGAAAGATCATCAGAGACTACTATGACTATTTCTTTGTGCACAAACTAGAATTCCTGAAAACATACGAACTCCCAAGATTGAACCAAGAAGAAACAGAAATCCTGAGCAGATTAATAATGAGCAATGAAATAGATCAGTAATAAAAAATATCTTCCAACAGAAAAAAGCCCAGGATGAGATGGATTAACAGTCAAATTGTACCGGATATACAAAAAAGAGCTGGTACCAATATTACTGAAACTCTTCCAAAAAAATCAAGGAGAAGGGATTCCTTCCTAATTCATTCTATGAAAGCAGTATTACCTGGATGCCAAAACCAGTCAAGGACAGAAAAACAAAAAAGATAACTATAATCAAATATCCCTGATGAATAGAGATGCAAAAATTCTTAGCAAAATACTAGCAAACAAAATCCAACATCACAAGGAATGATAAGTCATCACAATCAATTGAGTTTATTCCAGGAATGCAAGATGGTTGAACATACGCAAATCAATAAATGTAATTTACCACTTAAGCGGAATTAAAAACAAGAAAAAAACATGATCATCTTAATAAATCCAGATAAAGCATGTGATAAAATCTGACATTCGTTTATGATAAAAACTCTCAACAAACTAGGCATCGAAGTAACATATCTCAAAATAGTAAGAGCCAGGTATGACAAACCCACTGCCGAAGTCATACTGAATGGGAAAAAATTAAAGTTAGTGAAGTTGAAATATTGTAACCTAGAAAACCCTAAAGACACCTAGATTTGATAAATGACTTCAGTAAAGTTTCAGGATACAAAATCAATGTACAAAAATCAGTGGAATTTCTGATTTTTGCATGCAAGCTGATAAGCAAATCAACAACTCAAACTCATTTATAAAAGCAACAAAAATGAAATAGCTGGTCATACATTTTAAAAAGGAGATAAAAATATCTACAAGAAATATGAAACGCTGATAAAAGTAATTATAGATGACAGAAGCTAATAAAAATATCCCAAGGTTATGGAATGAAAGAATCAATATTGTTTAAAAGATCATCATGTTAAAAACAATCTATAGATTCAAGTTCCCTTCACGGCATCCGTCTCTCGCCAAACGGAAGGCTGCTGCGGGCCACTGAGTTGCCTGCCATCCAAAGGGGATGAGCGGGATTGGAAGGAGGCTGTGGTAGCTCTTTTTCCTGTTCACCTCCCCCTGCCAAGGAAAACAGGACCTACTCTGCGAAGGGCCTTCTGTATATTTCCTTCTCTCTGAGGAACTGGAATTTTTGTCTCTGGTGCACGTAATTCATAATGTTCCCTGACACCAGTGTGTGGATTTTAAACATCACAATGAGTCTGAAAGGACCATGGGTTTTTCTGCAGCTATTTTCTAGCATTTGCCAGTCCCTGTGCCTGGACGGATTAGAATACTTCATTTTTCTCCCTGTGCGATCTACCCTCCCACCTTTCCATCCTGCCTTCTATCACCCTTAGATAAATGGATTTTGTAATTCCAACTATTGTATTTTGTGAATTTGTTATTTTTGTTGTTTTTCGGCAAAGCGCATACATTGGATATGGGAGGTAAAGGAGTGTCCCAGTTGCTTCTGGTCACTCCCTTTATAGCCATTACTGTCTCGTTTCTTGTAACTCAGGTTAGGTTTTAGTCTGTCTTGCTCCACTCCAAAAAAAAAAAAAAAAAAAAAAAAAAAAAAAAAAAAAAAAAAGCCCGAAGAGATGAGATAAGAGGAAAGATCTCATAGCTAGATCTGCTGGGTTTTGAGGAGTCATATTTTTTCTTCCCCTTGAAGGGGAAAAAGTTATTTTCACTGATACATTTAAAGTCCCCCAACCATGGGGAGGTACCAGTTCTGGACAAGCGCCACTGCAACAACACTAAACCTGAACTTTTCAACTCCATTGGGGGTGGGAGGCGGTGGGCAGAAATGTGCTGTTGGCCACTGCCAGGTCTCTTTCATATTCAAAGGAATATTGGATGTTGAAAATAGGAGCTGAAGGGGTAAATGTATTGAGCCTGTGATTGATTGATGTTTTCCTGTCATTTTAAGAGACTAAATGTGGGAGGCATATGTCAAAATACTTGTACAATTTTAAAATGTCACAATTAAACGTGAGCTAGCTTTCCACACACACAAAAAGAAAATGTATATATACAGCATGGGATACTATGCAGCCATACAAGAATAAAATTGTGTCCTATTTAGCAGCATGGAGGGAACTGGAGGCTACTCTCCTAAGTAAAATAACTCAGAAACAGAAAACCAAATCTCACATATTTTTGTTTATAAGTGAGAACTAAACATTGGGTACACATGGACATAAAGATGGAAATGATAGACACCAGAGACTCCACAAAAAGGGAGAGTGGAAAGGACTTGAAGTTTGAAAAATTATCTTTTGGGTACAATTTTCACTATTTGGGTGATGGTTACACTGGAAGTCCAAATGCCATCAGTATACAATATATCCATGCAACAATCCTGCATATGTGCCACTTGAAACTGCAATAAAATAAAATAAATACAAGAATAAAAGGTCATAAGCTTATAACAGTACAAAACTCAATTGTATTTGTTTAGAATAGCACCAAAAAGTAAAAATCAAAATTAGAAAAGCTCTATAAAATGCTCTCAAAACCTTGAAATAGTTATGTGAAATGACAAACAAAATAAAAGTTGTTGAGAAAAATTAAAGGAGGCCTGAATAAATGCAGAGGTATACCATTTTCATGGATTGAAAAACCCCAAATAGTCAGGATGGCAATTACCCTCCAGTTTGATCTATAGTTAAACACAATCACAATATAAATCCTGGCGTGATTTTCTCTAGAAATTGACGCATTGATTATAAAATGTATATGAAAATGCAAAGCACATAAAATAATCAAAGCAATTTAGAAATATAGAAAACATTTAAAATATATTAGCACAGGATTTCAAGACATACTGTAGAACGACATTGACTAAGTGATATTATCATAAAAATAGACACACAAATCAAAGGAACAGAATGTATATTATAGAAATAGTCTTATGCATATATGCTTAATTGACTTTCAATAAAGTTGTCAAGGTAGTTTGATAAGGAAAGAATAGTTTTTCAATATACTGTTCTGGAAATATTGAATACCTATACAAAAATAAAAATAAAACTCGATCCTTACACCACCACATACAATATTACCCCTCATATAGACATTGTAACTTAAAAATGTCAAAACTGTACACATTTTAAAGAAAGCACAGGGGAAAATTTCTTCAACTTGGAGTAGACAAAGACTTATTAGGAGACAGAAAACATGAATCTTAAAAAGAAAAAAATGGCAAATTGAACTATGTTAAAATTAGAAATGTCTGCTTTTAAAAAGTTAGGCAATTTGATGGGTGTAAAACTGTGAAAATACTAAAAAACACTGAAATTTATAAATTTATACTTAAAAAGTATAAATTTTATGATATAAAATTATAGCTCAATAATTTATATAAAAAGGAATGATTAATGAAATGGAAAGGTAATTCACATGCTAGGCTAATATATTTACAAAATATATACCTAATCAGGGGCTTGTATCCAGAATAAATATATATCTCTTATATAAAAAAGGAAGATACATAATTAAAAGATGGTCAAAGATTTGAACACACACTTCACAAAGCAAGATATACGAATAGCCACAGAGTACATACAAATGCTCAATATAATTATTCTTCAGAAGAATGCCTAATAAAACTAAAAGGAAAGATAACTATACATGTAATAAATTAAAAGACTGGCAATGCCTAGAGGTGGATAAGATAAGAAACCATTGGAAATTTTACAACATTGTTGGTAGGATTGAATTATAATGCAACCTCTTTGAAAAACAGCTTGGAGGTTTATAAATAGCTAAACTCATATCTATGATGTGGCAGAGTCACTCCACTCCTAGCTGTGTACCAAACATAAATGAACATATATGTCTATACAATGACTTGGAAACTCATGTTTATAACAGTTTTATTCCTATTAGCCTCCAACTAGAAAGAATCCAAATATCTTTCAACAGTTCAATTTATCCTTCACTGAATGAATTGCAGTGTATTCATAAAATGGAATACTATTAAGCAGTGAAAAGAATGAACTGACAAATGACACATCATGAGTGAATCTCAGAAATATGTTAAGTGAAAGAAACTAGACACAAAAGTTAACATACTGTTTGATTCCATTTACATGAAATTCTGGAAAAGGCCAAACAGTATTGACAGAAAACAGATTATTGTTTCTCTGGGACCAAGACTGAGTAGAATTGACCACAAGTGGTGAGGGGGAGAGTTCTGGCATTGTAGAAATGCTCTGAAATTTGACTGGAGTGTTTCCTGGACCAAGGCTGGGTAGAATTGATCACAAGGCTGGAGGGGGAGATTTCTGGCATTGTAGAAATGCTTTGTAATTTGATTGAGTATTGTTGCTCAGTATTGCTTAAATGTACCAAACTGTACATTTAAGTTGGGAACATTTTGTATGATGTAAGTTAATCCTCTATAAAGTTAATTGTTAATATTAAAAGTTTTCTAATAAAAATAAAAGACAAGGTGGAACACTTTTAATTCAAAGGTCAAACACAATTATTGAACCAAGTAGCCTCTCAAATCTGTAAAGAAAAAAATGTAATAGGAAAATAAAATAGATAATTTTCAAAAGTTGGATAACACTGATAATTTTTTAAAAAGTGTTTTACTTCTACTAGTAATCAAAGAAATGTAAATGGAATCAGGATATCATTTTTATATTTCATCTTGGCTAGAATTTAAGATTAAAAGTAACATTATATACATTATGGAGAAATTGGCATCTTTGCATATTGTTAATGAAAGTGTAAGTTTTATAACCTTTGTGGAGATTATGTGCCAACACAATGCATATTAAAATTTGAAATAAGAATATATTTTCATTCAGCAATTTCACTTTGTGGGTAATGTGCAATTTTTCAAAAAACTATTTCATTTACCCAAACTCTGAGAAATTTATAAAAATTAATAAAATGGCATTTATAAAGTTATTCCAAATATAGGCAAGAAAAATCAAAACTCCAGCATCTATTGCTAAGGTTGAGGTAGGTTTACACATTGTTACTTTTTGAGAGTCTAGGAATTTAAAATAATAGATTTGATAGAGAAAATAGAGGCTTGTGTATGCAGTGGAAGATTAGGAGAATAAATGTCAGGAAAGCTGCTCTTGATTTTCTGAATTGCAAGGATCACAGGAAGCCCTCACAGATGGTCTTGGCTGCTGCAGTACTGATGGATGATTCTCAGGAAATCTGAACGTGAAGGGCTAAAGTCCACATCTGTCATCTGATAAGTGCTGGCATATCATTTTGCTCCAAAAAACTGGCTTCCCTCTTCTGTATCCACATATTTCATGAATGCTCCTTTTTCATAAAACCCTTTTGGCAAGGTGATATGGAAAATGGACCTCAGGATTTCCAGAATTTTTATTCCTACATTGTGGTACAGAGAACTTAGAAGTGTAAGTATGATACTAAGTATCAGTAAAATATAGTCAGCACAGGTTTCCCTTCTAGGTATTTACCATCCATACACATCCTTCTGTTGATGTTTAAATTTCCAAACAGTAATAATGAACATAATGCAAATACATCTCACATAAAGAGGTACCCACATAAAATGAAACAGAGTTCCACAAGTTAATAAATTATTACTTGATAGCCTTTTCTTTGAAAATGGAATTATCATGTTTTGTACCATCAACACACCCTATATACACTGGTAGGTTAAGACAAGGTGGGAAAATGATCAACATACACATATATACATAATAAAGCAAGCAGTAAAATAAAACAGCTACTGCAATCCTTGTTTCTGTAAGTAAACATGACTATCCCTGACGTTTATGATTTTTAAAAATTTCACCTATGTATATTCTTTTGAACTCACCTCATCCCCCAACATTTCTGAAGGGCTTGAACCATTAGTGACTGCCTAAATTAGATTGTTTTAGTCTTCTATTAAAATTTGCCTTTGTATATGAAGTAATAAAAAATGCCCTAGAGCATCTAGATTCTAGACATACTCTTTTCTGCCTTGGTAGTATAGCAGCAACACCCTATTTTTTCATTAAAAAAAAAAAAAACCGGATTCATTTCTGTCTGTAGATTACTGGCACAGAAGGACAAAGTAGACAGAAGTGGCTAAGGGGCCATCTCAATCTCCATTTTTGTGTTTGCTGGTGGAAGTAACACTCCTTTGTGAAATAACACTTCTAATCCACAAAGCTTAAACTTATGTGTGTAAGTCATTAGGAGTAATAACAGAAGGAATCATTTCATCTCCCCTTACATCGGTTCTCAGACTTATACATTCTTTTTATTAGAGAATGGACACAATCCTTTGGCTGTTGGTTCAGAGTATATTCTACTTTGTGCAGACACATGAGGCTGTACTAGGTGCTGTGCAGTAACTGAACCTCAAGTAAACCATTTCGTATTCTACCAGGTCACCTCCTTCTGAGTGGTGGAATACACAGAGGCTTCCTAGTATAATTTAGTAAATAATTATAATTCTCTCACTGACTTGTGAGGTCACTTCTCCCAAAGACCAAGTTCTCATACAATATACACATACATTGTACATACAACCAAATACACGTACATTAATTTCTGAGCTCTCCTTTCTGTCTCTATACTACTTGTTTCTTCTTGCACCAATAGCATGCTCTTTTTTTATTACTAAAGCATATTGTTTTTGCTAGGAAGAGTGAGGGCCTATATTACTTGCCTTTACAAAATTGTTTTGTAATTTCGTGTAAATTTTGGAAATCTGGTTGTCAGGGTGACTTCAAAATTTATGTAGGGATTTAGGTTGGAATTATATTGGCTTTATAGATTAGCTTGAACAAAATTCACAACTCTGTATTATTTTGTCATTCTGGTAAAATGCATTCATAAGATTACACACCGTTTGATGATAGAACTCAACTAGATTTTGTATACTTACTACTATATTAGGTTTTTGCAAAATATCTTAGTGTTCTTAATTAGAGTTTCTAGGGGTAGGGCCCTGGAAAATATAATTCAACCCTCTTTTGATTCTTAGAAACACTGAAGTTGAGTATCACTGGACAAATACATCAGTCTTCTGACTTAAAATTCAGTAAAAATTTTCCACTTGGACTGCTGCATTACAGTATTAATTGTGGTGGGCTCTCCTTCAGAATCCATCACAACTTTCAAATGGACTCAACTTTCAAAGCATACATGGGCCAATTATGCTCATGACTTCAACTCCCCAGGCTCCTAAACTGAGACCACCTTTGAGAAACTGGTGACATTATTTTTTTCCAAAATGAACTTGACTTCTAATTAACCCCAAGACAACAGCTCCAGGGCAGTAGACCTCAGGAGGCCAGTGATTCCAGTACTTGCTTCTAATAACCACAGCCCATGTTGGTGATCAGAACTTCTGAAGATAGTGACTTATCTGGAGAAGCTGGGAGTCCTGATAGATGGAAGAGGCTAGCTCTGTTGATTCGGATGAGAGTTTCTATCTCAAGGCAGCTTCCCTCTCATTTGCTGTTATTTCCTCAGGCTCTGATCTGTGGCTCTGATGCTACTTGTCGGGACACTCCCAAATACTGAATAGCTGCTTCTCTCTAAATTAGAAGGGAGAGAGCAATGTAAGTACTTACTGAACAGTGGGAACATTGACCTAGTTTGGGTATTTGTGGGACCTGGACTTGAATGATGAGTAGGTGTTTGAGAAAACCTCTCTCTGTGCACCCCATGGAGATCACTGATGGCATTTCTGGTAAGTAGCAGAGTTAAAAAAGGAGAATCAGAGGCTACCTTTCACTGAAGGTACTAAGAGTGACTGGGAATGACCTTTATAATGCTCTGAATTTGGCCAGGTGTGGTGGCTCACCCCCATAATCCCAACACTTTGGGAGGCCAAGGCGGGCCAATCACCTGAGGTCAGGAGTTTGAGACTAGCCTGACCAACATGGTGAAACCTGTCTCTACTAAAAATACAAAAATTAGCCAGGCCTGGTGTCGTGTGTCTGTAATCCCAGCTACTTGGGAGGCTGAGGCAGGAGAATCACTTGAACCTAGGAGGCAGAGGTTGCAGTGAGCCAAGACCACGCCATTGCACTCCAGGCTGGGCAACAGAGTGAGACTCTGAAAAAAAAAAAAAAAATCTGAATTGTTCTCGATGGTCATATTGGGTCATTCTTAGAGCTAGATTTTATTTTCTTTTTTCTTTTCCTTCCCTTCCTTCCTTCCTTCCTTCCTTCCTTCCTTCCTTCCTTCCTTCCTTCCTTCCTTCCTTCCTTCCTATTTCCTTCTTTCCTCTCTTCTTTTCTTCCTTATTTCCTTCCTTCCTTTCTTCCTTCCTCCCTCCCTCCTTCCCTTCCTTCCTTCCTTTCTTCCTTCCTTCCTTTCTTCCTTCCTTCCTTTCTTCCTTCCTCCTCTACTTCTCTTTTTTGTTCATTGGTGGACTCATGGATTAAATGAAACAGATACTGCACTTGTCCCTCATTTCTCACTATTCTGCTTCCCTTTCTGCTGTGTACTAGTGGATGTATGCTTTTAGGTCTAATTGAAATCTAGTACTTAAACTCCATTTTAACGTGGCAATCTGGAGAAATTAAAGATTTTTATTTGTATCTAAGAAGCTAAAAGTTCCACTCCTTTAATATCTGAAGTTGCCTACATAATTTCTCTCAGTTAACTGATTGATGTTTTCCTTAAAATAAATATTTGTATTTCTTAAAAGTTTTACACGTGAAAAATCTGTAGATTGCCTTCTTTTGGGGGAACCCAGCACCCTCAAGTACTATGTTTCTATTTAAATCCCAGTGTACTATGTTACATAAAATCCCAGTGGAGCATCTGAGGAATTAGAAAAATAAAACAATGAAGTACCATCTCCAAGGATCATAGCCTGAATTCTATTCATAGGTTCTAAAATATCACAATTAAGGGGATTTTGAGATCATCTAACTGGAGAGTCTTTGATTCTCTGAGCAAGAAAGGCTCCTAAGGGTCATACTACTCAGATACTATCTTAGTCAAAATTCCTCTGTAAAATGTTCAGGGATCCTCTGCCTCAGTGCCTCCCATGTATCCCAACAGTTTATTCCATTACTGTTTATGCTATCCCTTTAATTAAAAAAAACCTAAATATTGAAGGTAGGTACCTCATCTAAGGTCACATAATACTAGACCTGAAACCTAACTCTTTTCACATCACCCTAAAGATCTTTCATCTTCATTTTACAACTTGAAGGTATTTGGCGGGACGAGAATTTTTATTTTCCTGGTCTTATGTCTTTCTATCAGTATAGATGACAACACACTATGGTGGTCCCTAATGGCATCTTGAGCAGATGGGGGCTGCCTTCTCAGATGCACCATGGAGCTGAATCCATAGATCATAAAAAGGTAATTATATTGATCACATGATTCATTTAGGATATGGATTTATATTAATACTATATAAAAATCCACTGGACTAGAATCAGCTGTCCTCATGTGCCTCAGCAAAAATTAATCCAAACAATTCTCTTTGGTATCAGTTGGATACAGGTACTCCTTCAGAATCAGAGAATTCCAACTTCCATGGTCTACATTGTTCATCATATTCAGTCGAGTGAGGGCCTAGTGGTGGTTAGAGGTTGATTAGTTGAAAGAAGATTCAAGTGGAAGTCTTTTGGGAAAGCAATGAGGCAAGGCTAAGCAATGACCATAAGTTTAGATTTCCTCATTGTTTTGAATAAACAGAAATTCATTTGTCCAGGAGGAGGTATTATGTAGGGAAACTTTTACTTTTCTGTATATAAAAACATATAACTAATACACACACACACTCATACACACAAATATATACGGAGGAATACATTGTATTTACTTTTTCTATGTTTATGTATAATAGTAATATCTTTATAGTTATATTAACTAAGTTTAGGACCAGTTTCTAGTAAGTAAAAAAGAAAAAAAAAATCATCTCCAAATTCTATGAATAGATATAATGAATTTCAGGAATGTCTGATGAAATAACTTAGGGTTCAGAAAACAAAAAAAGTTGTTATTGAATAGAAAAGTGGAAAAGTAATAGCAACAAAATTCTGGTAGCAGATGCCAATAATTTCCCAACGCAAAATGATGTAGTAACTTCAGAAGTGTATAAATGAAGACTGGATACCAGCAAGACATACTGGATGATTTTCTATCCAGGTAGCGCTTTTTTAATTTATTAGGTTGGGTTATTGAAAAATGTTCCCATGAAAAAAAATTAGGCCTAAGATGACTTTAGAAATAATTTGTTATAGCACTTTGCAAAATATTTTTAGTGGCAGAATGTTCAAATAAATCTTATTAACATAACAATATACAAAAGATACAAAGCCTATGGTTTACAGCAGGAGAGGGGAAACTGGCAAAATTCCCAAGTGTGCCATTTTCTCTCACACTCTGTGGCAAGCTCTGTCATTTCTGCAAAACTCTTATTTCTCTGAGTTTCTCCAAGTTATCTTAGCATGGAAAGGTGAAGTGTGTTACAAAATGCCACAAAGTCAATCATCTCTCTTTACCACCTGGTGACTGTTCTCTTCCTGAAAAAATATTTTTCTTTTCTTTAGACTAATGTACTAATGTGATTTTTATTTATTTATTTATTTATTTATTTATTTATTTATATTTTTTTGAGACAGATTCTCACTGTGTCACCCAGTGAAGTGGCGTAATCTTGGCTCACTGCAACCTGCGCCTCCTGGGCTCAAGTTAATCTCATGCCTCAGCTTCCCGAGTAGTTGGGATTACAGGCGTGTGCTGCCATACCTGGCTAATTTTTGTACTTTTAGTAAAGACGAGTTTTTGCCATGTTGCCCAGGCTGGTCTTGAACCCCTGGCCTCAAGCAATCCACCCACCTTGGATTCTCAAAGTGCTGGGATTACAGGTGTGAGCCACCACATCCAGCTAATGTGGCTAATGTTATTTTTTGTTTCACTCTTGACTCAATGTTTCAACTTGTGGAACTTCCAATAGTATTTATCATTGTTCTCTTGGAGATATAAAAAGTGCCCAATAAATACATGTGTCCTCACACCTTTACTTAGAGATCATGGAATACTTTCTCTCCTTTCTCATTTTGTGGTTAGATAAACTGAAGTCCACATGATTATGTCTGAACATTATTCATTCTTTCATTCTACATTCTGGCCAGCTTCAGGTAGCTGAAGTTAACATTTTTCACTTTGGAGAGTGAGTTGCCTTGGGTTTATAGTGAGTAACAAAAACAATAATCTGTATGTTACATTAGAGGGAAAACTATTAGCAAATTTCCTAATCCTTGGACAGAGAGATAACCTGTTCTTCACATTAGAGAAGGCCTCCAAACTGGTTATCAGTTATTCTTTTGCATATTTTGCCTAATTCTTCTTTTAGCAGACATTTTAATGGGAGAATGAGGAATTTTATCAAATATCTGGAAATGCCTGCCACCTGCAAACTTTGTGTGAAATTTCCCGCACATTTCCACTCTCCTTTCTGGATCCTGGTTTCTACCTCTGTCCCTGACTCTTCTGTGTAGAAGTGCTCTCCATGGAGCGGGTCAATGAGACTGTAGTGAGAGAGTTCGTCTTCCTCGGCTTCTCATCCCTGGCCAGGCTGCTGCAGCTGCTCTTTGTTATCTTCCTGCTCCTCTACCTGTTCACTCTGGGCACCAATGCAATCTTCATTTCCACCATTGTGCTGGACAGAGCCCTTCATACTCCCATGTACTTCTTCCTTGCCATCGTCTCTTGCTCTGAGACTTGCTATACCTTTGCCATTGTACCCAAGATGCTGGCTGACCTGCTGGCCCAGAAGAAGACCATTTCTTTCCTTGGCTGTGCCATCCAAATGTTTTCCTTCCTCTTCCTTGGCTGCTCTCACTCTTTCCTGCTGGCAGCCATGGGCTATGATCGCTACACGGCCATCTGTAACCCACTGCACTACTCAGTGCTCATGGGACATGGGATGTGTATGGGACTAGTGGCCGCTGCCTGTGCCTGTGGCTTCACTGTGTACCTGGTCACCACCTTCCTAGTATTTCATCTGCCCTTCCACTCCTCCAACCACCTCCATCACTTCTTCTGTGACATCTCCCCTGTCCTTAAACTGGCATCTCAGCACTCCGACCTCAGTCAGCTGGTCATATTCATGCTTGGTGTTTTTGCCTTGGTCATTCCTCTGCTACTTATCTTAGTCTCCTACATCTGCATCATCTCTGCCATTCTAAAAATCTCTTCCTCTGTTGGAAGATACAAGACCTTCTCTACCTGTGCCTCCCATCTCATTGTGGTAGCTGTTCATTATGGTTGTTATTCTTTCATATTCTTAAGG
Organism: Chlorocebus sabaeus; assembly: GCF_047675955.1. Taxonomy (NCBI): domain Eukaryota; kingdom Metazoa; phylum Chordata; class Mammalia; order Primates; family Cercopithecidae; genus Chlorocebus; species Chlorocebus sabaeus. The sequence goes on along the minus strand of NC_132923.1, from coordinate 4,855,850 downwards.
CCCAAGACCAATTACTCTTCAAGGGAAGACACCCTAATATCTGTGTCATATACCATCCTTACCCCATTGTTCAATCCAATGATTTATAGTCTGAGAAATAAGGAATTCAAATCAGCCCTATGAAGAACAATCGGCCAAACTTTATATCCTCTTAATTAAAGAGCCACTTTTTTAAACTGCTAATGCTTAGTACATGCCAGGCAAATTGTGTGCCTTTACACATTTTTTTTTTCATTTAATTATTCAACTCCACTGTAACATAAGAACATTTTACATATGAGAGGAATGAGGCTCACAGAAGTTAAGACAGTCTGGCTTTCTACTGTCCATGATACTTTAACAAGACTAATCACATATGGGAATAGAGCACTCAGTTCCATGACAAATTTAATTATATTTTACTGCTTTAAATATTGCTAATTTAAAAAACTAATATGAGAGCAAAGATGCATCCGAACTGATGAGAGCTATGTTTCGAAGTAGACAGCCTGGATACATCAGGAAAGAAAAGATGTATCCAAAAAAGAAAAAAAGGAAAAAAGCAGGAAATCCATCTATCCATACTTTTCTTTTCCTAAAGACAACAGAAAACTTTGGTCCCACACATTCTGCTACAAATCTTGGTGGTCCTTTTTGTTCCCGATTCAGTTCCTGAAGCTACATATAGAAATATCTTTGCCTTTACTTGGGGTTGTTTTGTTCTTCCTTTGTTCCACTTTATGGTTCTCCTCCTGATACACATGTATGTCCTTCACATACTAGTTTGTCTTAGCCCCCACATTTGTTCCTGAAACACCATACTAATTTATTCTCTTCAAGGAAGCTACTAGCATTGCCTACGTGCTGGAATATCTCAAGTAATTCCAAGCAAAGGGCTTGAGTTAATATTAATAGAAGGCTAGAGTCCTAGAACGACCAGAAAACCCATGGAAAACCCTCCAGTGACTCCCTTTGCCATACAAGATAATGCCAAGAGTCCTTCGTAGTCATGGATATATCATCTAGTTTCTGCCTACCTCTTCAGTATTATCATTTCTAGTTTTGTTATTCTTCATTTTCTATATGCCTTCTTGTACACTCTGAAGCTAACCATTTGCTTGTTTCAACACAAATAAATGTGATGAACACAATAAATGTGGTCTCTGCCCTCATAGACCTTATTGTCTGGTTCAGGATAGTTCCAGTAAACAGAAAAATGAGGAAAATACTTTACCAGTTTAAGTTGATTCCCTGAAGAAAAAGTGCATGCAGGGGATAAAGTAGAGAATACTAAGATAAACCTAATTTAGATTGAATGGTATAGAGTTGGTTTCCCAGAGAAACTGACAGCCTGTATGTAACCTGAAGGGTGAGTAAAGTCATCAGGTAAAGGGGATATCCTTTCAGAAGAAAAAACATGTACAAAACCCCTGAAGCAAGAACTAGATGAGTTGGAGACAAGCAAAGAAACCCTGTACAAATCCTGTTTTAAAAATGCTTTTAAATTGACAAGTAAAATTATATATATTTATGGTGTACAACATGATATTTTGATATACATAGGTATTGTAGAATGTCTAAATAAAGTTAATTAACACATACCTTTAGCTCATGTACTTGTTTGTGGTGAGAACACTTACAATCTACTGTTAGCAATTTTCAAGTATATAATACATTAGTATAAACTATAGTCACCATGATATGCAATAGAGCTTTTAAAATTATTTCTCTTATCTAACTGAAATTTTGTGCCCTTTGACAAACATCTTCAAAACTCTCCCCTCAACTGCTCACCCGATTTCAGCCTGTGGTAACCAACATTCTTCTCTCGGCTTTTAAGAGTTTTTTAGATTCCACATATGTGTGAGATCATATGGTGTTTGTATTTCTGTGCCTGGTTTATTTCACTTAGCGAACTATCATCCAGGTTCATCCATGGACTTCTTTCTTCACATGGTAGAATAATATTTTATTGTATATGTATACCACATTTACTTATATTAGGTTGATGCAAAAGTAATTGTGTTTTTTTCCCATTACTTTTAATGGCAAAAACTGCAATAACTTCTGCACCAGCCTAATACATTTGTTCATTAATAGACTCTTAGGTTGGTTCCACACCTTGACTATTGTGAATAATGCTACATAAACATGGGAGTGCAGATGTCTCTTTGACATTCTGATTTTATATCGATATACATCAAGTAGTAGAATTACAAGATCATATGGTAGTTCTATTTTCAGTGTTTTGAGGAACCGCCTTACTGATTTCCATAATGGCTGTCAACTAATTTACAACTGTCAACAGTGTGTAGTGGTTCCCTTTTCTCCAGATCCTCCCTAACACTTTACATCTTTTGTCTTTTTGATAATAGCCATTCTAACAGGTGTGAGGTGGTATCTCATTGTGGTTTTAATATGCATTTTCTCATGAAGAGTGGGGTTGAGCATTTTTTCATCTACCTACTGTCCATTTATAGGTCTTGGGAAATGTCTATTCAGATTTTTTGCCCATTTCTAATTGGGTTATTTATTATTTTACTGTTGAGTTTTTAAAGTTCTTTACATATTGTGAATGTTAACCCATTATCAGATATATGGTTTGCAAATATTTTCTCTCATTACGTAGGCTGTCTCTTTATTCTTTTGATTGTTACTTTTTCTGTGCAGAAGTTTTTTGGTTTGATGTAATTCCATTTGTCTATTTTGACTTTGATTACCTGAGCTTTTGGAGCATAAATGCTTTTTCTGCTTTCTCTCTGGAATGAATTTGAATTTACTGACAACATGGGTTTATGTATTAGACACATAACCAGTTGTGACCCAGTTCCTTGTATGGTGCCTGGCATAACAGAAATATCTGTTTTATGAATGGCCGTGACTGTCCTGCAATTTTATGCCCCCCAAATCTTACTCTGCCAACTTCTTGCCTTATCTTTGTACGTATTAACTCCATCCATCCTAGCAACCAAGCCAAGCACATGGAAGTCATCTTCACCACTTTGTTTTTTAATCCTCATACCATCAGTTGTGTCCTAAAGATTCCACTGGCTGAAAGTTCCTCAATCACATTCCTTTTCTATTTTTACCTGTCTTCTCTGGATTACGGCAAAAACTTCAAGTCCTGTGGTCCCCAATCCATTCTTCACACTGCTGCCAGGGAAGTCTTAGGGTTGTTGTGGTGGTTAAATTAGAAAATATGTGTTAAACATTTAACAACAATTGTCTGGCATATACTGAGTACTATTTTAATGTTGATTTTTATTATCATTTTCATCATCATCTTTCTAAAATAAAAATCTAATTAAATAATGTCTCAGGTTATAAAACTTTCAATAGTTCCTAACAGATTTGAAGGTACATTTTAACTCTTTGTTAAAAATTTTATCAAAGTACTTGTTGTTCCAATAAAATACATTGTTTCATGCCTCTTTACCTTTACATGCATTTTCCCAAAATTTATGATTTCTTATTATTTGTCTACCCACTACTCAGATTTCAAAACTTCACTCAAGTATAACCGCCTCTAAGTAGTTATTGACCTCCATAATCCAATTTATATTTATGTTCTATATTTCTTTACAGTGACATATGCATATCTCTCTTAATGCCCCATGGAAATGTGCAGCAGTCACTGCTTTCCAAGTTTCCTCCTCTGGGAGTTAATTTTTTTCTTTTTTCTGTTTTTTTATCTTTTTTTTCTTTTGAGATGGACTCTCACTCTATTACCCAGGCTGGAGTGCAATAGTGCAATCTCCGCTCACTGCAACTTCCGCCTCCCAGGTTCAAGCAATTCTCCCGCCTCAGCCTCCTGAGTAGCTGGGATTACAGGCACCCGCCACCACGCCAGGATAATTTTTGTATTTTTAGTAGAGATGGGGTTTCACCATGTTGGCCTGGCTGGTCTCGAACTCCTGACCTCAGGTGACCCACCTGCCTCGGCCTCTCAAAGTGCTGGGATTAGAGGCGTGAGCTATTGGGCCTAGCAGGAAAGTGAATTTCTTAAGGTTAAAAACGACCAATTATTTGAACTCAGATCGCCTAAACATAACACGGTTCATGCCTGAAACTAAGCTTTGTAATAAATAAATACACCAACGCTGTCTCTGGGCACTATGACTGAGTTCCTCCACACTCTGCTGCATCTCCCAGATTTGCTCCTTGCTGCTGTCACTGCTGGGTCTACAAGCGCCTGTCAGTCCGTTGCTCTGCGGTGTCTCAAAATATATTCCTTCCCTTGAAATAGAGGCTTAAGGAGTGAACATCCTTGTCTCCAGTCAAAGGGCAAAAATCAGGAACTATAGGAGGAAGCCCATGGGACGTTTTTCTGCTGATTGTGTTTCCAGGAGCTTCTAGATTTTTAAGGAGTCACTTCACCAAAGAATATAAAATAGGAAACCAACTAATTTCCTGAGTCTGTTGCGTAGTTCAACTATTTGGCAAAAAAGCCTTCAGGAGCTTTTCCCTTTGGATCATAGTTGCTAATTGAGGGAGGGCAGAATGTGCCAGAAGCAATGTGGTCATAGCTCCCTAGGGTGCTAGATAGTAAAATTGCCAAGCAGGCATTGATGCTAATGTGAACCAGAAAAATGTCCATTAATTATACTCATTAGGGCTGTAGCTGATCCAGCCCATACAGAAGAGGCACAATGACCACTGTTCTGGGGAGCGAAGTAGTAAGTCATTTGTTGCTGTGTTGAAAAATTTTAAGAGACTAGTAGGAAGATGTGTAATATACTGGGCACATGCTAGTTTTGGTGAATTACTTAGACTTTTCCTTAAAGGGCCTGGGCCATGATTAAGATATAGGGCAACTGCATTCCTCTGTACCCCAGGATTCATATTTTAAAGAATATGAAACTCTTTCATATTGGAGATTTGGTCTTTATTCCATAGATGGCTTACAGAAATTAAATTATCTAAAATCATAGGATATATTTATGTCATTTCAAAGATGTTAGCTAGTTATGCCTTTTATCTTATACTTAATTCAGAAATTGTTGAGATTTTCTTCGAATTGCAGTCTACAAATACATGACAGCAAAGGATTGGAAGGTGGTAATAGGAAAAGTAGCTGGAAGGGGAGACAAAATAATGCTCAGGTTGAGGTCTTAAGGTCAAGAAGAAAGAACATTAGAGATATTGCAAAATGGTCAAAAAGGCTATCCCCGGCACCAGTCTTAAGAAGGAATGAAGGAAGAAAGGAAGGAAATACTTAATTATGGCTTCTTATAATTCTGGGCTACATTTTTAACTGATGCTGTCCATTCATCTTTATAATATCCCATATTACAGAAAAGAAAACTAAGATGCAGGAGCATTAATTTATTTGCTCAAAGAAAATGCTGAAAGAAGAAGGTGAATTCCATCTCTAGTGTTTCTTCATAACATAAATTTTTATCTAGCTTCCTTGATCACTCGCTGGAAGTATCTTTACCAACTAAATGAAAAATACCTACAAATTAGTTGCAATGATTTATTTAAGTATTAATTTGTTTAATTACAATTTTGTCAGATTTTGAATTTGTTCTTGCTAGAAACTCTGATGCTGATGTGGTTAGAGAGACGTATATAAATATTTGGTGCATGGCACAGAAACTCTTGTCGAATGAACAACATAGTCTTTGACTTCTAAGAGCTTCAATTGTACCAGGTAAGAATGAGCATTGTATAGAGTGATCTAAAATGTAAGAAGTCCAAGAATGTATGTTTCACAAGGGTAAAGATCTTTGCTTTGTTCACTGTTGTATCTCAAACATCAAATAAGGTGTCTCAGGTTTAGTAATGTATATAATAAATAGTTTTCAAACTGAAATAGTGCTTGGAAACCTGACTTACAGGGAAGTGATTTGAAAGATTAGAGGATCTGCCCTAATACAGAAAAAGCCATTGTTGTTATAAGACATGGCTCTTTGCATGTTCAGTAAACTATGAAGTTCCACATGATTAAAACATTGGGATAAAATCTGGGAACTGGAATAAATGTTTGCAGTGTTGTGAGAGATCTAACAGCCTTTTTCCTTGTCTTGCCTTCCCTTTTTCTTCCCTTTCTTTCCTTCCCTTTCTCTCCCTTTTTTCATTCCTTTTCCCTCCCTTTCTTTCCTTCCCTTTCCCTCCCTTTCTTTTTCCTTCCTTCCTTCTTTCCTTCCTTCCTTCCTTCTTTCTTTCTTTCTTTCTTTCTTTCTTTCTTTCTTTCTTTCTTTCTTTCTTTCTTTCTTTCTTTCTTTCTTTCTTTCCTTCTTTCTTTCTTTCTTCTTTCTTTCTTTCTTTCTTTCTTTCTTTCTTTCTTTCTTTCTTTCTTTCTTTTTCTTTCTTTCTTTCTCTCTTCCTTTTCTTCTTTCTCTTTCTCTCTTTCTTTCTTTCTCTCTTTCTTTCTTTCTCTCTCTCTCTCTCTTTCTTTCTTTCTTTCTTTCTTTCTTTCTTTCTTTCTTTCTTTCTTTCCCTCTTTCTTTTGTTTTTCTTTCTTTTAAGAAAATTGGAATTTTACAATGTTTGCAGGGATTATTATAGGGTGCTGAGTAAGAAGGTACTTGGTTAAATGTAAATTTAAATGTCTCTGTGATTGCCTCTTCTTCTGAGTTGAACTGTTTCAACACCCACCTTACCATTTATTCTCCTATCCTCTCCCATCTTCTTCCAGCTGTTCTCCGTGTTCACAATGCCATGCCTCCCATTCTCAGGCCCCTCTATCTCTGCTGCCCAAATCACTCTGGAAAATAATCTCCTCCAATTGCCCTCCCCAAGTCAACAGGAGTGGAGGTAAAAATGAAACATAAAATGAAACAAAACAATACCCTATAGCTTCCTACTTTGAATAAATTTGTTTCTTCTAATTTCTCCCTTCAGGCTGGATACAAGAAAGGAAAGGCAAACAAAATAAAGAGTGTCATAAGATATTTATTGATTTTTAAGAAATAAAGATTCTCTTCAGATTCCGTAGTTCTGGCTCTAGAGAGGAATCAGTCATATAGAAAACACCAGATATGGGTTACAGGGGGCCTGGAGAGAAAAAGAAAGTTCATTCTCCAATAAAGATGTTATGAATCAGTTGGTCAGCCCATTGAGTGTGTATTCTGTTTTCATAGTTCTGTCTGCAAGAAAAAGTACAAATACAGTTTGATTGACACCTAGTATGCATGTGCACATACATAAATTGAAATAAAATATTCACTTTAAATAAGGGCTATTCAGATTGGGCATGCTTTATCCTAATCTTCTCTTCTTATATCTGCTCTCTATTTAAATTTAAAAACTGCTGGGGTTGACCACTAATTTGATTCTATAACCTCAGTGATGTAATAAACATCAAGTTTCAAAATTACTGTCTTAAAACATATTTGTCTGTAAGAGAAAGGGACCAGTAAAAAAAGAATAATAGTAAAGAAAATAACACCACTAAATAGAGCACTTCTTATGTAGCAGGTGCTGTTCTCAGCACTTTACATAAATTAATACATTTAATATTAATCACAGCCTGTTTCATAGGTGAGACAACTACAATATAGTGAGGTTAAATAAATCATCTAAGGTTACAGTCACCCAATGGATGAACTGGGACCCAAAGCCAAGTTACCTTTCTCTAGATTCCATACTATCATTCAATACACAATGATACTGCCTTTCTTAAAACAAATAGTATTAGTTTGTGATATGATTTTCAGTTTTTCTTTATTAAAAATACATTTTTACATATAAATCTCTATGGGCAACTTTTAAGAAATAGAATATTGGAACAAATTAGATAAATATATTCAAGGATGTTGACATATTTTGCTAAATTTCTTGGCATAAACAAAACCAAATTATAATGTTATTAGTAAATTTTTTGTTACTAGTCATATAACACCACCACAACTAATTTGATGAGTCTCTACTTTATTTGAAATACACTTCAAGTTAAAATATGTTTTTAACATAAATTTTTTGGTTTGATGCATTCTATTTCTATTTTATAAACTGTATGCTTATATCTGTTTTCTTCTTCAAAGTTTATTATTTTCTCCATCGACTTGTAATAAACTTTTTATTAATATTAACATTTGAAGAATATTTTTGGTAGTTTTCCATTTGTTGTTTGTTTTCTATTATTTCTAATTGTGCCTTTTTTGTAAATAAATTTTTTATTTTATACAAATTTTTGCTTAATACTCCTTGATGATATTTCATTATTGTTTAGCTTTTCAAATTTTCTGTCCAGTAATACAATGTTTCCTAATCCTGCACATTTTTTTTTGTATTTTTTGTATTTTATTAACATATAAATTTTGAATATATGTGTTGAAAATTTAAACTGATATTTAAATTGTATTAAAGATGTATTTAGTAAATTACTATTATATGTCAGAAACAGTTTAGATGGCATTGAGATATTTTATACTTTAAAAATCATTAAATTTGTGTTTAGGTAAAGAATTAAGGTATAAACTTTCTTCTGATAACTGCTTTAAATTTAACCCACATAGTCTAATATAGAGAGCTGACATTATTTTCTAGAACTTATTTTATTTTACATTGTATTTTCCCTTTGACCCAACGCTTGTTTAATAGTATTTTCAAATTATTATATGGAAGAGTTTTCAAAAATATGATTTTCATATGATTTTATTTTTGTTGTTACTGATCAATGGTTTTGCTCAAATGTACAGATACGTTTGCTACATTTTTTTAAAAAATTTAAATTAAAAAATGTAAAGTAGGCCATGCGCAGTGGCTCACGCCTGTAATCCCAGCACTTTGGGAGGCCGAGGTGGGCAGATCATGAGGTCAGGAGATCGAGACCATCCTGGCTAACATGGTGAAACCTCGTCTCTACTAAAAATACAAAAAATTAGCTGGGCGTGGTGGTGGGTCCCTGTAGTCCCACTCGGGAGACTGAGGCAAGAGAATTGCTTGAACCCGGGAGGCGGAGTCTGCAGTGAGCTGAGATCATGCCACTGCACTCCAGTCTGGGTGACAGAGCAAGACTCCATCTCAAAAAATAAAATAAAATAAAATAAAATAAAATAAAATAATTAAACTTAAAAAATTAATGTTTTAATTAATACTTCTTTAAATATGTAGGATAAATGTGTAAGATATGTTTTAGTATTTACTGTTTTCGATCAATGTTTATGAGCACTTGGATAGTCATGAATATGAATAAGATGAAAGGGTGACGGATCATTTCAACATATAGATACAAGTCTTTTATTTCATAGCATTCTGACTGGTGTGAAATGGTATCTCATTGTGGTTATGATTTGCATTTCTCTGATGATTATTGGTGATGAGAATTTTTCATGAGCTTCATGGCTGCTTGCATGTCTTATTTTGAGATGTGTCTGTTCATATCCTTTGCACATTTTAACATGCGGTTTATTGGTTTTTGCCTGACTTGTTTAAGTTTCTTAAAGATTCTGAATATTAGGCCTTTGTCTGATGCATAGTTTGAATATTTTCTCCCATTCTGTCGGTTGTCTGGTTCAATATATGAAAATCAATAAATATAATTTATGACATAAACAATTAGAAATGAAATTCATATGATCATCTCAATAGATGCAGAAATTTTTCAATAAAATCTAACATCCCTTCTTGATAAAAACCCTCAACAGACTAGGTTTTGAGGAACATATATCAAAATAATAAGAGCCATCTATGACAAGTCCACAGCCAAAACCATATTCAATAAGCAAATCCTGGAACTATTTTTGAGAACTGAAACAACACAAGGATACCCATTCTTACCACTCCTGTTCAAGGCAAGAGAAAGAAATAAAAGGCATCCAAATAGGAAGAAAATGTCAAACTATCTGTCTCCGTTGTTGATATTATTCCATATCTAGAAAACTAATTTAAAGACTCTGCCAAAAGGCTCCTAGAACTGATAAATGACATTAGGAAAATTTTAGGATACAAAATCAACCTAAAAAATCAGTAGCATTTCTGTAAATCAGTAATATCCAGACTGAGGGTCAAATCAAGAACACAATTATATTTCAATAACCATAAAGAAAATAAAATATCTAGAAATGCACCTAATAAAAGAGGAGAAAGGTCTCTATAAGGAGAACTACAAAACACTGCTCAAAGAAATCAGAGATGACACAAATAAATGGAAAAACATTCCATGCTCATGAGCTAGAATAATCAATATTGTTAAAATGGCCATACTGTCCAAAGCAATTTATAGATTCAATGCTATTCCTATCAAACTATCAATGTAATTTTATCAGAATTAGCAAAACTATTATAAAATTCATATGAAACCAAAAAAGGGCTCAAATAGCCCAAGTAAACCTAATCAAAAAGAACAAAGCCAGAAAGAAGCATCATACTAACCAATTTCAAACTATACTATAATGTTACAGTAACCCAAACAGCATGGTTCTGGTGCAAAAATAGACACATAGACAAGAGAACATAATAAAGAACTTAGAAAGTAAGCTGCACTCCTACAACCATCTGATCTTCAACGAGGCTGACAAAAGCAAACAATAGAAAAAGGACTCCCTATTCAATAAATGGTGCAGGGATAGCTGGCTAGCCACCTGCAGAAGAGGGAAACTGGACCCTCACCTTTCACCATATGCAAAAATTAACTTGAAGTGGATTAAAAATTTAGATGTAAAACCTCAAACTCTAAAAATCCTAGATGAAAACCTGGGGAATACTATTCTCAATATCAGCCTTGGCAAGGGATTTTTGGTTAAGTTCCCAAAAGCAATTCCAGCAAAAACAAAAATTTAGAAGTGAGAGCTAATTAAACTAGAGCTTCTGCACAGCAAATTAACTATTGACAGAGAGAAGAGATTCTTATTTCTACTTGTTAGAACCTGAGGGGAGGTTTACGTGCAGTAATTAGAGTAAATTTCATATAAACTAATTTTATTTAATGGGATTTTACCTGACTAAAAAGTGTTCTTGTCTTCTTTTATACTAAGATTTAATTAACTGTTAGTAGAAAATCAAAAGTGTACTGCATTGCTTTGACTTTTTACTACAGAAAAAAACTATTGTAAGTTTCAAACCTCAATTTTCATTTTTTCATAAACCATACACAAAGTTTTTCCTAAAAGCAGTTTATGTGTCAAAATTCAATAACTCTACAATGGACCATGTTTTATTTAAGGCATGCTGTGTCTATAGATAAAGATGACGGGTAAGGAAAGAAGAAAGGTGATAAGGGTAATTCTAGTCACTTTAGAAAATACTTATTCTGCATATAAATACAGATAATTAGTCACAATCTCTTTGCTTATTTTTCTTGAATGTCTACATTATTGTTGTTCAAAGTGGGGGAATAAGTGATATTAACTTAACTCAGTCCGTCTATATTGAGCTCAACAGAACCTATCTCCCAACTCTCTGTTCAGGTATATAATATCTTCTTTTGTAAAATGTGTTTACGGTTATTTTAACTATGACTACAAATATAACTGGGCATTACTAGAGTGGTAAACTTTAAGTTATCAGCCTGAGAATGCAAATAATCAACTTACAATTATTTCTATCAACAATCTTCAGAAAGCTGTGATGTGTTCCAGAAACACTTAAAGATCCTAGAGTAGGACCAAAATGGTGACTATTATATGGATCACAATGCTCTGAACGCCTCTATTTAGTGATTAAACTAGACACATTTGGGCAATTCTGATTTCTTTTCATATAAATTTTATAATCATCTTATCAGTCTTTAGAAGAAAGGCCTGCTGGGATTTGTTAAGAATTATGTTGACTACATAGACCAGTTTGGTCAGAATTGCTCTTTATTTTATTATGTCTTTAAACTGATGAACATGGGTGTTATTCACTTAGTCACATATTTTATAATTTAACCCAACAATGTTTGAAAGAGTTCTCTGTATATGTCTCACACTTTTTTTTGTTAAATCTAAGCTTTTTAAAAATGATATTGTGAATTGAATTGTTTTCTTAATATCATTTTTAGATTGTTTGTTGCTTGTTGTAGTAGGCCAAATAATGAGCTCCCAAAGATATATATGTTTTAATCACTGGAATCTGAGAATATGTTAGATTATACAAACAAGAGGAATTAAGGTTGCAGAAGGAAAGTCAACTGACAGTAAAATAGAGATATTATCCTGTATTATTCTGGAGGGCCCAAAGTAATCATAAGGGTTCTTAAAATTGGGAGAGAGAATCAGAAAGTCAGAGAAAAGATGTAACTTTGTTGACTTTGAAGATAGAAGAAGGGGACCATGAACCAATGAACATGAGAGGTAGCTAGGAACCAGAAAAGGCTAGTAAAAGGCAAGATTATTCCTTGTCACCTCCAGAAAGGAACATAGGACTGCATGCCCCAAATTCTTTTATTCACATACCTGAATATGTTTTACTTCTTTCCCTCTTTGCAGATCTTGGCAGAAAACATCACCATGGTCACTGAATTCCTGTTACTGGGTTTTTCCAGCCTTGGTGAAATTCAACTGGCCCTCTTTGTAGTTTTTTTTTTTCTGTATTTAGCCATTCTTAGTGGCAATGTCACCATTATCAGTGTCATCCACCTGAATAAAAGCCTCCACACACCAATGTACTTCTTCCTTGGCATTCTCTCAACATCTGAGACCTTCTACACCTTTGTCATTCTACCCAAGATGCTCGTCAATCTACTTTCTGTGGCCAGGATAATCTCCTTCACCTGTTGTGCTCTTCAAATGTTCTTCTTCCTTGGTTTTGCCATTACCAACTGTCTGCTATTGGGTGTAATAGGTTATGATCGCTATGCTGCCATTTGTCACCCTCTGCACTACCCCATTCTTATGAGCTGGCAGGTGTGTGGAAAACTGGCAGCTACCTGTGCAATTGGAGGCTTCTTGGCCTCTCTTACAGTAGTAAATTTAGTTTTCAGCCTCCCTTTTTGTAGTGCCAACAAGGTCAATCATTACTTCTGTGACATCTCACCAGTTATTCGTCTGGCTTGTACCAACACAGATGTTAATGAATTTTTGATATTCATTTGTGGGGTTCCTGTACTTGTGGTTCCCTTTCTGTTCATCTGTGTTTCTTATCTCTGCATTCTGAGGACTATCCTGAAGATTCCCTCAGCTGAGGGCAGACGGAAAGCGTTTTCCACCTGTGCCTCTCACCTCACTGTTGTTATTGTTCATTATGGTTGTGCTTCCTTCATCTACCTGAGGCCTACAGCAAACTATGTGTCCAACAAAGACAGGCTGGTGACGGTGACATACACTATTGTCACTCCATTACTAAACCCTGTGGTTTATAGCCTCAGAAACAAGGATGTCCAACTTGCTATCAGAAAAGTATTGGGCAAGAAAGGTTCTCTATAATTATAGAATTGAAATATTATTCTGTTTTAGATTTCTCAATAAATAATGCCTTTTTATCACATGCATATTATAACTGTAACAAATTCATTGAAATAATAAGAGTCCTTAAGATGCGTGTCATAAAATATGTTTTTCTCCTTACAGTCTCTTTAAATTTAATCCACAGGCTAATGTTTTTCATTTTCTCATATGGAATCTCAGGGAGCTCCTCAAATTTAAATGCCCAGTTCACTGTGATAATTGAAAATAAAAACTTAATTTAAAGCTAAAATTTCTGCCTTTTCTGGGTGTAGATTTTTGAATTGGGGAGCCTTCATTGCTACCAATGAAGGTTGACTTATGTATTAGCTCTTTCAGCAAATACTTTTCTCTCTACTTATTTCAGTGACTGGTCCTTCAAGCATTACACTGTGGGGGGAGGGATAGGTGGAGGGAACGTCTTTCTTGATTGCCACTGTCATGTTCTGGCAATAGTGCTTTCAGATGTTGCACACTGAGTCTTTCTCATGCAGGGAGCTTTCCTGGCTGCTGAAATAATTCCTTACTTGGAACTTCTACCACTTTTCTTGTGATATGGTTGAATCTGCCTCTAACTGACAGCTTGTAAATTTTCCTCTTAATTCTGAGGTTTCAACATTCATCTGGGTCCCATGTTTTCTAAAGTTCTTATTGGACAAAATGTTATTTTTAAGTGATTCCACAATGAGAATTTCTCCTAAATGGTCAATATGTGATCCAAAAGAAAATTTTGACAATCCTTGCTACCCATAGTCAGTTGAAGTGCAGACATCTTTCTCTGTGTACTGGTATTTCAGGCCAATAACTGCAGATTTCTACATTTAGATTTCTCAGGTGAGCTCAGATACCAATCCACTGTGTTCCTTTATCTCCAGCAGATATATATCAATATCTTGAAGCAGTTTTCTACTCTTGGGGAGAGATAAAACGTTAAGAAATCCAAGAGCTTACTCCAAAGATTATATTTCCTCCCCTTTTTTCTCAAAATGTTTATTTTTTAAGAGTAGTTCACACATTCTATTCTCTCAGCTTTTGTGCCTCAACTGAAACTAAGAAAAACTGCCTTTTATGACATTGCTGCCTGCTTTTCCTATAGATTAAGGTGTTACAATGGTGTTTATTGGTAAATATTTAGTTCAAAAAATTACTCTCTGTATACAGAGTCAAATAGTTGGCCTGACCAGTGGTATAGCCGTAAATAATCACCTTAATCACTGTAGATCACATTTTGCAGCACATGGTTTTTTGAGAATCTGTTGAAAGCTATGTATCTAATACATGAAACTCTCCTCGTGCACATATACAGGAAAAAAAAAACTTGCTTACAATCTAAGGGGTTTACATAGTATACAAAGTCCATCCCTCAATCCAACTCATGGGAGTACTTGTTCATGACCAAAGTCATATAATCCATTTAAATTTGCTTTCATCATTTTATCTTTTCTTTTTCACTTTTAACAATTTGTTGTAACATTTTTTTACCTGATTGAAAGATTATTTATATCATCATGCCACAGAGTTTATATGTTCTGTAATTTTATTATAACAGCAGGATAGACTAATAGACACCCCTGCTGCTATCTTCTAGATCTCTTTAATGGATTTAATTTCCTTTTTAATATCACATTGCAGAGAAATTTACCACAAAGTAAGCAGAGAAACTATCTTGTTCAAGATAGCATATTCGATTAACTAGAGTATTGCTATTTTACGTCACATTCATTAAAAATTTAGGAGAAGCTACTGTGCGGTCTAACATTTGAGGTTTTTAAATATAGAATATGTATACATTAGGAAAACTAAATTCTATACTGTGAAAAGAAATGATAATTAAGCAGGAAGTTTCAGAAATAAACTACACTTAACATCTTGATCAACTTTCATAAAAAGTAGCTGATTTTTGTGTCCAAAACTAACATATAGAATATTTTCTGCAGCTTGCTGACATGACTGTGATTAAAAAAATTGTTTTCTATCTTACTTTAAGGCTCCAGTTTCCTACTATCCTGTCGTATAGGTCTCTTGAATTCCTTTTATTATTAGTAGAAACACGAAAGAGTTAAAATTATGTTTAAAAGGGATTATAATAATAAATAGTAGAATAAACTACAGAAAAATAACTTGCATTGACAAAATGGCCTTGTTTGCCATCATCGTGCTATAGTCATCATTAGTTAAAAAGGCAGTAGAAGACAAACCTAAATTTGCCATTCTGTGCACCACATTCCTTTACTTACAGCTTATATGGTGGGATCCTATGGAGAATGGTCCTGTGCTCGCCTAAGAAACAAAGAATTTCTTATTTGAAAAGATTATCTCCTTCTTTGTCTAATGTCCACCATCAAAGATTTTTTTTTTTTTTGATTTTCACCTATTTCATGAAGTATTGATGGTTTCCATTCTTCAAAACACCCTAGCAATGTAAGCTTTACTTATACTTCCTACTGAGCTCTGACATATTGAGCTGGTTATGTACATATCTTATTCTCTCTAATAGGCAATCAGCAATGTGAAAGGAAGTAATTTACTATACCATTATATTAACTTCTCCTAAATGTCTTCTATATCCCTGACATTCAGAAGATAACTTATACATGTCTCTTAACTTTAATTGAATAAATGACTGCTTGGTATAGCTAAGTAAAACATCTGAAACTACACATGAAAGTCCCCCAAAACAGTAATTAACAGTAACAATGATAATTTAATTTGCTCATTAATCTCTTAAATGGGAGAGGGCTTATGATTGGCTTGTCTCAACTCCATACAATGTCAACTGAGCTGCTCAACTAGAACTGAGGGACCCACTTCCACTGGGCTCATTTACACGGCTAGCAAAATGGTGCTGATCTGTGGTAGAGCTGAGTCAGGGCTATAGGTTGTGAGTCAGTTTCTTTCCATGTGGCCCTTTCCATGGGGTTCTATAAACTTTCTCACACCATCATGACTGGTTTCAAAGACTAAATGTTCCAAGGAACAGAAAGAGGAAGCTGCTAGTCTTTTAAGGCATAATACCAGCAGGTTGTCTGCTCCTGACACCAAAAAGACAACGATGTGATGGGCACAGGATAATAGCAATGGACATTCCCTTTTGAAAAAGGAGAAAATTAGACACATCACAGTCATTTGTTCATAGAAATTCTCAAATTCATCTGGACACATGTTGCCAGACCTATTTTCTGGGAATGAATTCCATGACTCTTAGATCTAACATGTGATGCCATTTCCCCACTTTCTGATCATCCTTTTTTATCCACAAGACATAGCTACAATTTGCAGACATGTCATTTCTCAGTCTGGTACCTCCATGGAAGAAGTTGAGGGTCCAAAGCTCTATTCGTTTCTGTTTGCTCTGTAGTCTTTAGCACATGTTGATAGAATGTCTTTTTTAAAACTTGGTGAGTTTCTTATGTTTCAATCTATAAATTAATTCCATTCGATAAAAGTCACATCCATATTCATTTCTTTATTATGGGTCACTTGTGAGGTAGTAGTATTAATAACTGCTGTATGGCAATTCCCTTAAGATTCTTAAAAAGACTTATTGTTTAAGGATTCAGGTCCTTAGGATATTTATAAATCTTGTTGGGTATAGCTTAAAATATTTCTGAGTTCTAAAAAAAGGTATTACAACTACATTCTTAAGATGTTTACCCTGAGGCATTGGTTTCCTGATAGTACCTTGGATTTGCTTGCTTTCTTGAAGCCATTTTGTGCTTGAGAGTCTTTGTTGAGAGAGACCGTGCATGAGAAACATCTTTATTCACAAACCCAAGTTTTGTTTCTTTCTGTTTCCTCTAAATCCTCAGAAACTTAAGAAACTTTTAAAAATTATGTACTTTTTAATTGACAAATAATAATTGCACATATTCCTTAGGTACATAGTAATATTTTGATATGAATAATGTATAGGGATCAGATCAAAGTAATTAGCATATCATCATCTCAAACATTTATCATTTCTTTGTGTTGGAAATGTTCAACGCCCTCCTTCTGGCAATTTGAATCTATATATCATTTTTAACTATATTCATCCTACAGTGGTATAGAACACTGTAACTTATTCCTTTATCTAGCTGTAATTTTGTATCCCTTTAGCAAATCTCCACCTATCCTTCCCTTTTTCTACTCTTCCCTTCCTCTAGTATCCTGCTTTCTATTCTCTTCCCATTTTGTCATTGATTGGTATTTTCTATAATCTTCCTAGAAATTTCCCCGGGAAGACAATGAGATTACTAAATAGTCTATTTCCCAGGCTGTAGCATGTGGCCCTGCTGCCAAACTTTCCAGCAATGGATAATAAGTGTCCATGTTTTACCAACTCTAATAACAGTTTCCTCTCTGTCCTTCAAACATTTTTCTCTCTGTCCTTCAAAGCCTTACCAAAAGTTGCCTCATGATCCTTTCACCTTTTGGTAAGAGACTTCTTAAGCCCTTATGGATTATTTATACCACCAATTGCAAAATTAATGCCAAATGTTTTAAATGTTGATTATAACAGTACCCTGCCTCTAGATACCAAATTCTGTTCTCATTATTTACTGCTGCATAATCAACTATCTAAAACTTTAGTTACCTAAATGAGCTGTAATTATTTTGCACACAAGTCTATAATTTTGGTAGGACTCAGTGGGGACAGCTGGAATCTGTTCTTTGTGCCATCAGGTTGAATGATTCAACTGGGGTTGAAGGATTTACCTTCAAGATTGCTCACTCATGTGCCTGTTTTATTCATGTTGGCTACTGGCTCTTTGCTCAGCTGGGGCTATTGGCCAGGAGCCTTGGTTTCTTTCCATATCTTTCCATGTTCTCCAAGGGCTGCTTGGGCTTCCTCAAAACATGGTTGCCAGGGTACAAAAGTGGATGATTCAACACACCATAATAGCAGCTACTAGCCTTTGGAGACCAGGGTTAATAAATGGATATAGTCTTACATTTATTACAATTTATTGGTCCAAGTTGTCACTCATCCTTTATGGATTCAGGGGAAGGAAGAAGCCACCAAAAGTTCCCATCTGGGTTAATCACTTGGGCTTTTCTCCTACTTTCTTATCCCTGCAGCATCTTTTTTTTAAAAAATTAATTTAATTTAAAGTTCTGGGATCCATGTGCAGGATGTGCAGGTTTGTTACATAAGTAAACATGTGCCATGGTGGTTTGCTGCACCCATCAACTCATCACCTAGGTATTAAGCCCAGATGCATTAGCTATTTATTCTGATGCTCTCTCTTCCTCCACTCCTGCACCAAAGGCCCCAGTATGTGTTATTCCCCTCACTGTGTCCACGTATTCTTACCGTCAGCTCTGACTTATAAGTGAGAACATGCGGGACGTGACTTACACAAGAGCAGTTCTCATGAGTACCTAAGAGAGACGTCCATGCGTGTCTAGCATTTGACCCATTTCCAGCCCAAGTGGATGGACTCACTGTCAGAAATAATCGATATGTGAGCTGAAATGGTTTTGTGAAAACCTACATAAAGTCACTGTCGCATTTTTCTCTATAACCCAAACTGTATTCATATACTGAGGAAATATTTACCAAATTCACATTATATTCCAGAAGCAAACCTGTTTCTAATGTATCTGAAAGATTCTGCCATTCTAATATTATGTCCTCTATTCTTTACATTTTCCTCTCTTCTAGTTTTCAGAAATAGGAATGTGTAGAGGCATAAAAAAGAATACTTTTTCTTCAGCTTCAGAATGAAACTCTAGAGGCACTATGTAGGGAAATTCAAAAGAGATGGTTTCATTGATGTATATTTTAACAAATGATACCTGGAGAAACTCCACATCTCTGACTCCTTAGAGAATTTCTAAGAGGAAGTCAACGAATCCCCATGAATAATAGGGCTTTTCCTTTGGCCAGTGAATTCTCATAGCATATTATCATGGTTCCACACACTAATTAGAAAAATTATGGACACGTATTGGGCACAATGTGTTAATTACTCCCTGTGGAGGTGGCGAGCTCACTTACCAACCAAGGCATTGAGACCATGGTTAATGTAAAAAGGAAAGGCCATTGATGACACCCATTGTACCCATGGAGAAAAGGCACAGGTAACATTTTTCTGTGGAGTAATGCTGTTTTCTTATTTTGGTCTTGGGAGTTCCTGAAAGATGAAGAAGAACCCTGAGGCATCATGACAGGGAAGACAATTTTGGCAAATTTCACCTAGCAACTCTTTACAGAAGTTTCTAGGAGATGCCTGAGAATGAATAAACTGGCAGGTTACAAGGCACTAGAACTCTGATTTGAAGAAAAGCAAATTTTAATTTTTATTTAGAGAACTTGATTTTTTTATTAAGAAGACCAGTGACAGTCATTTATTTGTATTTCAAATTTAAAAATTGTTGAGTTTTTCCATGAGCTAGTGATCTGTTTATCCCCAGTTATTAGTAATGAAAAATCAAAATTGTGGCCAAATGACAGAAAGAAAAGCTGAATAGTGAAAAAAATAAGGATAAAAATTGAGACCAAGGCCAAGACAAAGGCAGAGACCCAGGATAAGTCTTGATTATTTCATAGGGTGGTGGTAGTATTAGTCTTAGAAAGGAAGAATAAAAAAATTACAGTAAACATACAATGTATGAGGAACACAGAAGTGTTTCTCACTTAAGAGGCCTCTTAAGGAAACCAAGTTGCTACAAAATAATCTAATTGAAATTATTACTAATTCATTAATAGACATTTATGCATCAAGTATCCATATCTCATTTATTTAAATATTGGATAAAGTTGAAGATACAAAGGGAATAAGATGAGGCATTTATTCTTGAGGCTCTTAATTCTATTTGAGAGACCAGTAGGAAAAAAATTAGGTATAATATGTTGAGTATTTTGATGAAGACATACTAGACAAGCTTTAGATTAGTAAGAGGGGAACAGCCTACCCTCCCTAGACATATTGGAGAAAGTTCAATAATTGATGACTCTAAAAATGTGAGGAATGAGTGGACCATGCATGAAGGGGAAATATTTTGGAGGCTGAGATCTCTCTCTCTCTCTTTCTCTCTTTCTCTCTCTCTCTGTCTCTCTCCCAGTGGAATCTTCGCATATAAAGGAAACTGTAAGTATTTCAGTACAATTCCTGTGTGATGAAAACTTAGAGGATTAGATTGTAGATGTACATGAGACAGAGAATCAGATGTTCAGCTTAAGGAATTCTGACTTTACCTATAGATGATGAAGAGTTACTAAGCAGCATAATGTGAAAATATCAATTCACAATTTCTACTTGTTAAGAAGGTGATCTAGTTACTCTATTTTTCTTCTTTTCTTTTTTCCCTCTTTCTCATTTTTCCAATCTTTTCTTTTAAGCTGTGATGTCTTCCCTTCCAAACTCATGTCACTATCTCCTATTTACCAGTTATTTTAAGCAGTATCCTAGACTGAGTTAAGTAAAGTCAAAGATTTCCATAGCAAATTTTATTTTTCATTATTAGTTTCCACATAGGTTCCAAAGATGAGTTTGAAAGAACAGATGATTGATGGGGTAGGAGTTATAGAGTAGATATTGAGTAATATGATGTTACTTTTCTTTCAGGTGCATCAACTTTCTTTGCATACTTTGTTGCTATTAATACTGGGGATGAGCCTGTAAGTGAGAAAACACTCCAAGAAAGGATATATGGGTAATGGAAAGGCATAGATGATGTATCAGGAAGAATGTCAGTGAGGACTCTGTTTTGGTCAAATGCATGGTGTATATTCTTTATTTATAAAGTTTAGAGATAAGGCCATTCAAAGATATATAGAGGTAGAAAATAAAACTGGTTCTCGTCCCATTTCAAAATTTTATTAAACATTTGCCTAAGAAAAACAGCAAATATTGATAGCAATTTAGTTATTTGTAAAGGACTTCAAGCCCCCAAATCAAGTGTTTCTAAAATTAAAATAAAAAGTTTAGCTAGTAAGATAATGGAGGAGACTGTTTGATAATCAGAAATGATAAATAAGATAGCAACATTTTAAGGGGATTTTTTGCTCTGCATTCAGAGAATAATGTCAGAGAGATTTTTCATCCTAAAATGTTGAAGCAGAGTGTTAATATTACAGGCTAGATTAATATTAAGGTAACAAGTTTTGAAAATCCCTGGAATCAAATATCATCTACTTGACAGTTTTGAAATGATTTAGAGAATAAAGTGATATCATTGGTCATTGATTTTTTTCAACAGGTTTTGAAGCACTTAGTATATGTTGGACATCATTGTATGTGTTCAAGATGCAGTTTCTGTTATCTGGTAAGTTATAGCTTGTAGAGTCAAAGACAATCTTATAATAGTAGTTTGTGGCAAAGCAAGTAAGATTCTAGTGATCACTCAGGAAATCCAGAAAAAATGGTGCAGCATGATTGGGAAACTGTAGGAAGGATTCTATGAGTAAAGTCATTTTAAATGAAAAGTAAAAGGAGACCACAAAATTAGAAGCAGAAAAACAATAAGTATAAAGCAGAGACTATTTCCAGATATACAGAGTAGTAAGAAAAATGACTTGGTTGTGTAAAAATTCTTACTGCTGAAGTACATATGAAGGAATCTATAATGGCACTTATGAGTGAAAAGGTGAAACTGGGAAAAGTGTGAAAGACCTAGAATATTTTATAGATAATTGAGAGTCAGTTGGTTCGGTAATATGATAGGATTTGTTCTATAGAAAGAATTCTGCTGCTATTATGGAGGATTACTCAGAGTGGAAGAGAGAATCTGGGCAGTTCACTTATAACACTGTAGTCCAGGCAAGGGATAATTACTTGCAAAATATAAGAATGAATCCTAAAAGTGAACAAAAATAGATTGAATGTGGAGGATTAGAAAAATGGTGAGTTTAAACATGTCTTAGAAATTTACAGCTTAGATGGCTTAAGAGTATTTTGAAACTATTTGTTGAGATACAGAATCTAGATAAAAGAACACATTTAGGCAAGAGGTAGAACAGAATAAGAATGTTTTGATTAAAATGTATATAATTCAGTACCAGCAATGATAAATATGTTGGAGGCCTTAAGGAAGGTATCTGAGCCCACTTGCTCAGAAATTTAGAGACAGTTTCCTTGGAATGACAGTCTTTTTTTTTTTTTTTTTTTTTTTTTTTGAAAAATGCTCAACATTTATTTTTTTGATAACAAAATAGACCGAAAACACAACCTTGCACAAAGGCCATTGCAACCTTCCACAAAAAATACTTCTGCAAGGACATCTGCCCAACAGCTGCCTGTCCAACCTTGGACTGGCATCATCCTTGTTATTGATCCTTATAGCCACGAATAATTATTTCAAAACAATTATTTAATTCGCCTTATTTTTATTTTAAAAACATTTGCTTCCTTTACCTCCGTGAATATGCACATAGTTTACTATGGCACACATATTCCCATTGCAATGCTTTATTCTCAAATATATACCCTTTCTTTTAGACATCCACTCCTGGTTTGTTATTTAACTTGACAAAACTATGCAAGCTCCTGCCTTTGTGCGGGAACCTTCACTCTGACCCCACCTCCTAACCACAATAAAAATCCCAAGCCATCTCTTGGTCCTCTCTCTCAAGCTATTTTTGCATATTCATGGGAGCCACTTCATTTCATCCAGAAAGTCTCATTATGTGAGTAATAAACCTATTCATGCCTTTCTGTACCTTCTAGGTATGTACATGTTACATCATCAATCTGAACTTTCAAACCAAATTTTCGGTGGTGGTCTGCTTCATTTCTGCTGAATGTCCACATATTTCTGTCCCTTGAAAAAACACAGCCTGAAAGGAATCACAAGGAAACAATCGGAATGACAGTCTTTTGGGCCTCCAAGTCAGGTACATCAAGGATAGGACATAAAACAATGGGCAACAAGTGAATGCTGAAGCAAAACTAAATGATTCTAACCATGTCTTTTCTGTAAGGAGAAATCAGCTCTATAATCCTGTAAGAGTTCATAAAGTAATCAAAAAGCCAGTCCTAAAACAATAGCAATAGTTCAAAACCAATTTATTTGTAACAAATGAATGCATAAAAATTGGTTATATAATTAGTTGTAAAAGGGAACTGTGCTCTTTAAGTAACACAAAGATCAATGGATGCTTCTCTAGATGGAGAAGGTATCAAAAACTGGTATAGAAAGGTGAATTATCAGACATTGGTGCTATTGCTTGTTCATGCTATCCCTTATTGACATATGTATCAGTAATCAGGATAAAAGTGTGACCGTTGAAAATAATAATTAATATAGATAAAGGATTTTATAACATTAGATTACAAGAATCCTCTCTAGTCTGCAGGGAATATATTCCAAGACTCCAGTGGATGTCTGAAACTGAATAGTACTGAACCCTAAATATACTATGAATTTTTTCTATAATACATGCCCATGATAAAGCTTAATTTATAAATTAGGCATAGCAGGATATTAACAACAATAACTAATAATACAATAGACCAACAATAACATTACATCAGCATCACTACTCTTGCGCTTTGGAGCCATTATTAAGGAAAATAAAGGTTACTTGAGCATAAGCTTGGTGATACCATGACAGTTGATCTGATAACTGGATGGCTTCTGAGTGACTAATGAGTAATAGCATATACAGTCTGGATACACTGCACTAAGGGATGATTCTTGTCCTGGGCAGGAAGGAGCAAGACAGTCTCCAAGTAGGGGACCTAACAAACAGGCTTTATTTGAGCAAATAACTGTATCCTTCATGTGTACATTTGTCCCCAGATTCACTGCTAAAATCAACAGCAGAAAAATAGCAGTTTGAATGCATATCAATTTAGAAGAACTTCTGGTTAAATTTACAATTCTTTTTTCTCTCCCATGCTTGTTGTTTCTCGTTTAAACAAGCTACTTTATAAGGGTAAGTCTTCCTGAATTTTAATTTCCAAAGATCTCTGGACCTGATCGTATTGACTTTATTCTGTGGGATCAACTCTTCATGGCCAATTCCTCCTCTATCACTGAGTTCTTACTGTTGGGCTTCTCCAGCCTTGGGGAATTGCAGCTTGTCCTCTTTGCGGTCTTTCTCTGCCTCTATTTGATTATCTTGGGTGGAAACATCATCATCATCTCGGTCATTCATTTGGATCACAGCCTCCACACACCCATGTACTTCTTTCTAGGTATTCTTTCTATCTCGGAAATCTTCTACACAATTGTTATTCTGCCCAAGATGCTTATCAACTTATTCTCTGTACTCAGGACACTCTCCTTTATGAGTTGTGCCACCCAGATGTTCTTCTTCCTTGGTTTTGCTGTCACTAACTGTCTGCTTCTGGGAGTGATGGGTTATGATCGTTATGCTGCCATCTGCCAGCCTTTGCAATACGCTGTTCTCATGAGCTGGAGAGTATGTGGACAACTGGTAGCAACTTGTATTGTTAGTGGTTTCCTACTATCTCTGGTGGGAACAACTTTGGTCTTTAGCCTCCCTTTCTGTGGCTCCAACAAGGTCAACCACTACTTTTGTGATATTTCACCAGTTATCCGTCTCGCCTGTGCTGACAGCTACATCAATGAACTGGTCATCTTCATCTTCGGGGTCTTGGTGCTTATTGTGCCCTTGATATTTATCTGCATTTCTTATGGCTTCATTATCCGCACCATTCTGAAGATCCCATCAGCTGAAGGCAAACAAAAAGCCTTCTCCACCTGTGCGTCCCATCTCATTGTAGTCATTGTCCATTATGGTTGTGCTTCCTTTGTCTACTTGCGACCCTCAGCCAAATATACTTCGGGCAAAGATAGGCTGGTGACAGTAACCTATACCATCATCACCCCACTGTTGAACCCCATGGTATACAGCCTCAGGAACAAAGATGTGCAGCTGGCTATTCGGAAACTGATTGGAAAGTCCGGGTTTTCTCTTAAGACTCTATAATCAGAATACTTTCGAACAGTATGGACACCATTAAACCAATTGTGTCACGAATATTTATATCATGAGATTATCTAGTCTATTTATCTAACTGTGAGGCCTTGGATTGTTTGACATTTGGGGCCTACATGTTCTATGTAAAGCAGAGATAGCAATATTTTCTTCCTGGAGTCATTGTAATTAAGAGAGATTACAAAATATCTGGCAATAGAGTATAACTCTCTTCCTGTTTCCGTTCTTCCTCTGGATTTAAAGTCCTCAAAAAGGTCTTAGCAGCCATCATTTTTTGCCCTATATTTGTCTTGTTTGACCAAAATGTCTGATTGCACTCTGTTTAGGGTTATGTCCAGCTTAAAATGAGGATTCCAGGCCTGAAGGTGGCTTAGATCCAGTGGTATGACATGGCAGGGAAAACTGTACCATATGGGTAATTAGATGATTTAAAACTGGACACTGGTTAGGTCATGACTGAAGCTTTGACTATTCTCTGAGTCTAAATTCTAATATACGGAAAGTAGGGATAATGTAATTTTTCTGTTCTATATCATGGGGATTTTATTTGTATCTTATAAACAGTATTAAAAAAAGTGTAAAAGCAGTGCAAAATGTGAAACTATATACAATGTAGAACTCATATCAAGCAAGTTTTGCATAACTGAGAGGATTTTATTTCTTTCAAGTTCTTCAAAACAGGTATTTTGGAATGGCTTTTCTGACTGCTCCTTTGAACCACTTCTTACATAACATAGAAGTTATGCTATGTAACATAGAAGTTATGCTACATAATGGAATGGAAAACAATATTCAACCATTCTGTCCATTCTCGGGCTAAAGGTATCTACATGGCTTTCCACACTGAATTTATTAGGAAGAGGAAGCTACTCAATTTCAAATTTATCAAGCGAGTATATAAGATTTGAGAGAGAAGTACTTTGATGACCATCTGGTCCGATCTCTGACCTGTACAGAAATTTCTTCAACAGTATCTGTAAAGTAAACCCTTCTCCACTGATTGGGCATCAATGACCTTACAAAATGTATGTTCCCTTTGCACTCAGCTCTTACTATTATTCCCTCTCATTTCAGCTGATGTTTGCCTCTGCTTTTCATGCATTCTATCTCTTGTGTCGTACAATAAGTTGAGTCCTGATTCCCAGATGTTTGAGACAGTTATGATGACAATCTGAACGTTTTCCATAACTTATGTGACCTGAATTTCAGATGCCTCACTATCCTGGGTGCAGTTCTCTAGCTATGCTGTAGATTATCAGTTTTCTTGTAAAAGAATAATGAATAAAACTGAAGTTCATATTTCATGTGCAGCCTCTTTTTTCTGGGGTATAATATAACTGTATTCTTTCCTGTTAACCTTATTTAGATTTTCAAATTAAAATGTGTCAAATCACAAATGTTTTCTTATATTTAAAAACTATAACCTCTGTTCCTATTTTTATCTCCCTTTTCCAGTTTTTGGCCTAAGTATTTTTATTTATTTTCATTTTACTTCGTTTCATTTTCATAGTTAAATAATTAAGGCATTTCAAGTACAACATTGGTTATTGCCATTGTTTTCTTCTGTTCTTTTTTTTTTTTTCCAATGGGTTTATATTTCTCATTTATTGACCAAATGTTATTTAGGAATGGAGTGCTTATGTATTATAGTTATATTCGTGCTGATATTTAAATAACTTCTGTTATTTATTTCTAGTTTAGTTTTGTGTTGTGGGAGAATGTGATTGACAGTTCTATTTTTACAAATTATTATGTTTTATTAATGGTTTCTTACGAATTATGCTCAGTGAAGCACACTCATTTAAGTTAAAATTTTGGTATGTGTAGATGTTATATTTATTTTATGAATTAAATTTAATTAAACTATTTTAGTACACTATATTGTTATTGGTGCGTATATGACCTGTCATGGTTTCATAGCGCTGAATTAAAATGCTTCACTGCATTTTAGAGCTTATTAGAGTTTTATTACACTTCTAACAACATTAATGTTGAATTTTGTTATGAAATCTTTTATTACATACCAAATAAACCTCTTGGGATTTAACATGTATTTCTACCTATAAATGCACTACAATAATAGCAGGTATATTAAAAAATACATATAAGCCATCATCAAGAAGGTAAACAGGAGAGAACACAGGGGAGATATCAAAACAATTATAGAAGCAAAAATAAAAGGGATGATTGACATGGTTGTATGAGAAAGAGAGAAAGTTGAAAACACACCTGCAAAACGGGGAAGCCAACCAGTTCACAACGCCTAACTGTATCTGGACATTCTTGTCACAATTGGGTCACCCAGATGATATTGGGAGGAGTAAGATTGGTTTACTATCTGAATAAGGAACTCATATTCTCCATCCGTGCTTCTCAAATCATCTGCAGTAAAGAACAAGTTTCTTTTTACATTTCATAGAAGGCCAATACTTCAGTATGATACGATAAAAATCAACTACTAGAAAAAAGAAATGAAAAGCATCTGAGCTATTCTATACTCTGTTCCAAAAAATGTGCCTGATTGTGTGCTTGTATGTCTCAGTAATATCAATTTTTATAATAGTTGCTTACCACTGGTAAGTAACAAAAATGTAATGTAGTTTCTATACCTGTCTCATTACAAGCCAATAACAACAAGCTCTTAGATCAGCACTAGACCGCTGACTCCCGCTGGAGTAACATTGCTTTGTATCTGTTGCATGCCAGGTTAACATTGGAGGTTAACTTTTATGGCAGTTAAACTAAGGACTTCTGATTTCAAACACTTGGTAGAACAGAGGCAAATGTAAGGGGCTGTACTTCAAGCAGAGGATTAAATGTGAGTGGTTTCATACTATGAGGCACCACCAGCCTCTTTCCCAACACTCAGACCCCAGATTGACAGCCAGTCTTACACCTTTCACTTAGGTAGCAGGAGTATTTCTTTCTGGAGAAGGTAATGAGAAGTTAGGAATAATTTCAACAAAATGAATAGCATTGCTTTGCCTGACTTCTGCGTAGGAGCCCACTAGTTCACAAGGTCTACCCATGTGTAGAGAGCTTCAAACAGGCTTTTTAATGCTGTGGTCTGGAATATATTTGAACATCCAAGAGTTATCAGACATTTGAAGAAGGCTTTAACATGAAACACAGATACCTAAAGATAAGAGAGAATCCCCAGGGGGATATACAGGAAATGCATAGAATACAAAAAAATAATTGATATCTTCATATAAAATATATTGGAATCATGAAAGAAGAACGGTATACCATGTACACTTTTTAATTAAAACACAAACACACAGAAAAGTGCACAAATTATAATGAACACATCAATTAATTATCACAAAGTGAATATGTGTAGGTCAAAAAATATAATATTCCAAACACTTCATTACCCACTACCTATTCTCCAACAGAAACAACATTCATGGCTTCTAATATCATGCATCAGTATTTTCATACCTTCACACTTTATAACAATATATTTACAGAGTTATATTACCTAGTATTATTATTTTCTTTTACTCCAGTTTCTCTTTTTGTATCTTTTTCTGTTATAGCCTTATCCATCAAGTTTATTGTCTTATGTTCCTCCAAGTTTAACCTTCATTTATGGAATAATTTTTCTTTCATTTCCAGCTGCTTCCTAATCTATCCCCTCTCTTTTCAAAACTTCTCTTCTATTCACTCTTGACTGAGTTTATGTTTCTGATCTTTGCTCTTATTTTGTATTTTCTATCACTTCTTTAACTTCTTTGACCTCATTTTGAAATATTTAGTTAGAGTTTTCATCGATTTTGAAGTCATATCTTCCCGGCTATTGCAAATTGTGTTCCCTGGGAAGCATATTCTGAGATCGCTTGGCATATAGAATATTTGTTAATAAATACATGTATTTATACAGATTAACACCTGTGGAATGTGGGGGGAAGTATTGGGTACAGAGAGAGGTCAAGCCAAATGTGCTCCTAGTGACAACCTCAGCTGACCCAACAGTGAGCTCCGTAGCTGGAATGACCATTCAGAGGTGTCCTGAGCTGGGCCACGATGGCCAGGGCTTTATTAATCTGCATAATTTTGTTTGGGTGTAGTCTGCTCTACGAAGCCTGTTACTTTGGACAAGGTGTCTGTGTTGCTGACACAATGACTAAGTTGACAGCTAAAGTCTGCCTACTGACAGGGCTACTATCAGCTGGGGGGCAACAAGTCCTTTATTTGAAGGAGAACCTGGGCAGGATATCTTGGTTTTCACTCTGTAGGTGCACAGCTATTCTCTATAGTAATGTTGCACTGCTGAAGATTTTTTTTTCTCATAATAACTTCATATGAAATACAGGCATGATCTTTTCCTGAACTCGTGTTTAGTGAGATTAGTTTTCATGTCCTCTTGTGAGGGGAGGATAGTATTCCTAGTTTTGCAGCTGTTGAGCTCCCTCTTGTGTTGTCATCAGAAAGTATTCAACTGTTAATTGGAACCTCTAAACATTCCTTGTTTTGGTTAATAGCAAATCGACCAATGACTTTTTAAGTTATTACCACCGGCAGTTGTTTTTTGTTGTTCTCCAGATATTAGTACTTCCAGAAGTTGTTCTTTTGCTCTTCTTTGTTTATCATCATTTCTAATACTATACTTAGAGTTTCTTGTGTGTATTTTGTTAATTAGGTTTTTTAAAAAACATGGTCATGAGGGTTTTTAATTTCCCTTTTACACTCAATTGTTTCCTTATTTTTAATTAAGGAGGAGTATACATTTAAAAATATAAGTATTTTAAGTATCAGTTATTTGAGGTTTTACAAATACATTCACCCATTTAACCACCTCACCAATCAAGAAATAGTATATCTTCATCACCTTCAAAACTTATCTCATGTGAATTTCCAGGTGACTCCCTACCCAGAGACAACACAGAATTGATTTTTATCAATATAGTTCAGTTTGCACTTCTTGAATCTGAGATATATGTAATATTATAGTATGTACTCTTGTGTGTCTAACCTCTTTCAGAAAACCTAACACTTATGAGATTTATCTATCTTACTACATGTAAAATAATTTGTCTTTTTATTGATGTATTCACCTGAATGGATATGCAAAAAACGTATTTATTCATTTATCTGTTGATAGACATTTGGTTCATTCTAATTATTGGCTGTTATAAATAAACCTGCCATGAACATAATTTGAACAAATCTTCTGTGGACATTAGTCCTCTCTCTTAGATGTTTAGCAGTAGCACTTCTGGGGTCATAAGGTAGATATACATTTAACTCCATAATATGATTCCCAAATGTTTTCCAAAATGGGTACACCTCATAACTTTCCTACCAGCTGCTTCACATTTTCTCCAACTTTTGGCACTGCCTGTTTTATTTTCCTGTATTTTTAATACATTAGTAATTCTAGCGAGGGTAAGTAGTACCTCATTTAGTTGTGTTTTGTATTAGCCTGATATCTAATTATGTTGAACATTCTTTTATCATTTGCCTATTGACTATTCATTTGTTTTTAGTAAATTGCCTTAGTCTTCTTCTCATAAGATTATTTTAAAATTATTGAATCCTATTATTTATATGTTCTGAATTAAGTTTGTTTGGAACCCATATGTGCTATGAATATTCTCCCCAAGTCTGTGACTTGCATTTCTATTATTTAAGTAGTGTCTTTTAATGAGGGCAAACTTTATAGAATTTTGATTAATTAAATTTAAAATTATTTTCTTTTATATTTCGTACTTCTTGTGTCTTGTCTAATAAACATTTTCCTATACTGAAATCAAAGAAACATTCCCTTATATTTGCACCTAGAGCTTTATAGTATTAGCTGGTATGTGTGGTGCAGGTTCATTTGTTTATGTTTTATGTCTTAATCAAATATATTGAGACATAACTTATATACAATAAAAGACACAAATTTTAAGTGTATATTTTGATGTTTTTACATATATGTAGAAACAAGTAACCACCACCATGATCAAGATATAGAACATTTCTTTGCATGTAAGACAGAAACAAAGGGTTATCAGTGACAGTTTCTACGCTACATCAGGCTCAGCCTCCAATGTGTTTCTGCATTATATTTGTATTGTACTTTATTACTTATTCATACAGATAAGTAATTTCAAGTTAAAAGAGAATTTTTTGTTTTTTTATATTATCCCTTCTTGCAATGCTTTTCTATTAAAGTCAGATATAGGGAAATCTTTAACTCCAGACTTACCCAAAGCAACTTTTCTACTGATTTCAAATGTCTTAAAAGTTATACAACAGAATATCCAGTCTGTATTTATTTTAAAATACTTAAAAAAAATCAAGAAATGCTTATTAAGCTACACTTTAAAAGACAGTTTAGTATTACTGTAAAGATGAACAAATAGATTAATGGAACAAAAGAATATTCAGAAATAGAAACACATATGTATAATTTTCTACAAGGCCCTCAAGGCAATGTATTATAAAAATGATATTGAAAATGAAAAAAGATATAGAACATTTCCATTACCCCAAAATTTTCTCACATACTCCATCCTATTGTGCCCCGTATACCACCGTCAGCCCCAGGAAACCAATGATTTGCTTTCTATTGCCAGAATTTAGTTTGACAATACAAGAACCTTATCAGAACAAAATAACATTTTGCTTTCTAACTTTTTATCACTAAGCATACTTTTGAGGTTTATCCAAGTTGTATGTAACTTCGCAGTTCATTCTTTTTGTACCATTGTGTACATATACACAATGTGTTTTATTTTCTTACACTCCCAACAGAAACGTATGAGAGCTACCAGTTGCTTAACATTCTCAACAAACTGTGTTAGTCTTAATTTCATATATTAAGTAGATGCATAATTGTATCCAATTGTGGTTAGAATTTAAATTTTTTTTGATGACTAAAGACACTGAATATATTTTTGTGTGTGTATATTGGTCATCTACATATGTTTTTGTTGAGCGCCTTTTCAGATCTTTTGTCCATTCCTTAATTAGAGGCATATTTTCTTCTTTGCAATATTTGAATTGGTTCCTTTGTCTTCATAGTTGAAATGTAAGAGTTCTTTATGTTTTCCGGGTATATATATTTTTGTTATATTATGCAAATATTTTCACTATATTGTAACTTGCTTTTAATTTTCTACCATGTCTTTTGAAGAGCAGAAGTTTCCTTTAGTTTTGATAAAGTCCAACTTATTGACTTTGACTTTTATAGTTTAAGTGTTTTCTGTCATACTTAATAAGATTCTGAAAAATTCAAGTTCACTAAAGTTCTATCTAATGTTCTTTTAAATAATATTAGTTCTTATAGGCAGAATGTGATTCATCTTAAGTTAATTTTTGTAAGTGGTGTAAAAAATGTCAAGATTCTTTTCTATCCAAATGCATTATTATTGGAAAGAGTATTCTTCTACCATTAAATTGCCTTGAGGGCCTTTTAGAAAATTAACTATACATATGTATTTTTATTTCTGAATGTTCTGTTTTGTTCCATTAATCTATTTGTTCATCTTTATACTAGTACTAAACTGTCTTTTAAAGTGTAGCTTAATAAACATTTCTTGAAATCAATGTAATGCCCTCTGGATTCTGCCGTCTTAGTCCTCTTGGGAAGCCATCCATGAAGAAGTGCTATACTTTAGAACTTACTGGAAAATCACTCTCTGATGTACTCTGGGGGTGGAGGACATCTACGGGAAGATGTACTCTGGGGGTGGGTGACATCTATGGGAAGATGCTTCTGTTTGCGACCTTCTGGGAAAATACTTTTGATGATGGTACCGCCTGGGAGGTAGCACTACTGGGAGTCCTGCTTGTTACTAGACTTCACACACACAGCATGTCCAGGCAGATGAAAGCATGCCAGAAATGGGAAGATAACCCCATTTTAACTTCAGTGTCCCTCCATGCCTTCTACAGAAAAGCTTAATGTCATGTCTGCTGCTAAAGGAGAAATACTCCAGTAACACAATCAGGACAAATAAAGGTAGATTTGGAGCTAAAAGGCAATTACACTCTTAATTTTCTTTCTTTTTAAAATTTTGACAGAATTTAGTTTTTATTCATCTCTGTGAGCTCTGGAATTATGTTAATGTCAAGAGATGTTTATAAAGTATACTCCACTAAAATTTTCCTGAAAATTCTAACAAAGACATTTGAAACAAGGGTTACAGAGGTCAATTACAATTTCACTCAGAAAAAAAAAAAATGTTGCTTTTATATAGGACAATGATTGTTTTTTAATATAGCATGGGTCAAAGATATACTACTTTTTCAACTAGGTCAACACCAACTTTTTTTGTGTATTGTAAGAACATTTAACATGAATACACCCCCTGATCAAAATGTTAAGTGAATTATATGGTATTGGTAAATGTAGTGATATATTATGACATTCTTGCATTGCTATAAAGAAATACCTGAGACTGGGTAATTTATAAAGAAAAGAGGTTTACTTTGCTCATGATTCTGCAGAATTTACAGGAAGCATGGTGCTGGCATCTGCTTGGCTTCTGGTGAAGCCTCAGGGAGCTTTCAATCATGGTGGAAGGTGAAGCAGGAGTGGGTACATCATGTGACCAGGACAGTAGAGAGAGAGTTGGGGGAAGGTGCCACAAATTTTGAAATGGCAAGATCTTGTGAGAAATTACTCACTATCATAAAAATAGGCCAAGCCATGTGAAGTTCACCCCCATAATCCAAACACCTCCCACCTTCAGCACTAGTGATTACAATTTAATGTGAGATTTGTGTGGGGACAAATATCCAAATGATATCAATATTTCTGTCTCCTCCCAAATCTTGTGTCCTTCTAACACTGCAAAATATATTTATGCCTTTCTAACAGTCCCCCAAAGTTCTAACTTGTTCCAGTGTTAACTCAAAAGTCCAAAGTCCAAGGTCTCATCTTTGAGAAGGAAAGTCCCTTTCATTCATGAGTCTGTAAAATCAAAACAAAGTTATTTACTTCCAAGATGCAATAAGGATATAGGTATTGGGGAAACATTGCTCTCTAAAAAGAAAGAAATTGACCAAAAAAACAGGGGCTACATGCCCCATGAAAGTCCTAAATCCAGGAGGGCAGTCATTAAATTTTAAAGCTCCAAAATAATATCCTTTGACTCCACGTTCTACATCCAGGCCACACTTCTATAAACTTCTCATGGAGGTTTCAATCATGGCTCCCAAGGCTTAGGGCAGCTGTGTCCCTATGGCTTTGTAGGGTTCAGTCCCCATGTCTGTTCCCATGAGTTGATGGTGAGTGCTCTTGGCTTTTCCAGGTGCAGAGTGCAAGTTGTCAGTGGATCATCCTTTCTGGGGTCTGGAGAATGGTGATCGCCTTCTCACAGCTCCACTAGGCAGTGCCCCAGGGAGAACTCTTGTGGGGGCCCAAACCCACATTTCCCCTCTGCATTGCCATAGTAGAGGTTCCCTGTGGGTTCCCCACCCCTGCAGCAGGTGTCTCTCTGGGCACTCAGGCTTTTCCATAGGTCCTCTGAAATCTAGGCAGATGGTGCCAATTCTCATTCACTCTGAACTCTGTGTGCCTACAGGCTTAAAACCATGTGTAAATTGCCAAGGCTTACAGTGGCTTGAATTCTTCAAAGTGACATGTTGAGCAGTAACTGGGCCCCTTTGAGCCCCATTTGAAGCTGGAGCAGCAGACTGCAGGGAGAAGTTTCATGAAGCTGTGTGTGGCAGTAGGGATTCTGGGCCTTCAATGGAAGGGGCTGCCACAGAGGTCTCTGAAATGCCTTCAGGGCTTTTTCCCCATTGTCTTGGCTATCAGCACTTGGATCCTTTTAAGGTATGCAAATTTCTTTAGTAAATGGTTGTTCCACAATCTGCTTGAATTCTTCTCCCCTCAAAACCTTTTCTTTCCCCTTTGCCACATTGCCAGGCTGCAGATTTCTCAAACTTTTATTCTCTACTTTCCTCTTAAATATAAGTTTCAGCCTTAAGTTATTCCTTTGTGCCCACATTTGAGTGTAGGTTGTTAGAAGCAGCCAGGCCACATCTTGAATGCTTGGCTGCTTAGAAATTTGTTTCATCAGATACCCTAAATTATCATTTCAAAACTTTAACTTCCGCAGATCCCTAGGGCATGAACATAAGGCAGCCAAGTTCTTTGCTAAGGCATATCAAAAATGACATTTGCTCCAGTTCCCAGTATGTTCCTCATTTCCATCTGAGACCTCCTCAGTCTGGACTTCACTGTCTGTATCACACATCAGCATTTGGGTCACAACCATTTTACCAGTCTCTAAGAAGTTCTAAACTTAACTTCAATTTCCTGTCTTCTTTTGAGCCCTCCAAACTCTTCCATTCTCCACCCATTACCCTGTTCTAAAGCTGCTTCTACACTTTCAGGTATCTTTATAGTAATGCCCCACTCCTCTGTACCAATTTCTTGTGTTACGCCATTCTTGCCTTGCTATAAAGTAATACCTGAGACTGGGTAATTTATAAAGAAAAGAGGTTTAATTGGCCCATGGTTCTGCAAACTTTACAGAAAGCATGGTGCTAGCATCTGCTTGGCTTCTGGTAAAGCCTCGAGGAGATTGAAATCGTGGCAGAAGGCATAGTGGGAGCAGGCACATCACTTGGCCAGAACAGGATCGAGAGAGAGAGTGGAAGGGAAGGTGCAACACTTTTAACTGACCAGATCTTGTGAGAACTCACTCACTATCACAAAGAAAATACCAAGCCATGAGGGACTCATCCCCATGATCCAAGCACCTTCCACCAGGTCCCATCTCCAGCGTTGGGGATTATAATTCAACATGAGATTTAGGTGGAAACAAATATTCAAATTATATCAAATCACAATGTTGTACAGTTGGTTTCTAGAATTTGTTTATCTTTTATAACTGAAACTTATATTCAACAAAATGGAACTCACATTTTCTCCTCCCCTGCCTACTGGCAACCACTGTTCTACTCTCTGTTTCTATGAGTTTGACTAATACTGTATATATTTCTCTTATGGGTGTATATTCAAAATTCTTAAAATTGGGATTTTAAAGTGACATTAACAATACCATGTTTATTGTGACATTATTCACAATAGCCAAGAAAAAAAATAACCCAAATGTTCATGAACAGATTGATGGATTAAGAAAATGTAGTGTATACTTACAATGGAATATTATTGAATGTGATTAGTAATCTTATAAAAGACAAGAAAGAACTTGTTGCTCTTTCTCTGTTCTTCATCATGTGAGGATATAATTAGAACACAGCTATCTGAAAACCTCAAGCAAATCCCCTTATTAGATGCTGAATGTGTGAGTAGTTGAGCTTGGACTTCCCTCCCTGCAGTACTGTGAGAAATAAATGTTTGTTGTTAAGCCACCCGGTCTATGGCAATTTGTTATAACAGCTGGAACTGATTAAGACAGATGGTTTTCATTTCTGTGGCATCAAAGGTAATGGCTTCTCATTTGTTTCTGGTTTAATTTATTTGAGACTTGTTTTTTTAGCCTAGATAACTTTTTATCATTTTTTTAATCTTTTCAAAACACTAACTCTTAGTTTTAATTTTTTTTCAATTGTTTTAATATTCTCTATTTCATTTATTTCTGCTTTAATCTTTATAATTCTTTTAGGTATAATGTTAGGTGGTTTACTTGAGATCACTCTTTTTTAATAAGAGTGTTTCTTCCTATAAATTTTCTCTTACTGCTCTTTTTGCTGCCTTCCGTAAGTTTTTTAAATTTGTCTTGAGATACTTCTTAATTTCCCTTTGATTTCTGCTATGACTCAATGGTATGTTATTTAATTTCCACATATTTGCAAATTTTTCATTTTTTCCTACTATTGGTTCCTAGCTTCATTCTATTGTGGTTGAAAAATATATTTTTATGTGTATCAGTCCATTCTCACATTGCTATGAAGAAATACCTGACACAGTAATTTACAAAGAGAAGAAGTTTAATTGGCTCATGGTTCTGCAGGCTATACAGGAAGCATGATGCTGGCATCTGTTTGGCTTCTGAGAAGACCTCAGAAAACTTACAATTATGGTGGAAGGTAAAGAACGGCAAGTAGGCATATCATACAGCCATAGCAGGAGCAAGAGAGAGACTGAGGAGAAGGTGATAAAGACTTTTAAACAACCAGATTTTATGAGAACTCACTCACTCACTATCAGAAGAACAGCACGAAGGGGATGGTGGTAAACCGTTTATGAGAAATCCATGCCCATGGTCCAATTACCTCCCATCACGTTCCACCTTCAATACTGGGAATTACAATTTTACATGAAATTTCGGCAGGGAAACAGATCCAAACCATATTCATGATTTCAATCTTTTTTATTTGTTGAGACTTAGCATATGATCTTTCCTGAAGAATGAGCTGCATATTTTTGAGAAGAATGTGTATTCTGCTGCTGTTGGCTGGAATATTCTGTACATGTCTATTAGGATCATTTGATCTATTACATTGTTCACATCCACTATTTTTTTTTTATTATTATTATACTTTTAGTTCTAGGGTACATGTGGACAACATGGAGGTTTGCTACATATGTATACATGTGCCATGTTGGTGTGTTGCACCCATTAACTCATCATTTACATTAGGTATATCTCCTAATGCTATACCTCCCCCTACCCCTGCCCCACATTAGGACCCAGTGTGTGATGCTCCCCTTCCTGCATCCAAACGATCTCATTGTTCAATTCCCACCTATGAGTGAGAACATGCGATATTTGGTTTTCTGCTGTTGTAATAGTTTGCTGAGAATGATGGTTTCCAGCTGCATCCATGTCCCTACAAAGGACACAAACTCATCCTTTTTTATGGTTGCATAGTGTTCCATGGTGTATATGTGCCACATTTTCTTAATCTAGTCTGTCATTGATGGACATTTGGGTTGATTCCAAGTCTTTGCTATTGTGAATAGTGCCACAATAAACATACATGTGCATGTGTCTTTATAGCAGCATGACTTATAATCCTTTGGGTGTATCCCCAGTAATGGGATGGCTGGGTCAAGTGGTATTTCTAGTTCTAGATCCTTGAGGAATCGCCACACTGTTTTCCACAATGGTTGAACTAGTTTACAGTCCCACCCACAGGTAAAAGTGTTCCAATTTCTCCACATCCTCTCCAGCACCTGTTGTTTCCTGATTTTTTTAATGATTGCCATTCTAACTGGTGTGGGATGGTATCTCATTGTGGTTTTGATTTGCATTTCTCTGATGGCGAGTGATTATGAGCATTTTTTCATGTGTCTGTTGGCTGTATGAATGTCTTCTTTTAAGAAGTGACTGTTCATATCCTTTGCCCACTTTTTGATGGGATTGTTTGTTTTTTTCTTGTAAATTTGATTGAGTTCTTTATAGGTTCTGGATATTAGCCCTTTG
Organism: Chlorocebus sabaeus; assembly: GCF_047675955.1. Lineage (NCBI taxonomy): Eukaryota > Metazoa > Chordata > Mammalia > Primates > Cercopithecidae > Chlorocebus > Chlorocebus sabaeus. The sequence goes on along the minus strand of NC_132923.1, from coordinate 4,817,325 downwards.
TTAGATGAGTACATTGCAAAAATTTTCTCCCATTCTGTAGGTTGCCTGTTCACTCTGAAGGTACTTTCTTTTGCTGTGCAGAAGTTCTTTAGTTTAATTAGATCCCATTTGTCAATTTTGGCTTTTGTTGCCGTTGCTTTTGGTGTTTTAGACATGTAGTCCTTGCCCATGCCTATGTCCTAAATGGTATTATCTAGGTTTTCTTCCAGGGTTTTTATGGTTTTAGGTCTAACATTTAAGTCTCTAATCCATCTTGAATTAATTTTTCGTATAAGGAGTAAAGAAAGGATCCAGATTCAACTTTCTACTTATGGCTAGCTAATTTTCCCAGCATCATTTATTAAACAGGGAATCCTTTCCCCATTTCTTGTTTTTGTCAGATTTGTCGAAGACCAGATGGCTGTAGATGTGTGGTATTATTTCTGAGGGCCCTGTTCTGTTCCATTGGTCTAAATCTCTGTTTTGGTACCAGTACCATGCTGTTTTGGTTACTGTAGCCTTGTAGTGTAGTTTGAAGTCAGGTAGCATGATGCCTCCAGCTTTGTTCTTTTGATTTAGGATTGTCTTGGCAGTGCGGGCTCTTTTTTGGTTCCATATGAACTTTAAAGCAGATTTTTCCAATTCTGTGAAGAAAGTCATTGGTAGTTTAATGGGGATGACATTGAATCTATAAATTACCTTAGACAGTATGGCCATTTTCACAATATTCATTCTTCCTATCCATGAGCATGGGATGTTCTTCTATTTGTTTGTGTCGTCCTTTATTTCACTGAGCAGTGGTTTGTAGTTCTCCTTGAAGAAATCCTTTACATCCCTTGTAAGTTGGATTCCTAGGTATTTTATTCTCTTTGAAGTTACTGTGAATGGGAGTTCATTCATGATTCGGCTCTCTGTTTGTCTGTTACTGGTGTATAAGAATGCTTGTGATTTTTGCACATTAATTTTGTATCCTGAGACTTTGCTGAAGTTGCTTATCAGCTTAAGGAGATTTTGGGCCGAGACAATGGGGTTTTCTAAATAGACAATTATGTCATCTGCAAAGAGGGACAATTTGAATTCTTCTTTTCCTAACTGAATACCCTTTATTTCTTTCTCTTGCCTGAATGCCCTAGCCAGAACTTCCAACACTATGTTGAATAGGAGTGGTGAGAGGGCTTCCCTGTCTTGTGCCAGTTTTCAAAAGGAATGCTTCAAATTTTTGCACATTCAGTATGATATTGGCTGTGGATCTGTCATAAATAGCTCTTATTATTTTGAGATATATTCCATCAATACCTAATTTGTTGAGAGTTTTTAGCATGAAGGGCTGTTGAATTTTGTCAAAGCCTTTTCTGCATCTATTGAGATATTCATGTGATTTTTGTCTTTTGTTCTGTTTATATGCTAGATTAAGTTTATTGATTTGCATATGTTGAACCAGCCTTGCATCCCAGGGATGAAGCCCACTTGATCATGGTGGATAAGCTTTTTGATGTGGTGCTGGATTCAGTTTGCCAGTATTTTATTGAGGATTTTTGAATCGATGTTCATCAGGCATATTGATCTAAAATTCTCTTTTTTTGTTGTATCTCTGTCAGGCTTTGGTATCAGGATGATGTTGGCCTTGTAAAGTGAGTTAGGGAGGATTTCCTCTTTTTATATTGATTGAAATAGTTTCAGAAGGAATGGTACCAATTCCTCCTTGTACCTCTGGTAGAATTCGGCTGTGAATCCATCTGGTCCTGGACTTTTTTTTGGTTGGTAGGCTATTAATTATAGCCTCAATTTCAGAGCCTGCTATTGGTCTATTCAGGGATTCAAATTCTTCCTTCTTTAATCTTGGGAGAGTGTAAGTGTCCAGGAAATTATCCATTTCTTCTAGGTTTTCTAGTTTATTTGTGTAGAGGTGTTTATAGTGTTCTCTGATGGTAGTTTGTATTTCTGTGGGGTCGGTGATGATATCCCATTTGTCATTTTTTATTGCATCTATTTGATTCTTCTCTCTTTTCCTCTTTATTAGTCTTGCTAGTGGTCTATCAATTTTGTTGATCTTTTCAAAAATCCAGCTCCTTTATTCATTGATTTTTTGGAGGGTTTTTTGTGTCTGTATCTCCTTCAGTTCTGCTCTGATCTTAGTTATTTCTTGTCTTCTGCTAGCTTTTGAATGTGTTTGCTCTTGCTTCTCTTGATCTTTTAATTGTGATGTTAGGGTGTCAATTTTAGATCTTTCCTGCTCTCTCTTGTGGGATTTTAGTGCTATAAATTTCCCTTTACACACTGTTTTAAATGTGTCCCAGAGATTCTGGTGTGTTGTATCTTTGTTCTCATTGGTTTCAAAGAACATCTTTATTTCTGCCTTCATTTCGTTATGAACCCAGTAGTCATTCAGGAGCAGGTTGCTCAGTTTCTATGTAGTTGAGTGGTTTTGATTGAGTTTCTTAGTCTTGAGTTCTAGTTTAATTGCACTGTGGTCTGAGAGACAGGTTGTTATAATTTCTGCCCTTTTACATTTGCTGAGGAGTGCTTTACTTCCAACTATGTGGTCAATTTTGGAATAAGTGCGATGTGGTGCTGAGAAGAATGTATATTCTTTTGATTTGCGGTGGAGAGTTCTGTAAATGTCTATTATGTTCACTTGGTGCAGAGTTGAGTTCAATTCCTGGATATCCTTGTTAACTTTCTGCCTTGTTGATCTGTCTAATGTTTACAGCAGGGTGTTAAAGTCTCCCATTATTATTGTATGGGAGTCTAAGTCTCTTTGTAAGTCTCTAAGGACTTGCTTTATGAATCTGGGTGCTCTTGTATTGGGTGCATATGTATTTAGGATAGTTAGTTCTTCCTGATGAATTGATCCCTTTACCATTACATAGAAGCCTTCTTTGTCTCTTTTGATCTTTGATGGTTTAAAGTCTGTTTTATCAGAGACTAGGATTACAACCTCTCCTTTTTTTGTTTTCCATTTGCTTGGTAGATCTTCCTCCATCCCTTTATTTTGAGCCTATGTGTGTCTCTGCATGTGAGATGGGTCTCCTGAGTACAGCAGACTGATGGGTCTTAACTCTTTATCCAGTTTGCCAGTCTGTGTCTTTTAATTGGAGCATTTAGTCCATTTACATTTAAGGTTAATATTGTTATGTGTGAACTTGATCCTGCCATTATGATATTAACTGGTTATTTTGCTCGTTAGTTGATGCAGTTTCTTCCTAGCCTCGATGGACTTTATATTTTGGCATGTTTTTGCAATGGCTGGTACCGGTTGTTCCTTTCCATGTTTAGTGCTTCCTTCAGGGTCTCTTGTAAGGCAGGCCTGGTGGTGACAAAATCTCTAAGCATTTGCTTATCTGTAGAGGATTTTATTTCTCCTTCACTGATGAAACTTAGTTTGGCTGGATATGAAATTCTGGGTTTAAAATTTTTTTCTTTAAGAATGTTGAATATTGGCCCCCACTCTCTTCTGGCTTGGAGAGTTTCTGCCGAGATATCTGCTGTTAGTCTGATGGGCTTCCCTTTGTGGGCAACCCAACCTTTCTCTCTGGCTGCGCTTAAGATTTTTTCCTTCATTTCAACTTTGATGAATCTGGCAATTATGTGTCTTGGAGTTGCTCTTCTCAAGGAGTATCTTTGTGGTATTCTCTGTATTTCCTGGATTTGAATGTTAGCCTGCCCTACTAGGTTGGAGAAATTCTCCTGGATGATATCCTGAAGAGTGTTTTCCAACTTGGTTCCATTTTCCCCCTCACTTTCAGGCACCCCAATCAGACGTAGATTTGATCTTTTTACATAATCCCATACTTCTTGCAGGCTTTGTTCATATCTTTTTCTTCTTTTTTCTTTTGGTTTCTCTTCTCGCTTCATTTCATTCATTTGATCCTCAATCGCTCATACTCTTTTTTCCAGTTGATCGAGTCAGTTACTGAAGCTTGTGCATTTGTCACATATTTCTCGTGTCATGGTTTTCATCTCTGTCATTTCGTTTATGACCTTCTCTGCATTAATTACTCTAGCTATCAATTCTTCCACTCTTTTTTCAAGATTTTTAGTTTCTTTGCGCTGGGTACGTAATTCCTCCTTTAGCTCTGAGAAGTTTGATGGACTGAAGCCTTCTTCTCTCATCTCGTCAAAGTCGTTCTCCATCCTGCTTTGATCTGTTGCTGGCAATGAGCTGCGCTACTTTGCAGGGGGGTGATGCACTCTTATTTTTTGAATTTCCAGCTTTTCTGCCCTGCTTTTTCCCCATCTTTGTGGTTTTATCTGCCTCTGGTCTTTGATGATGGTGACGTACTGATGGAGTTTTGGTGTAGGTGTCCTTCCTGTTTGATAGTTTTCCTTCTACCAGTCAGGACCCTCAGCTGTAGGTCTGTTGGAGATTGCTTGAGGTCCACTCCAGACCCTGTTTGCCTGGGTGTCAACAGCAGAGGCTGCAGAAGATAGAATATTGCTGAACAGCGAGTGTACCTGTCTGATTCTTACTTTGGAAGCTTCCTCTCAGGGGTGTACTCCACCCTGTGAGGTGTGGGGTGTCAGACTGCCCCTAGTGGGGGATGTCTCTCAGTTAGGCTACTCAGGGGTCAGGGACCCACTTGAGCAGGCAGTCTGTCCCTTCTCAGATCTCAATCTCTGTGTTGGGAGATCCACTGCTCTCTTCAAAGCTGTGAGACAGAGTCGTTTGCGTCTGCAGAGGTTTCTGCTGCTTTTTGTTGTTGTTGTTTAGCTGTGCCCTGTCCCCAGAGGTGGAGTCTACAGAGACAGGCAGGTTTCCTTGAGCTGCTGTGAGCTCCACCCAGTTCAAGCTTCCCAGCGGCTTTGTTTACCTACTTAAGCCTCAGCAATGGTGAGCGCCCCTACCCCAGCCTCCCTGCTGCCTTGCTGTTAGATCGCAGACTGCTGTGCTAGCAATGAGGGAGGCTCCGTGGGCGTGGGACCCTCCTGGCCAGGTGTGGGATATAATCTCCTGGTGTCCCCATTTGCTTAATGCGCAGTATTGGGGTGGGAGTTACCCGATTTTCCAGGTGTTGTGTGTCTCAGTTCCCCTGGCTAGGAAAAGGGATTCCCTTCCCCCTTGCGCTTCCCAGGTGAGGCGATGTCTCGCCCTGCTTCAGCTCTCACTGGTCGAACTGCAGTAGTTGACCAGCACCAATTGTCCGGCACTCCCTAGTGAGATGAACCCAGTACCTCAGTTGAAAATGCAGAAATCACCAGTCTTCTGTGTTGCTCACGCTGGGAGTTGGAGACTGGAGCTGTTCCTATTCGGCCCTCTTGCTCAATATTCGTTTTATATGTTTATGTGCTTAGATGCTGGATGCACACACACTTATATATAGATTTATAATTAGTATATATTCTTATGAATTGACCCTTTTCTTCCTTTCTTCTATTGTGTAAAAGTATAGTTATCTGATAGTAAGTATTAATTTATTGCCTTTTATTTTTTGTGTATTTGTTGTAGATTTTTGATTTCCTGTTACTATGAGATGGTAAATGACATCTTATAACCAAATATTTTAAATTGATGTCTACTTACCTGGTTATTAAAAAAGAAAAATAAATAAATGAAGAGAAAACAAAAAACTACACTTTGACACTATTCCCCTCCTTTTTGAGTTTTTGTTGTTTCTATTTATAACTGTTTCTACTGTCTATCTCTTAAAAAGTTGTTTTTGATAGGTTTATGTTTTATTCTTCCTAAACAAGATATGAGTGGTTTATGCACCACAGTTACAGTGCTAGGGTATTCTGTATTTGCTTGTTTATTTACTATTACTTGTGAGTTTTATACCTTCAGGTGATTTTTATGGTTCATTAATATCCTTTTTTCAGATTGAACAACTCTCTTTAGCATTTTTCTTGGTAGGATCAATCTGGTATTGATGAAATCTCTCAGTTTTTGTCTGTCTGGGAAAGTCTTTATTTCTCCTTCATGTTTGAAGGATATTTTTGCTGGATATAATACTCTAGGATAGTAATCTTTTTCTTTAGCCCTTTAAGTATATAATCCCACTATCTCTTGGCCTGTAAGGCTTCCACTGACAGTCTTTTGCCAGACATATTTGACCTCCTTTTTATGTTATTTGTTTCTTTTCTCTTAGTGCTTTTAGAATTTGCTCTTTATCCACGATTATTCAGTTTTGATGAATAAATGGCTTGAGATAGTTTTATTTGAGTTAGTTTTCTTGTTGTTTTATGACTCTGTATCTGGATGTTGATATCTTTCTCTAGATTTGAAAAGTTCTCTGTTATTATTTCTTTGAATAAACCTTCTACTCCAATCTCTCTATCTCCTTTTAAGGTCAATAAGTCTTAAATTTGCCCTTTTGAGACTATTTTCTCACTCTTATAGATGTGCTTTATTTTTTTCCTCTTTTCTCCTCTGACTATGTATGTTTATATATCCTGACTTCAAGCTCACTAATTCTTTCTTTTACTTTATCAATTTTTCTGTAGAAAGGCACCTGCATTTTCACCTTCTCGATTGAATTTTTTAACTCCAAAATTTTTGTTTTTTTATTATTTCAATTTATTTGTTAAGTTGCTCTGATAGAATTCTGTATTCCTTCTCTATGTTATCTTGAGGTTCACTGAGCTTCCTCAAGACAGTTATTTTGAATTCTCTGTCTGAAAGGTCACACACCTCCATTACTCTGGGATTGATCACTGGAGACTTATTTAGTTTGTTTGGAGGGGTCATGTTTTCTTGGATGTTCTTGAGGCCTGTGAATGTCCAGCAATGTCTGAGCATAGGGGAGTTAGGTATTTGTTTCAATATTACCAGTTGGGGCTTGTTTGCAGCTGACCTTCCAGAAAAGGTTTTCCATGTATTCAAAGGGAAATGAGGGTTGGGCTGTAAGCCTACTGTCACTACAGCAATATCAGCACTAGTGGGCACCCCAATCCAGTAACGCTGTGACTCTTTTGGACTTCTGGAGTCACTGCCTTAGTGGGCGTGGGTAGAATCAAGGAGAATTGTTTGGATTACCAGGCAAAGTCTCTCACTCTCTTCCTTCATTTTCCCTTCATCAAAAAGAGTCTCTCTTTGCACTGGGTTGCCTGGAGTTGGGGGAGGGCTGATGCAAGCACTCCTGTGGCTACACAGCTGGCATTCTGCTGGGTGATACTTGAAGCCAGGAGAGTACTAAGTCTTGCCCATGGCATGTGGAAACTACTGCCTATCTACTGATGTTATTTATTCAAAGCCCAAGGACACTTTAGTCAGCAAATGATAAATTCTGTGAAGACTAGGTCCTTCCCTTCAGGGTAGCTGGTTTCCTTCTGGTCCAAAGTGGGTCTAGAAATGCTATCTGGGAGCTAAGACCTGGATGGGGTCTTCAGGAGTTCGCTTGGTGCTTTGTGTTACTGTGGCTAAACTGGTATCCAATGTACCGTACAAAGTTTTTGTACTCTTCCCTCTCCTTTCCCCAAGCAGAAAGGGTCTCTCTCCAAGCTGTGCGAGTACTCCCTTGGCCACCACAGTGTGTGTCTTACTGGCTCTTGTGTGCCCCAATTGCACTGCCTCCAAGCACAGCGCAGCATTAGGGCTTGCCCCAAAACTGCAGTCCTTAGGGCCTAACTACCTCTGAAATCTATTTTCGGTCCCAGACCCCATTAGTGACCTGGTGGTAGAACCAGCCAGAACTTAGTTCCCTCCTGCCAGGGCTTCCTCCATGGGTGCTGGCAGAATTCTGTCCTGTGTTGAGCTCTGGTGTGACAGAGTAGCATTGAGTTTCAATGCATAGTCTCCTAATCACTTTCACTTCACTTTCCCTTCCTCAAGCACACAGATTCTTTTCCATGTGGTGCTGTCAGGGATGGGAGGAGAAGTGATGTAGGCAAAGGAAGATTATTTTTCCTAACCTTTTCTTTTTTTTTTTTTTTTTTACTTGCCAATTACTTTATTTTTTTTTTTAAATTTATTTATTATTATTAAACTTCAAGTTGTAGGGTACATGTGCACAACGTGCAGGTTTGCTACTTATGTATACTTGTGCCATGTTGGTGTGCTGCACCCATCAACTCGTCATTTACATCAGGTATAACTCCCAATGCAATCCCTCCCCCCTCCCCCCTCCCCATGATAGGCCCCGGTGTGTGATGTTCCCCTTCCCGAGTCCAAGTGATCTCATTGTTCAGTTCCCACCTATGAGTGAGAACATGCGGTGTTTGGTTTTCTGTTCTTGTGATAGTTTGCTAAGAATGATGGTTTCCAGCTGCATCCATGTCCCTACAAAGGACACAAACTCATCCTTTTTTATGGCTGCATAGTATTCCATGGTGTACATGTGCCACATTTTCTTAATCCAATCTGTCACTGATGGACATTTGGGTTGATTCCAAGTCTTTGCTATTGTGAATAGTGCTGCAATAAACATACGTGTGCATGTGTCCTTATAGCAGCATAATTTATAATCCTTTGGGTATATACCCAGTAATGGGATGGCTGGGTCATATGGTACATCTAGTTCTAGATCCTTGAGGAATCGCCATACTGTTTTCCATAATGGTTGAACTAGTTTACAATCCCACCAACAGTGTAAAAGTGTTCCTATTTCTCCACATCCTCTCCAGCACCTGTTGTTTCCTGACTTTTGAATGATCACCATTCTAACTGGTGTGAGATGGTATCTCATTGTGGTTTTGATTTGCATTTCTCTGATGGCCAGTGATGATGAGCATTTTTTCATGTGTCTGTTGGCTGTATGAATGTCTTCTTTTGAGAAATGTCTGTTCATATCCTTTGCCCACTTTTGGATGGGGTTGTTTGTTTTTTTCTTGTAAATTTGTTTGAGTTCTTTGTAGGTTCTGGATATTAGCCCTTTGTCAGATGAGTAGATTGCAAAAATTTTCTCCCATTCTGTAGGTTGCCTGCTCACTCTGATGGTAGTTTCTTTTGCTGTGCAGAAGCTCTTTAGTTTGATGAGATCCCATTTGTCAATTTTGGCTTTTGCTGCCGTTGCTTTTGGTGTTTTAGACATGAAGTCTTTGCCCATGCCTATGTCCTGAATGGTATAGAAAAAGAGGGAATCCTCCCTAACTCATTTTATGAGGCCAACATCATCCTGATACCAAAGCCTGGCAGAGACACAACAAAAAAAAGAGAATTTTAGACCAATATCCCTGATGAACATCGATGCAAAAATCCTCAATAAAATACTGGCAAACCGGATTCAGCAGCACATCAAAAAGCTTATCCACCATGATCAAGTGGGCTTCATCCCTGGGATGCAAGGCTGGTTCAACATTCACAAATCAATAAACATAATCCAGCATATAAACAGAACCAAAGACAAGAACCACATCATTATCTTAATAGATGCAGAAAAGGCTTTTGACAAAATTCAACAGCCCTTCATGCTAAAAACGCTCAATAAATTCGGTATTGATGGAACGTACCTCAAAATCATAAGAGCTATTTATGACAAACCCACAGCCAATATCATACTGAATGGGCAAAAACTGGAAAAATTCCCTTTGAAAACTGGCACAAGACAGGGATGCCCTCTCTCACCACTCCTATTCAACATAGTGTTGGAAGTTCTGGCTAGGGCAATCAGGCAAGAGAAAGAAATCAAGGGGATTCAGTTAGGAAAAGAAGAAGTCAAATTGTCCCTGTTTGCAGACGACATGATTGTATATTTAGAAAACCCCATTGTCTCAGCCCAAAATCTCCTTAAGCTGATCAGCAACTTCAGCAAAGTCTCAGGATACAAAATTAATGTGCAAAAATCACAAGCATTCTTATACACCAGTGACAGTCAAACAGAGAGCCAAATCAGGAATGAACTTCCATTCACAATTGCTTCAAAGAGAATAAAATACCTAGGAATCCAACTTACAAGGGATGTAAAGGACCTCTTCAAGGAGAACTACAAACCACTGCTCAGTGAAATCAAAGAGGACACAAACAAATGGAAGAACATACCATGCTCATGGATAGGAAGAATCAATATTGCGAAAATGGCCATACTGCCCAAGGTAATTTATAGATTCAATGCCATCCCCATCAAGCTACCAATGAGCTTCTTCACAGAATTGGAAAAAACTGCTTTAAAGTTCATATGGAACCAAAAAAGAGCCCGCATCTCCAAGACAATCCTAAGTCAAAAGAACAAAGCTGGAGGCATCACGCTACCTGACTTCAAACTATACTACAAGGCTACAGTAACCAAAACAGCATGGTACTGGTACCAAAACAGAGATATAGACCAATGGAACAGAACAGAGTCCTCAGAAATAATACCACACATCTACAGCCATCTGATCTTTGACAAACCTGAGAGAAACAAGAAATGGGGAAAGGATTCCCTATTTAATAAATGGTGCTGGGAAAACTGGCTAGCCATAAGTAGAAAGCTGAAACTGGATCCTTTCCTTACTCCTTATACGAAAATTAATTCAAGATGGATTAGAGACTTAAATGTTAGACCTAATACCATAAAAATCCTAGAGGAAAACCTAGGTAGTACTATTTTTCCTAACCTTTTCAATGTCCCTTTCCTTGATATTGTTAACAACAGGTACTGTGATTGCTCACCTGATTGGTTCTTATGAAGGTGCTTTCTTGCATGGATGATTGTTCAATTTGGTGTTCCTATGGAGGGACAATTACTGGATGGTTCTAATCAACTATCTTGTTCCCATGACTCGACACTTTTGTCATTATATGAAGAGGCTCTCTTTCTCTTATAATAGTTCTTTACTTAAAGTTTTTTCATTTAATATAAGTATAGCCATCCCTTCTGTCTTTTGGTTAACATTTACTTAACTATCTTTATCCATCCTTGTACTTTCAGTCCACGTGGGTCCTTAAATCCAAAGTGAGTCTTTTGTAGATAGCATAAATTTGGATCTTGTATTTTTTAAATCAATTTAGCCTATGCCTTTTAATTGAGGTGTTTAATCCATTTATGTTTGATGTAACTATTGATAAAGATTTATTGTTGCCATCTTGTTATCCATTTTCTGACTTACTGTTCTTTTGTTCCTCTTTTTCTCTTTTGCTCTTTTCCTTTATTGTAGTGATATGCTTTGATTTCTTTTTACTTTTCTTTTGTGCATATGGTAAAGTATTTTATTTGTGGCTACAATAAAACTTATATATCACTTTTCAAAGTTATGTGTGTTAATTTCAAGCTGATAACAACTTAACTTCAATTGCATACAAAAAAAACTAACAAATCGCAAAGGAAAACAGCAAAAGAGAAAAAGAGGAACAAAAGGACAATAAGACAAAACACTTTTAACTTAAAATATTTTCAACTTATAGTGGATTTATCAAGATGTAACCCTACAGTAGGTCAATGAGCATCTGTGTTTACTTTGACCAGTGAGTTTTATACTCTTATATGCTTTCATATTTCTGTTTGACATTCTTTTTTGTCAGTTTGAATTCCCTTTAGCATTTTATGTAAGGCAGGTCAGTTGATGATAAACTCTTTTGGTTGCTGTTTTGTCTAATAAATTACTTATCTATACATTAATTCTAAAGACAGTTTTGCTGGACAGAGCATTTTTGATTAGCAGATTTTTTAAAAGCATTTTGATCTAACCACTTAGGAACATGGGCTGGGTTTTGCGTGTAATCACACAATATTAATTCTTAGTAGACTGTGAAAATTAAGAACGTTATATCATTTACATGTTTCTAATTGCCAATTAATTATTGATTCAGTTAAAAATTAATAAAGAAAATATAAAATTTTATATAAGTATTTTATTTTTTATTTATTTCCTTTGGGTGTACAAGAAGGGTTTGTTTACATGGATGGGTTATATAGTGGTGAATTCTGAAATTGTAATGCATCTATCACCTGAGTAGTGTAGACTGTACACAATATGTAGTTTTTTACTCCTCACCTCTCTCCCACCCTTCCACCTCTGTGCATCCAAGGTCCACTACATCACTCAGTATGCATTAGCATACTCCTAACTTAGCTCCCCCTTATAAGTGAGAACATACGGTTTTTGTTTTCTATTCCTGAGTTACTTCACCTAGAAAAATGGCCTCCAGCTCCATCCAAGATTCTGCAAAAGACATTATTTTGTTACATAATGGCTGAGCACTCCATGGTGTATATATACCACATTTTCTATATTCACTCATTGGTCGATGGACACTTAGGTGGGTTCCATATCTTTGTAATCGTGAATTGTGCTGCTATAAGCATATGTATGCATGTGTCTTTTTCATATAATGACTTCTTTTTCTTTGGGTAGATACCCAGTAGTGGGATAGCTGGATTGTATGGTAGGTCTACTGTTAGCTCTTTAAGGAATCTCTATATTGTTTTCCACAAAGGTTGTACTAATTTACATTTCCACCTCCAGTGTATAAGTGTTCCTTTTTAATTTTTTTTTAACCAAATCTACATCAACATCTATTGTTTTTTGACTTTTTAATAATGGCCATCTTGTAGAAGTAAAGTGGTATCTCATTGTGCTTTTAATTTGTGTTTCCTTGTTGATCAGTGATTTGAACATTTTTTCATATGTTTCTTGGCTATTTGCATCCCTGCTTTTGAGAAATATCCATTCAGGTCTTTTGCCCACTTTTTGATGGGATTATTTCTTTTTCTTGCTAATTTGTTTGGTACTACTTGTATGCCAGTATCATTCTGTTTTAGTAACTATAGCCTTGAAGTATAATTTGAAGTCTGATAAAATGATGCTTCCAGATTTGTTCTTTTTGATTAAAATTCCTTTGGTTGTTAAGTCGCTTTTTTGTTTTATATAAATTTTAGGATTGTTTTCTTCTACTGTTGTGAAAAATGATGTTAATATTTTGATGGACATTGAATTGAATCTGTAGATTGCTTTGGGCAGTATGGACATTTCCATGATATTGATTCTTCCCAGCCATGCGCATGGGATGTGTTTGCATTTGTTTGTGTCATCTATGATTTCCTTCAGCAGTGTTTTATAGTTCCCCTTGTAGAGATCTTTCACTTCCTTGGTTAATAATATTCCTAGGGTTTCTTTTTTTTTCAGTCATTGTAAAAGTGATTAAGTTTTTATTTAATTTTCAGCTTTGTTGTTGTTGGTGTATAGCTGTGCTGCTGATTTGTGTACATTAATTTTGTAACCTGAGACTTTACTAAATTTGCTTATCAAATCCAGGAACCTTTTCAATGAATCTTTAGGATTTTCTATGCATACAACTATATCATAGGGGAACAGCAATAGTTTAACTTCCTCTTTTCCAATTTGGATGTCCTTTATTTCTTTCTCTTGTCTCATTGCTCTGGCTAGGACTTTCAGTACTATGTCGAATAGAAGTGATGGAAGTGGCATTCTTGTCTTGTTCCAGTTGTCAGAAAAAAATGCTTTCAATTTTTTCCATTCAGTGAATTGTTGACCATCAGTTTGTCATATATGATTTTTATTATTTTGAAGTAAATCTCTTCTATGTGCAATTTATTGAGGGTTTTTAGCATAAAGAGATGCTGTATTTTATTTAATGCTTTTCTGCGTCTATTGAGATGATTATATGGTTTTTGTTTTTAATTCTGTTTATGTGATGTATTACATTTATTAACTTGCATATATTAAACCAGTCTGCTTCCAGGGGATGCAACCCACTTGATCATGATATATTATTCTGATGTGCTATTGGATTGGCTAGCTAGTATTCTGTTGAGAATTTTTGCATCTGTTTTCATCAGGGATATTGGTTTATAGTTATTTTGTTGTTGTTATGTCCTTTCCTGCTTTTGGTATCAGAGTGATAATGCCTTCATAGAATGATTTAGGGATGAATTCTTCTTTCTTAGTGTTTTGGGATAGTTTCAGCAGGTTTGATATCAGTTCTTATTTGAATGTCTGGTAAAATTCAAAGGTGAATTAATCTGGTCCTTGACTTTTATTTGTTGGGAATTTTGTAAATTACTGATTCAATCTCACTGCTTGTTATTGGTCTGTTCAGGGTTTCTATTTTTTTCCTGATTTAATCTGATTTAATCTGGGAGAGTTGTATGTTTTTGTAATCCAGGATGGTTGAATTTATCCATTTACTCTAGGTTTTCTAGTTTGCATGCATAACGGTGTTCATAGTAGTCTCAAATGATCTTATGTAGTTCTGTGGTGTCAGTTGCAATGTCAATAGTTTCATTTCTAATTGAGATTATTTGAATCTTTTATCTTCATTCTTGGTTAATCTAGCTAATGGGCCATCTATTTTGTTTATATTTTCAAACAACCAGCTTTTTGCTTCATTGATATTTTTCTATTTTTTGTTTTAATCTCATTTACTTCTAATCTGATCTTTTTTATTTATTTTATTCTGTTAGCTTTGGGTTTATTATGTTCTTCTTTCTCTATTTCCTTCTTTCTCTATTTCTAGGTGTGGCATTAGGTCGTCAATTTGTGCTCTTTCACACTTTTTGATGTAGGCATTTAGTGCTATAAACTTTCCTCTTAGCATTGCTTTTGCTGAATTTCACAGGTTTTGATAACTTGTGTCACTATTATCATTCATTTCAAGGGATTTTAAAATTTGCATCTCGATTTCATGGTGAACACAAAAATCACTCCAGAACATATTTTTTAATTTTCGTATATTTGTATTGTTTTGATGGTTTGTTCTGGTGTTGATTTCTAGTTTTATTCCAGAGTGCTCTGAAAAGATATTTGATATGATTTTAATTTTTATTAATTTATTGAGGCTTGTTTTGTGGCCTATTATGATATGGTCTAAATTAGAGAATGTTTCATGTGCTGATGAGAATAATGTATATTCTGCAGTTCTTGAGTAGAATGTTCTATAAATATCTGTTAAGTCCATTTGTTCTAGAGTGCAATTTAAGTTCATTCTCTGTTGACTTTCTGTCTTGATGATCTATCTAGTGCTGTCAGTGGAGTATTAAATTCCCCCACTATTATTGTATCACCATCTATCTTATTTTTTAAGTAAGTGACTGTTTTATGAATCTGAGAGCTCCTGTGTTAGTTGTATATAAATTTAGAATTGTAATGTTGGATTGATCATTTTATTATTACATAATGATCTTCTTTGTTTTTTTTTCTTTACTATTGTCACTTTAAAGTCTGTTTTGTTTGGTTAAAGAATAGCTACTCCTGCTCGTTTTTGGTTTCCATTTGTGTGGAATATCTTTTTCCACCCTTTTACCTTAAGATAATGAATCCTTACATGTAATGTGGGTTTCATGAAGACAGCAGACATTTGGTTTACGATTTTTTTTTTTTTTTTTTTTTTTTTTTTTTTTTTTGAGATAAGAGTCTCGCACTGTCACCCAGGCTAGAGTGCAATGGTGCGGTTTCGGTTCACTGCAACTTCCAACTCCCAGGTTCACACAATTCTCCTGCCTCAACCTCCCAAGTAGCTGGGATTACAGGTGCACACCACCACACCCAGCTAATATTTTGTATTTTTAGTAGAGAAGGGGTTGCACCATATTGGCCAGACTGGTCTCAAATTTCTGACCTCATGATCTGCCTGCCTTGGTCTCCCAAAGTGCTGGGATTATAGGCATGAGCCACCATGTCTGGCCTGGTTTATGATCTTTTATCCATTCTGCCATTCTGTATGCTTTAAGTGAAACATTTAGGTTATTGACCTTCAACATTAATATTGAGATATGAAGTACTGTTCTACTCATCATGTTGTTACCTAGATACTTTGTTTTCTTTTTTTTTTTTTTCATTGTGTTATTGTTTTATAGGCCCTGTGGGTTTTATGTTTTCAGGTGGTTCCGTTTGGGTGCATATCAAGTGTGTGCTTCAAGATTTATAACTCCTTTAAGAAGCTCTTGCAATGCTGATTTGGCAGCATAAAACTCCTTCAGCATTTGCCTGAAAATGACTTTATTTCTCCTTCATTTAGAAAATAGTTTTGCTGGCTACAAAATTCTTGGTTGACAGTTATTCTGTTTAAGAAGGCTAAAGATAGTATCCTTTCTGGCCTGTAGGGTGTCTGCTGAGAATTCTTCTGATAGATCTTCCTTTATAGGTTATCTGATGCTTTTGTCTCATTACTTTTAGAATTATTTCCTTTGTATTGACTTTAGGTAGCCTGATGACTGTATGCCTTGTTTATAACTTTTTGCAATGAATTTCCCAGGAGTTCTTTGAGTTTCTTGAATTTGGATATCCAAATATCTAGCAAGGCCAGGAAAGAGTTGTTCAACTATTTCCTCAAGTAAGTTTTCCAAAGTTTTGGCTTTCTCTTCTCCTTTAGGAACACCAATTATTCCTAGGTTTGATATTTTAGATAATCCCAGATTTCTTGGAGATTTTGTTCATTTCTTTTGATTCTTTTTTTCTTTATTTTTGTCTGCTTAGGTTAATTCAAAAGCCTTGCTTTCAAGTTCTGAAATTGTCTTTTCCACTTCTTTGAGTCTATTGTTAAAACTTTTCACTATTTTGTAATTCCCTAAGCATGTCTTTCATTTCCATTTGGTTTTGGAAATCAACCAAGTTCCATTTGGTTTTATTTATGATATTTATCTCTCTAATAAATTTTTATCAATATTCTGAATTGTTTTAATAATTTCTTTATGTTGGTTTTCACCTTTATCTGGTCTCTCTGTGTAGCTTAATAATCAATCTTTTGAATTTTTTATATGGTATTTCTAGATAAGTATTTTAATAAGAAAATTTAGTTAAAAAAATTACATGCTTCCAAATTATTAGGAAGTTTGAAACAGTGAAGGGACTATCATTGGAATTATGGCTTTCAAAAACATGGTAATAACTGTAACCCACAGATCAAGAAAACGTTGCTGCTGCTGGTGGAGCCAACATTTTTTTTCAGCGTTCTCTAAATACTTAACAAGTCGAGGGAGCAGAAACAGAGTGTAACTTCCACAATATAGTGTCAACACACAGATTTCTATTATTTTGCTTCTCTGTAGATGCAAGATAAAAGAAAAGTGACTTCAATTTTTCCTTCCATATTAAGTATCATGAGGAAAACCAGGCAGAGAATGAAGTTGAAAGATAAGACAAAGAATAGTTAAGAAAACAGGTAAACTGAATCTTAATGACCATAGCCTATAATCCACAATTTGCCTACAGCTCATCATTTGATGTTCTGGTATATATTTTGATATAGGAGATTAAAGTTCCTTTTCCTGTTTATACACTAAATCTAGTTAGAGTTGAATTTTAAAAATCTACAGTATAAGACTTAATCAATCTGGAAAATTTTTCAAATGTATAGCTGGGGGACTAACCCTACTCCATCTATTCCTTACCACAGGATTGGGTAAAAAGGCCTGTGAAATCAATCACACATTGTTTTTAACTTTTAGCCTAAAAAACATTTTTAAAAAACTTTTAAATTCAAGGGTACATGTACAGGTTTGTTATACAGGTAAATGTGGGCCTTGGGGGTTTATTGTGCAGGATTATTTCATCAACCAGATACGAAGCCTAGTACCCATTCGTTATTTTTTCTGATCCTCTCCCTTATCCCACCCTCCACCTTCCAATAGACCCCTGTGTGTGCTGCCCCCCTCTATGTGTCCATGTGGTCTCATCATTTAGCTCTCACTTATAAGTGAGAACACATTTAGCTCTCACTTATAAGTGAGAGGCATTTAGTTTTCTGTTCCTGTGTTTGTTTGCTAAGGATAATAGCTCCAGCTCCATCCATGTCCCTGCAAAAGACATGATTAAATCTCATATATAGGAGACATAAGATGAGAATGTTCCAGCTTTTTGAACTGCTAAGAACATATATTTAAGGCTTTTACCTCCTTTTTTTTCCCTGTAATTTGGATAAAGCCAGGTCAACGAAAAAGAAATTAATCAAGTGAAACAGAGAAAGAAAAAGTATTTAGTTATTCATTCAACAAATATATATGTTACCTTTTTACTATGTATCAGGCAATATCCTAAATGATGGAGCTAAACATTCAGCAAAACATTAAAAAGTAACCCCACAAAACCAGAAAATAGAGATATGCAAAGGAAAACATGTAATGATAATTACACAGAAATTTCTAATATATGTTAAGAAGAAAAAGTAAATTACAATGGGGATGTTTTTCAGAGGCTGACCTCTGAATGAAGACTGAGCATAATGAAGTAATTCAAGTCCCTTTCTCTGAATATAAAAATAAAAGATATTCTTTGTTTGCATACTTGAACTGTATTGGAATATTTGAGATTAAATATGTATCATACTAAGTTCACCAGAAACCTGGTTAAACTCCAATTTTTATCTTTAATTTCCTGGAAAATTATCCTCAGTTATATGAGAATGTGATCAGAGGCAGCTACTGGTTTGGGGTCCTGCCAGAGTTCACCATAAATTGTGTCAAGAAGTATTTCTATAAATGTGACTAACGATAGTATTTTTTTCCAGGTCTATTTCTGTTCTGATATTTTAGAGGTTTGTGGACAGTTTTATTTAAAGAGTTATGCAGTACCAAGGCCGTGGACTTGGGCAGCATCCTGTGGAGAAATGTTTATTTAGGAAGATGCACTGAGCAGACCAGATGTCCAAAAAGAACCCCCAAACTCAGCTGCAAATGGAAAAAACATGTTGTGAACATTCGAAAATTGCTGGAAGCAGCGGTAGCTGCTGTGAGATCTCCATGGGTAACCTGTGACAATGGTTAGTATAATTGGAAAGAAAAAGACTCTGAGACAGGAATCCTCTCATTTGGGAGTTTCTGCTGCTCTGAGGGCTCCTGCTGGGAACAATGCCAGGAAAGTCTCTGCTGGGAGCCACTGACAGAAACTGCAACAAACAGAGTCAGGCTGGGGAAGACCTGGATGCTAAGTGCCTTCAGTTCTCTCTGCCGTCCCCTTGCGAGTCACTCATAACAAACTGAGGGAGAACAGAGAGGACAGATTTTTCCTCTGTTATCTCATAGAGGAGGAAGAATAGCAATTTCCAGGAAACTTGAAGATCTATACACTGTGTTACCTGAGTCCAGAAATAAAAAGCTCGACTTTTAACCTAATTTCAAATTCAGGGTAACACAAGAGTGGCACACAAATGTAGACAGATAATTAATTGTTTTCTCTCCAATCCCAAGTCCCTCTAATCTATCTTGAGTCAGACTATTAGGGAGTTGCAGGAAAGAATGAGAATAACTTGGGGGGACTAGTCAAGCCCTCTAGGAGGTTACCCACAAGGCTTTACTCCCATTCACAAACGTTGAGGCGGAGCCTTGATTGAAGATACTTTCACCTCCAGAAAGCTAGAAAAAAGCAGAGTATCACTTCTGTGACCTGCACTTAAGCACTCCAAAATTTGTCTTCAGTCTCTAAACATATATTATTTGCTGCTGTTATTCAAGGTTTCAGCTCTGTCATCAAAACATTGCTCTTTTCCCCATCTTTCATGCTGTATTCCTATGCTCCTCTCCTTGGTATGCAACTGAATTGTTAGGCTTCAGATGAAGACAGACTAAAAGAGAGAACTTTGTTGCTTTTTTGACAATGATAAAGCAAGACTTTGTTTGTCCCGATGAAGTCTAAGGAAAAAAAGAGTCCTCCTTCACAAAAAAAGGCCTCATAAAGACAGGCCTGCATTATCTCCTGTAATATGATTTTTTCCATCTTCACTTGTACTTCCTTAATTTACAACAGCCTTCAGCCTCTAAGAGCCACCAGGGAACTTGGAAGAAATGATCAACTAATTACCAATGCCATTATTTTCCTTTTTATTTTTATTTTTATTTTTTTTAGGTGGAGTCTCATTTTGTTACCCAGGCTGGAGTTCAATGGCACAATTTCTGCTCACTACAACCTCCACTTCCTGAATTCAAGTGATTCTACTTCCTCAGCCTCCTGAGTAACTAGGATTACAGGCACCTGCCACCACACCTAGATAATTTTCGCATTTTTAGTAGAGATGGGGTTTCGCCATATTGGCCAGGCTGATCTCAAACTCCTTACCTCAGATCATCCACCTGCCTCGGCCTGCCAAAGTGCTGGGATTACACGTGTGAGCCACTGTGCCCCACCTTCTGATTTTTATTTTATTTTATTTTTCTATTAGACCTGTGAGATTTTGGATCTGTGGTGTTTTCTGCATCCCCTTTGCTAAGTGAGAGAAGTATAGAACTGTGCCAAAAATAATATTGCAATAATGATTCCCTGGAGTTTTGGAAAGTATAAGTACTAAGCAACATATTGGGGCCCTACCTAATAAGAGACTAAAGAAAAGTTTTCCAATGATGCTTTGGGGGACGCTTCTCAGAATTATCAGAAGAGCAGATAGGAATACACAGCTTGGGGCATTGAGAGGTTAATACTAGAAAGGAATAGAAGAGTGTTATTTCAATATAGAAATGGTTGTATAATAATATTAATTTTTGAGTCTCATCTCATTAGAAGATTTCACTGGATTACAATAGCTATGTTCTAGGGAACAGAAGAAAATAACCCTGTTTGGATTATTTTATGTGGGAAATTGAATGAAGATAGTATGTGAATTTACTAACAGAAAAGTTGCCATGTCACCATGATAATTTTAGAAATGTTCTTATTCTCCTGTGAGTTATAGTTTGTTAATCTAGTTACTCAGTGATAGTTAGATAGTATATGATAGCTTGAAAAAATGGAAGATAGTATAGGGCTTAGGGGAGATAAAATAGAGCCTCACCAAATGAGCTACAATAAGCTACTTCTTCAAGCAAATGCCATGAAATATGTTATATTGAGCCCGTAGCACTGATTACTTCTCTGTGAGCCATCTCAGAAAGACTGATTTCTTAAGCAAGGCTTCTCTGGGTAACTGAAAAAGAAAAAAATAGATACCCATAACTCTCCGTCAAGAATGAGCTTTCAATGGTTCACTCATTTTTCAGTCTCAAATGTCACATGACAGTATTATCTGGTGACAAATGTGTATTAGAAATGTCTAATAAGTAGTGAGGAGGTAAAAAAATGAGTGGCGAATTAACTTGTCATTCTGTACAGACCTTCTGCTGTTTTTGTATCTCACTATCCTAACGTTTCGTGGACAAAACATCTACTGCACAAGCTTCAGAGATGACAACTGAGGAGCTAAATAAATTGCACTCCTCAGGGAAGATCCTGGTGCTATTTGTTTCATTAGTCACCAGTTAATACATAAACTTTTGTGAAGAGCCAGACTGAGAGACAAAAAAATAAAAATAAAAATAAATGCCACAGTAGGGAAATTCATGAGAGCTGGATCTGGTTCGTATTCCACAACTTCTAGGTTGTGTGAAAGATCAAAATGTGGGCAGTACAATTATAAATACACAATGTGATCTAGTAGGTTGCAAACTGGCTCTTTATTCCCATTAATTTCCTTTCGAGGCTTAAAATTTCACCATACCCTTCATGAGCTTAAATAATGCCTTTTACAGATGCCCTTTATATAATAAAATATTTAATAATCAACTAATTAAACAAATAGCATTTAGATAACAATTTGTAGATGTTATGGGGAATACAAAATTACTCCCAAGGCCTTTATGCTCTGGTATATGCAAAAGTGCATTTCAAGATCATGCAATTGACTATTCAATCATTGTATATTAATAATTTTTTGTGAATAGCACTGTGTTGGGCACTAAAGAAAAAAATTAAATTTATATAACTAATTTTATGAACTTAGAGTTGCACTTTGGGAACTTAAAGTTCATATCTATATTCTGTGATTCACTCTAGTATAGAATAGAAAGTTGCTAAGTAATTTAAAAGAAAGGAAAGCTTATATCACTCTTATCTTCAGAGATCAGAGTTGTCAGATGTTATAGTTCTATTTGAGTCATCAAAAACGAATGCAAAGTGGATAAATATTTTCCAGGTAGAGGGAAAGAGATGAGCAAATCACAGAGGTGAGATGCTGTGAGATGAGAAAACATAGTCTTAGCATGAAAAAACCCTCATTTTTTTATTGGAGCGTCTGGGGAGAGCAGTTGAGGAGAGGAGAAAACACTTGGTGAAGAAAGTAAGATGCTTTAGCATCATTCCTGCTAAGAATTACACTTTGCTTATACAGCCTAAGAAAACTGTGTAATATAGACAATAAGTATTTATTAAATGTGTGTTTATTTAATAAAGTAATTAAATTAACATGTTAATTTTCTGTTTGCTATTTAAAGTAGGCAATGCGAAAAGATCACCTAGACTTAAACACCATAAGAGATGTAAACATGTCACTGGAAACAAACATAATCTGTGTATTTTGAAACAATACAATGAATAGATATGATCAGTAGGGCACTTACTACTACAAGTTCTACCTCCTACTCTGATTTACTGTTTCTCAATCCATAGTGTAACTAACTCTCTGCATCTTTTAGGGTAAACTATCTGTTCTTTCATTTTGGTTCTCTGTGGGTCAATCTCTGGGGCCAAGTCAATCAAACTAACTTCTCTGTCAGAGTTTCTGCTTCTTGGGTTCTCCAGCCTTGAAGAAATCCAGCATATCCTTTTTCTGTCTGCTTGTGCCTATATCTGATTGTTCTGAGTGGAAAAATCCCCGCTGCCACTGTCATCCGCCTGGATCAAAACCTCCACATACCTGTATACTTCTTCCTAGGGATCCTCTCCATTTCTGGGACATGCTATACCTTTGTCATTCTGCCCAAGATGCTCATAGATCTGTTGTCTTTGCTCAGAACAATCTCATTGATTAACTGCCACTCTGATGTTCTTCTTTCTGGGTTTTACTGTCACTAATTTCATGCTCCTGGGCATGACGGTTTATGATTCCTATGTTGCCATCTGCCATCCACTTCACTACCCTGTCCTTATGAGCTGGCAGATATGTAAACAACTGGCAGCAATGTGTGCTCTGATTGGTTTTCTGTTCTCACTCATAGGCTCCTTTTCAGTTTTTCAACCGCTTCTCTGCAGCCCAAACAAGATCAGCCACTACTTCTGTGACATCTCACCAGTTACTTTGCTTGTCTGTACTAATACCTACATCAGGGAGCTAGTCATCTTCAGTGATGGAATTCTAGCACTTACGGTTCTTCTCATTTTATTTGCATCTCCTATGGCTTCATTGTTCACATCATCCTGAGGATCCCATATGTGAAAGCAAGCAAAGAGCTGTCTCTACTTGTGCTTCCCATCTTATTATGGTCATTGTCCATTATGGCTGTGCCTTCTTTGTCCAACTGCGACCATCAGCCAAATAATCATCCAGCAAGAACAGGCTGGTGACAGTGACCTTACATAGTTGTGACTCCATTGTTGAATCCCATGGTGTATAGCTTCAAGAATAAGGACGTTCAGATGGTCATTTGGAAAGTGATTTGCCAAGGAGGATTTCCTCCTAAAGCTATAATAAGATTATTTCACATCTACAGAAACATTACTTCAGAAGACACAGTGATAATTATAATGTTAAGAATACTCTTCTTTTTCATTTACATATCACTTTACTAGCCTCATAGTGCATGCTTCCCACGATATTATTTTAATGAGCTTTGTGGGGTGCCGTCTTAAACTTGGGTTTATTAAAAATCAGGTTCAAGCCTCAAATACTTTTCAAACTTGAACAAGTAAATATTTTGATTTCTCGGTATACTTAAAGAATGGTTTTAGTTTCTTTGGTGACAGATAAGTAAAACATCAGGGGTTGTAATTTAGTATAGAAGGTTCAACTATTACAAGTTCTCTGTAGTCTAGAAAAATCTTAGTGAGGCACCTTACAACAAGATTATAAAGAAAATGGAACCAATCCAATGGCATTTTGTTAAATATAATTATGAGTTACCAGTGTTGGAGAGAGCCCAGGGCTATCATGTCCACTTCTCAGTCATTGTTGGATTCTCACCTGCAGCATTCTAGCCTCAGTTAACTGCTCAATAGGGAGTTATATCACTCTTAAATACTTCTAAGTGTTACAAAGTTCCACTTTTATGTGTCATCCTCCTTTTGCTCCTATTGTCTCTAGAGATGTATAGCTTATATATAATATTTAACCTACACAGCAACAATTCAAATACTTGAAGAAGCATAATGTATGCCTCCATCAAACACTTAACCTACTTGAAGATGCTTTTGAACTGTATGATATATCTGAGTTCACAGACTCCTCAAAATTCTTTTTTTTTTCTTTATAAAAATATTCTTTTATTTGTATAGGTGTATGTAATCTTTAAAATGTTTATTTGGATTTTTGCTATCTCTAACTCTTAGGAAAATTTAGAGTAATTTATTCTCTATGAAAAATGTACTTTTGAGCTCATGTTGTGAGTTCAAATCGGTTAAGTGGTTCTTTCAACAGAACTCTGGAGCTCTTTCTGAGCTCTAATTTCTAATAAAAAAACTACTTTTCCAACAATGCTTTTTTGGTTAACAGTCTTGATTATGTGATTTCAGAAAATCAATCATAAAAATATATGTTTTGAAACTATTTCAAAAAATCCTTACAAATTTCTTTCTACCGAAAACATTTATAAAACATAAAACAAACAATTTTTATGTGATAGAGGTTTCCTTATTGGCTCTTTGCTCTCCAAAATCTACAGAATTGTTTTACATAATGGTCATTAATACATAAAAACTCAATAAAAATGTTCCATAATCATATCCATTATATAGGTAAGCAACTATGATCTACAAAGGGTAAGTGACTTATCCAAGGCTGCAGATGATGGAGATGAGATTCAAACGCAGGTAATGTGGCTTTAGAACCTCACTCTGAACCTTTATAGTGCAGAGTATGCAGTCTTTGTAGGAAAAAGGTGGTGTATGTTTTCAAAAAGCTTAACATTTACAACCCTCACAGTAAATCTCTGAGGTATCATATACTTTATGAATGTCCACTTCAGGTAAGGTAAGAAAACTCAGTATTGCAAGTTTACATGTGTTAGCACTTTTTCTTATTAAATAAAAAATTACCTTTTAGTGATTGGGGTAAATAAACCCTATCAATAGACTAAAGTTAGATTTTTCCTAAACATTGATTATTAAGCATTTTCTATTTTAGCAAACCAAATAAAGGAGAGAATAGCCAATTTTTTAAATATAAAAGACTAATAGATTATTATTTGGTGGGTAGAAATATAAAAGAATTGATTGTTCACTTACTTAAAAAACACCTTTAGGAACTTAATAAGTGCAAGGCACTGTGCTAGGTATTGAAATAATACGAACAAAGACTTACTAGCAAACAAAAAGTACACAGCAAATTAATATAGTCAGTAAACATCAAATTACTTGATTTATAAAATATAGGAATATATCTGTCTACAGGCAGAAAATAATCTAAAAATTATTGCTAATGTACTGTAACAGACTTGGTATCTTAGTAAACAGAATACAGTTTGTGTGTCAAAGGGCATATCTGTTGCTTTTAATGCTCACTTTGAAATAATTTGATTTTTAAATTAACATCACTAGTGCATTTCTGCTTTTTTCAAATGCAATTCTGAAATGTCATTCTTTAAGACTGACCTTAATAGGTTGTAATGTATCAAAAATGAATAGTGAGAACATAAGTCAAGGGTATCATAGCTGAAGAAAAATTAATATAACATCTTAAAAGGTTGCAAACACATGAGAAGTTCAGGAAATCCAGCTAATCATCATTTATATCAGTAATAAATGAAGAAACTCTGTTGCAGTAATAGCCAGTTATACTGACAGCTCTCTGAGAAGAGTTGGGTGATCGTGATCATTTACTATAATGAATTAGTGATGGACTATTCACAGCACTGCCACGAAATAATTGATAAAGTTGCTCTAACAGGGGCAAACTACAGCAATTATTCTATAACTTACTTTCTTTCTTTCTTTCTTTCTTTCTTTCTTTCTTTCTTTCTTTCTTTCTTTTTTAAATTTATTTATTATTATTAAACTTCAAGTTGTAGGGTACATGTGCACAACGTGCAGGTTTGCTACATATGTATACTTGTGCCATGTTGGTGTGCTGCACCCATCAACTCGTCATTTACATCAGGTATAACTCCCAATGCAATCCCTCCCCCCTCCCCCCTCCCCATGATAGGCCCCGGTGTGTGATGTTCCCCTTCCCGAGTCCAAGTGATCTCATTGTTCAGTTCCCGCCTATGAGTGAGAACATGCGGTGTTTGGTTTTCTGTTCTTGTGATAGTTTGCTGAGAATGATGGTTTCCAGCTGCATCCATGTCCCTACAAAGGACACAAACTCATCCTTTTTTATGGCTGCATAGTATTCCATGGTGTATATGTGCCACATTTTCTTAATCCAATCTGTCACTGATGGACATTTGGGTTGATTCCAAGTCTTTGCTATTGTGAATAGTGCTGCAATAAACATATGTGTGCATGTGTCTTTATAGCAGCATAATTTATAATCCTTTGGGTATATACCTAGTAATGGGATGGCTGGGTCATATGGTACATCTAGTTCTAGATCCTTGAGGAATCGCCATACTGTTTTCCATAATGGTTGAACTAGTTTACAATCCCACCAACAGTGTAAAAGTGTTCCTATTTCTCCACATCCTCTCCAGCACCTGTTGTTTCCTGACTTTTGAATGATCGCCATTCTAACTGGTGTGAGATGGTATCTCATTGTGGTTTTGATTTGCATTTCTCTGATGGCCAGTGATGATGAGCATTTTTTCATGTGTCTGTTGGCTGTATGAATGTCTTCTTTTGAGAAATGTCTGTTCATATCCTTTGCCCACTGTTTGATGGGGTTGTTTGTTTTTTTCTTGTAAATTTGTTTGAGTTCTTTGTAGGTTCTGGATATTAGCCCTTTGTCAGATGAGTAGATTGCAAAAATTTTCTCCCATTCTGTAGGTTGCCTGTTCACTCTGATGGTAGTTTCTCTTGCTGTGCAGAAGCTCTTTAGTTTAATGAGATCCCATTTGTCAATTTTGGCTTTTGCTGCTGTTGCTTTTGGTGTTTTAGACATGAAGTCTTTGCCCATGCCTATGTCCTGAATGGTACTACCTAGGTTTTCCTCTAGGATTTTTATGGTATTAGGTCTAGCATTTAAGTCTCTAATCCATCTTGAATTAATTTTCGTATAAGGAGTAAGGAAAGGATCCAGTTTCAGCTTTCTACTTATGGCTAGCCAATTTTCCCAGCACCATTTATTAAATAGGGAATCCTTTCCCCATTTCTTGTTTCTCTCAGGTTTGTCAAAGATCAGATGGCTGTAGATGTGTGGTATGATTTCTGAGGACTCTGTTCTGTTCCATTGGTCTATATCTCTGTTTTGGTACCAGTACCATGCTGTTTTGGTTACTGTAGCCTTGTAGTATAGTTTGAAGTCAGGTAGCGTGATGCCTCCAGCTTTGTTCTTTTGACTTAGGATTGTCTTGGAGATGCGGGCTCTTTTTTGGTTCCATATGAACTTTAAAGCAGTTTTTTCCAATTCTGTGAAGAAGCTCATTGGTAGCTTGATGGGGATGGCATTGAATCTATAAATTACCTTGGGCAGTATGGCCATTTTCACAATATTGATTCTTCCTATCCACGAGCATGGTATGTTCTTCCATTTGTTTGTGTCCTCTTTTATTTCACTGAGCAGTGGTTTGTAGTTCTCCTTGAAGAGGTCCTTTACATCCCTTGTAAGTTGGATTCCTAGGTATTTTATTCTCTTTGAAGCAATTGTGAATGGAAGTTCATTCCTGATTTGGCTCTCTGTTTGACTGTCACTGGTGTATAAGAATGCTTGTGATTTTTGCACATTAATTTTGTATCCTGAGACTTTGCTGAAGTTGCTTATCAGCTTAAGGAGATTTTGGGCTGAGACAATGGGGTTTTCTAAATATACAATCATGTCGTCTGCAAACAGGGACAATTTGACTTCTTCTTTTCCTAACTGAATCCCCTTGATTTCTTTCTCTTGCCTGATTGCCCTAGCCAGAACTTCCAACACTATGTTGAATAGGAGTGGTGAGAGAGGGCATCCCTGTCTTGTGCCAGTTTTCAAAGGGAATTTTTCCAGTTTTTGCCCATTCAGTATGATATTGGCTGTGGGTTTGTCATAAATAGCTCTTATTATTTTGAGGTACATTCCATCAATACCGAATTTATTGAGCGTTTCTAGCATGAAGGGCTGTTGAATTTTGTCAAAAGCCTTTTCTGCATCTATTGAGATAATGATGTGGTTCTTCTCTTTGGTTCTGTTTATATGCTGGATTATGTTTATTGATTTGCGAATGTTGAATCAGCCTTGCATCCCAGGGATGAAGCCCACTTGATCATGGTGGATAAGCTTTTTGATGTGTTGCTGAATCCGGTTTGCCAGTATTTTATTGAGGATTTTTGCATCGATGTTCATCAGGGATATTGGTCTAAAATTCTCTTTTTTTGTTGTGTCTCTGCCAGGCTTTGGTATCAGGATGATGTTGGCCTCATAAAATGAGTTAGGGAGGATTCCCTCTTTTTCTATTGATTGGAATAGTTTCAGAAGGAATGGTACCAGCTCCTCCTTCTACCTCTGGTAGAATTCAGCTGTGAATCCATCTGGTCCTGGACTTTTTTTGGTTGGTAGGCTATTAATTATTGCCTCAATTTCAGAGCCTATTATTGGTCTATTCAGGGATTCAACTTCTTCCTGGTTTAGTCTTGGAAGAGTGTAAGTGTCCAGGAAATTATCCATTTCTTCTAGATTTTCCAGTTTATTTGCATAGAGGTGTTTATAGTATTCCTTGATGGTAGTTTGTATTTCTGTGGGGTCGGTGGTGATATCCCCTTTATCATTTTTAATTGCGTCAATTTGATTCTTCTCTCTTTTCTTCTTTATTTGTCTTGCTAGTGGTCTATCAATTTTGTTGATCTTTTCAAAAAACCAACTCCTGGATTCATTGATTTTTTGGAGGGTTTTTTGTGTCTCTATCTCCTTCAGTTCTGCTCTTATCTTAGTTATTTCTTGCCTTCTGCTAGCTTTCGAATGTGTTTGCTCTTGCTTCTCTAGTTCTTTTAATTGCGATGTTAGAGTGTCAATTTTAGATCTTTCCTGCTTTCTCTTGTGGGCATTTAGTGCTATAAATTTCCCTCTACACACTGCTTTAAATGTGTCCCAGAGATTCTGGTATGTTGTATCTTTGTTCTCATTGGTTTCAAAGAACATCTTTATTTCTGCCTTCATTTCGTTATGTACCCAGTAGTCATTCAGGAGCAGGTTGTTCAGTTTCCATGTAGTTGAGCGGTTTTGATTGAGTTTCTTAGTCCTGAGTTCTAATTTGATTGCACTGTGGTCTGAGAGACAGTTTGTTATAAATTCTGTTCTTGTACATTTGCTGAGGAGTGCTTTACTTCCAATTACGTGGTCAATTTTGGAGTAAGTACGATGTGGTGCTGAGAAGAATGTATATTCTGTTGATTTGGGGTGGAGAGTTCTATAGATGTCTATTAGGTCTGCTTGCTGCAGAGATGAGTTCAATTCCTGGATATCCTTGTTAACTTTCTGTCTCGTTGATCTGTCTAATGTTGACAGTGGAGTGTTGAAGTCTCCCATTATTATTGTATGGGAGTCTAAGTCTCTTTGTAAGTCTCTAAGGACTTGCTTTATGAATCTGGGTGCTCCTGTATTGGGTGCATGTATATTTAGGATAGTTAGCTCTTCCTGTTGAATTGATCCCTTTACCATTATGTAATGGCCTTCTTTGTCTCTTTTGATCTTTGATGGTTTAAAGTCTGTTTTATCAGAGACTAGTATTGCAACCCCCGCTTTTTTTTGTTCTCCATTTGCTTGGTAAGTCTTCCTCCATCCCTTTATTTTGAGCCTATGTATGTCTCTGCATGTGAGATGGGTCTCCTGAATACAGCAGACTGATGGGTCTTGACTCTTTATCCAGTTTGCCAGTCTGTGTCTTTTAATTGGAGCATTTAGTCCATTTACATTTAAGGTTAAGATTGTTATGTGTGAACTTGATCCTGCCATGATGATATTAACTGGTTATTTTGCTAGTTAGTTGATGCAGTTTCTTCCTAGCCTTGATGGTCTTTACATTTTGGCATGTTTTTGCAATGGCTGGTACCGGTTGTTCCTTTCCATGTTTAGTGCTTCCTTCAGGGTCTCTTGTAAGGCAGGCCTAGTGGTAACAAAATCTCTAAGCATTTGCTTATCTGTAAAGGATTTTATTTCTCCTTCACTTATGAAACTTAGTTTGGCTGGATATAAAATTCTGGGTTTAAAATTCTTTTCTTTAAGAATTTTGAATATTGGCCCCCACTCTCTTCTGGCTTGAAGAGTTTCTGCCGAGAGATCTGCTGTTAGTCTGATGGGCTTCCCTTTGTGGGTAACCCGACCTTTCTCTCTGGCTGCCCTTAAGGTTTTTTCCTTCATTTCAACTTTGGTGAATCTGGCAATTATGTGTCTTGGAGTTGCTCTTCTCGAGGAGTATCTTTGTGGCGTTCTCTGTATTTCCTGGATTTGAATGTTGGCCTGCCCTACTAGGTTGGGGAAGTTCTCCTGGATGATATCCTGAAGAGTGTTTTCCAACTTGGTTCCATTTTCCCCCTCACTTTCAGGCACCCCAATCAGACGTAGATTTGTTCTTTTTACATAATCCCATACTTCTTGCAGGCTTTGTTCATTTCTTTTTCTTCTTTTTTCTTTTGGTTTCTCTTCTCGCTTCATTTCATTCATTTGATCCTCAATCGCTGACATTCTTTCTTCCAGTTGATCGAGTCGGTTACTGAAGCTTGTGCATTTGTCACGTATTTCTCGTGCCATGGTTTTCGTCTCTTTCATTTCGTTTGTGAGCTTCTCTGCATTAATTACTCTAGCCATCAATTCTTCCACTTTTTTTTCAAGATTTTTAGTTTCTTTGCACTGGGTACATAATTCCTCCTTTAGCTCTGAGAAATTTGATGGACTGAAGTCTTCTTCTCTCGTCTCGTCGAAGTCATTCTCCGTGCAGCTTTGATCCGTTGCTGGCGATGAGCTGCACTCCTTTGCCGGGGGAGATGCGCTCTTATTTTTTGAATTTCCAGCTTTTCTGCCCTGCTTTTTCCCCATCTTTGTGGTTTTATCTGCCTCTGGTCTTTGATGATGGTGATGTACTGATGGGGTTTTGGTGTAGGTGTCCTTCCTGTTTGATAGCTTTCCTTCTAACAGTCAGGATCCTCAGCTGTAGGTCGTAGCTGTAGGAGATTGCTTGAGGTCCACTCCAGACCCTGTTTGCCTGGGTATCAGCAGCAGAGGCTGCAGAAGATAGTATATTTCTGAACAGCGAGTGTACCTGTCTGATTCTTGCTTTGGAAGCTTCCTCTCAGGGGTGTACTCCACCCTGTGAGGTGTGGGGTGTCAGACTGCCCCTAGTGGGGGATGTCTCCCAGTTAGGCTACTCAGGGGTCAGGGACCCACTTGAGCAGGGAGTCTGTCCCTTCTCAGATCTCAACCTCCATGTTGGGAGATCCACTGCTCTCTTCAAAGCTGTCAGACAGAGTTGTTTGCGTCTGCAGAGCTGCTGCGTTTGTTATTGTTTACTGTGCCCTGTCCCCAGAGGTGGAGTCTACAGAGACAGGCAAGTTTCCTTGAGCTGCTGTGAGCTCCACCCAGTTCGAGCTTCCCAGCAGCTTTGTTTACCTACTTAAGCCTCAGCAATGGCGGGTGCCCCTCCCCCAGCCTCGCTGCTGCCTTGCCGGTAGATCACAGATTGCTGTGCTAGCAATGAGGGAGGCTCCGTGGGTGTGGGACCCTCCCGGCCAGGTGTGGGATATGATCTCCTGGTGTGCCTGTTTGCTTAAAGCGCAGTATTGGGGTGGGAGTTACCCGATTTTCCAGGTGTTGTGTGTCTCAGTTCCCCTGGCTAGGAAAAGGGATTCCCTTCCCCCTTGCGCTTTCCAGGTGAGGCAATGCCTCGCCCTGCTTCAGCTCTCGCTGGTCGGGCTGCAGCAGCTGACCAGCACCGATCGTCTGGCACTCCCCAGTGAGATGAACCCAGTACCTCAGTTGAAAATGCAGACATCACCGGTCTTCTGTGTCGCTCACGCTGGGAGTTGGAGACTGGAGCTGTTCCTATTCAGCCATCTTGCTCCGCCCCAAAATTCTTATCTTTATCTACATTCTTTAGATACTTTCCACTTTGTTAATAGTGTTCTTAAAATGTCTTAGCAGGAAATGAGGTAATACTGCAGGTGACTTAAGATAATCACTTTCCTTATTCTGGAAGTCAACTTTATGCCAATATGGCTTAAAGTTCACTACTTCTCTATCACTTCTACCACACGTGTGCTCTCCTCTTACCCTTAGGTTGCTTACACTAAAGAGTTTAATGTTATATATCTACAACCCTATGATTATGAAACCTATTATGCTTAGTTTAGTTTAACTTTATTCTTTAAAACAATATTGTATTTGGAATTTGTTCTTTTAAATTACTGTTTTTGATTTTAGCATATAGTTTCAGAATACGAAGGTCTTTTCACATCCCATTTATAATATGCAATCTACTGGTTGCCTCTCTTATTGTTTCCTTGTATCTCTTCCAGACTTGAATAGTAAACAGTATTTGTATTGTATTAAAACACAATTAACAGTGGTTGCGTGGATTCCAGTGCTCAATGGCAAAGAGAACTATGGTTGAATACTGATGCCTGGCAAAGGGTGAATGTGAATCATGGTAATATGGTCAGATGTTTCATACCTTTGTCTTAGATACTCAATAAAATGAAATCACTTATCAGTCTCCACACGCTCCATTTTGGACACCCTCATGCTTGATTTCCGTTCCATCACATCATGGGAATCGTTGAAAATATGTTCTTCTTTAACATCTACAAGTTCTAAAATGTAAATAAATGTAAATGTAATAGGTAACTCTTTTAAAAAACATATTCTTGGGCCGGGCGCGGTGGCTCAGGCCTGTAATCCCAGCACTTTGGGAGGCCGAGGCAGGCGGATCACGAGGTCAGGAGATTGAGACCATCCTGGCTAACACGGGGAAACCCCATCTCTACTAAAAATACAAAAAATTAGCCGGGCGTGAAGGCACGTGCCTGTAGTCCCTAGTACTCCAGAGGCTAAGGCAGGAGAATCGCTTGAACCTGGGAGGCGGAGTTTGTAGTGAGCCAAGATCACGCCACTGCACTCCAGCCTGGGCGACAGAGAGAGACTCCATCTCAAAACAACAACAACAACAACAACAAAAATATTCTTGGAAATAATATAAATCTGGTGGGTGAATTAGAGCAGAAATAATGCCATAAGAATTACCTAGATTGCCAGATTACCGAGGCAACTTCGTAATAATCAGGTTGGTAGAAGCAGGACCTGTGGGTAGATGGGACATGATCTTATGAAGTGAAAGTAAGAAATTACCTGAGGTACCTGGAAAAGTTTCTTCTATTACCAGGGAAAAAAGTGCCATGGCATTACTTTCTGTCAAATCTCTCATGTCTCCAACCACCTATCTCTTATAACCTTCCTTGGTGGCAGTGATATTCTAAAGCAATTATGCCGTTTACAACTATTCTTAATGCTTATATTACATGTTTTGTTGGTCAAGATTTACTTTTCTCTTCATTTTAACAATATACTATGATTAAAAAGTAAATGAGTAGGAAAAGATACAGAGAATGATATTTCTCTGCTTTTTTTTTCCCTGTCTTGAAAAACAGGGATTAAGAATCTAACATTCCGTTAATAAACACAGAGAGTGAATTTGTATAAATTTTGTTCAGGTTGGATACTTTCAGACTGGTTCTATCCTCCCACACTTACCCTTCAGTAATAGAGCTAACAAAAAGCTGGAGTAACTCAAACGAAGCCAAGCAATTAATCCTAGAGGAAGGCATACTTACTACCTCCTTGATTTGTCAAGTTATTTTTGAGACGGAGTCTTACTGAGCACAATATATGAAGTACATTCTCTTGGGCATAAAGCCAGTATATAGGTGAGAATTCCATAGGGCTAAAAAGAAAAACAATCTAGGATTTCTGGATGTGCTCTGAAGTGGCACCTTCTAAGCTGCAGTATTTGTTCAACAGTGTTTTATCAACCAAAAACAGGATGAGCTCACCTGAGAAGCATCTTGAAGGGAAACACCATTGCACTAGGCAGGGATCAGGAGACCTACATATTCTTCTAACACAATCTGTGACTTTGTGCTGGTTTCTTTTATTAAGTAAAAACTGTTGAAAATTCTATTTATACACATTTTAAGTAATGCTTTTTTTCTTTTTCTGTGGCCTCCTTTTCTAATTATTTTACAATTAAAATATTCAAAAATGTGTTATGTAAAAGGCATTGGGTAGTTAATGAATATCAGTAAGATACAGAATCCTAAAAAGATGGATTAATGTAAATTGTAATTAATTTTCTACCTTAAAAAACTAAAAGTTAGAAAAATATGTGACATAACAGTTTGTAGACATTAGACAAGAGACAGAATAAGACAGTTAATCTTGAGAAAAGAGAAATAAGTGATTTCCACATGTTATGACTTAGAAAATATTTGCAGAGTACAAAGCAAAGAGGTGTGAACCCCAGTAACAGACCCTAGACAATCCTAATTTTAGTTCTAAAGAAAAATTGAAGATGGAAATGGGAGTTAAGAGGGTGAAACAGAAAAAACAGCCCTTGATTACCTTCAGCTGGAATTATTCCAACATTTATGTCTCAGTATTATCCAGTTGAATACAAGTAATTCCATAGGACTTTGGTACTGGACACTGTGTGACCTTGATGGAGTGAGACAAAATATGTTGAAATATTTTAAATATAAAAAATGTGTACACTTCTTATATTTAAAAATATAAAAACACCAAGATAATATTGGATAATACTGAGGCATAACTGATAGAATAATAAAAGCTCTATATGTGTATATACGTGTGTGTATATTTATGCGTGTATATATATAGAAAGAGAGAGAAAAAGAGAGAGAGAGAGAGAGAGGCGGCAGAGGACACCAAAATATATCAAGTAGTCTTACTGAATTAAGGATTAGATTAGATAAAGATTATAGAGAAGACTAGATTAGATAGAGTATTAAGGAGACTAGATTAAATAAAGATTAGAATATAGAGAAGACAAAGGGACCATTTCAAGACAGATAACTAGAGAGAAGGGATTAGCACACACAGAGGGAGGTCTAATAGCTGCAAAGGGATCTCCTCAAATCTTTAGAAGAGTGCTAATTCGTACATTTTTTAGAATAAACTTCTTGTAGAATATGAACAACTATTGGAAGCAATAGACTAAACAAGTCCTAGAGTTCACAAAAAGAAGAGTTTATATTACCAACGGCCATCAAGTATAATTTATAGAGATAAAAAATATTATCTGAATTTTAAAAATACACTAAGTAGGATTAGCTGCAGACACTGCCAAAGAAAAGATCGATTAACTTAAACACATAGCAATGGAAAAACAACCCGTAATAATAGTAAAACTTCAAAAACCCCAAATAACAACAATAACAACAACAAAACAAAAGCAGAGGCTTGATGACCTATGGTAAAGTGCCAAACAATCAAATATTCATGTAATTGAGATCCCATATAAACCCCCAAACCCAAAAATCTCAACATGTTTCAAGCAGAAAGAAACCAAAATTATGCTAGAACATACAATAATTCAATTATTGGCCGGGTGCGGTGGCTCACGCCTGTAATCCCAGCACTTTGGGAGGCCAAGGCAGGTGGATTACGAGGTCAGAAGATCGAGACCATCCTGGCTAACACAGTGAAACCCGTCTCTACTAAAGAATACAAAAAATTAGCCGAGTGTAGTTGCTAGCGTCTATAATCCCAGCTTCTCTGGAGGCTAGGGCAGGAGAATGGCGTGAACTCAGGAGGTGGAGGTTGCAGTGAGCCGAGATTGCACCACTGCACTCCAGCCTGGGTGACGGAGCGAGACTCCTTCTCAAAAAAAAAAAGGAAAAAGGAAATTTTAAAAATAGTGAGAGACAAAAACGAGAGAAAAATGGTGAAATAGAAAGTCCACTGCTTATGTTCCTCAGCAGCAACAATAATTTCACAGCCATCAATGGGAGAATATATTTGTGGGAGCCTTAGGTTTTAGATAGGAGATTGTGAAATCCTAGTGAAGATCATGATGTAGGAAAGCCATTTTGAGGGGGAGACCTGCAAACAGTGGTCCCAGCTCTAGACCTAGCAATGGCCTTGTTTTATTGTGACCTTGGATACAGCCTTATTTTGCCATCTGTCAAGGAGCCCAGGAAGAGTCACATATACAAGCGCTGCAGATAATAAGCTTGTTGACCTCGGTGCTAAGTGTGGAACTTGAAATGACTCTGAAACTCAGCTCCAGGCATTAATAACTGTGGTCTGAGTGTAGGCTTGCCCAATCAAGAACATAGAGAAAGACAAGCCTGTTTATGATCCTCAGAGGCAGGCCTGCTGCTCTCAGTCTCACAGAAGATCCTGACACAGCCCTGTAACTTGGATTCATTCCCTCTCAGCTATGGTCTGACAGCAGTTTTGCCTGACCAGGGACCAACAGGAGGATACACCAAACCTTGACTTCAGAGGCAGGCCTGCAGATCTTTGTCATTACTGCAACCCTGTGACTTATATTCATCTCCTCTCAACTGCAGGCCAGGACAAGTACTGCCTGCAAAGGGACCTACCCAGTCACTTAATGGGAGCTCTCCCAAAGACCTGGAGGAAACCATACCCATTAACAAACCTAGTAACAGGCCTACCATCTGTGGACTCTAAAATGGATCCTCATTCCAGCACCAACCCTACTGCCCAATGTACCGGAGGTAATTCAGTCCACCTGGGTACCAGACAAAATTCATACCCACTGGAGGCCCTGGTAACAGGTCTATTAAGCAGAAATCCCATTGTAGATGAAGAGGCAGCCACATGATTTAGCTCAAAACCTACTTTACTAGGATCCTGGAGGCAATCTCACCAGCATAGGCGCTCAACAGGAGAAAGCTTTTAGCTGCCAAAAGCAGTCTTTAAATGCCAGAAAAGATGTTTATTCAGACATCAATGCACAGACATCAATGCAATCTACACAGATAATGAAGAATTAGGCAAACATGACACCACCAAAAGAAACTAGTAAAACTTCACTAGTAAGTCACAAAGAAATGGAGATCTAGGAATTGCCTGAAAAAGAATTCAAAATAATCATCTTAAAGATCTTGAAGAAATGCAAGAAAACACACATATAGAAAATGAATTAAAATTAGAAAAACAATAATAAACTGTGGGTGTCTCAGAAGGAAAAAGAAGCAAATAAAGAGACATAAAGCTTAAAGAAATACTGGCTGAAAACTTCCAAAATCATGGAAGAGATACAGACTCAATCCAGTTTCATGAAAATCAACATGTCCAAACAGTATCAACCCCAACAGTAACACTCTGAAGCACATTATAATCAACTTATCATAAGTCAAACACAAAAAGAGACTGTTGAAAGCAGAAGTGAAAAGAAACTTGTGACATAAAAAGGAACCCCTTTAAGGATATCAGGAGACTTGGCAAAAACAAACAAACAAACAAACAAAAACCTAAAAAAAAAAAAAAAAATTGCAAACCTGGATGGTGTGGGATGATATAGCCAAAGAGCAGAGGAAAAAAAAAAACTGCCAAAGAATACTATACGTACTATATGTAGAAAATCTCTCTCAGAAATGAAGCAGAAATAAGGCATACCCAGACAAATAGAAACTAAGGAAGTTAATAACCATATGACCTGTGTTATAAGAAATGCTAAAGGTAACACAGGAATGGAAAACCAAACATTGCATGTTCTCACTCTTAAGTAGGAGTTGAACAATGAGAACACATGGATAGAGGGAGGGGAACAACACACATCACAGCCAGTCAGGGTTTGAGGTGCAAGGGGAGGAGGGAGAGCATTAGGACAAATAACTAATGCATGCAGGGCTTAAAACCTAGATGACGGGTTCGTAGGAGCAGCAAACCACCATGGCACACGTATACTTGTGTAACAAACTTATGCGTTCTGCACTTGTATCCCAGAACTTATAGTAAAATAAAATACAATAAATACTAAAAGGAGTTCTTCAAGTTGTAACAAAAATATGTTAAAGCCAGGTGCCATGGCTCATGCCTTTAATCCCATCAATTTGGGAGGTCAAGGTGGGAGGATCATTTGAACTCAGGACTGTAAGACCAGCCTGGGTAATATAGCAACATCACATCTGTAAAATAAAGAAATAAATAACATAAAACATTTTTAACAAGTTAATAGTTAAAAAAGCCACTAGTAAAAGTAAATAGTCAAATCTGGAATAATCTAATACTGTAAATATGCTGTGTAAATCATTTTAAATTCTATTATTAAAGTTAAAACACAATAAACGTAATCCAGCATATAAACAGAACCAAAGACAAAAACCACATGATTATCTCAATAGATACAGAAAAGGTCTTGACAAAATTCAACAGCCCTTCATGCTAAAAACTCTCAATAAATTCGGTATTGATGGAAGGTATCTCAAAATAATAAGAGCTATTTATGACAAACCCACAGCCAATATCATACTGAACGGGCAAAAACTGGAAGCATTCTCTTTGAAAACTGGCACAAGACAGGGATGCCTTCTCTCACCTCTGCTATTCAACATAGTGTTGGAAGTTCTGGCTAGGGTAATCAGGCAAGAGAAAGAAATAAAAGGTATTAAGTTAGGAAAAGAAGAAGTCAAATTGTCCCTCTTTGCAGATGACATGATTGTATATTTAGAAAACCCCATTGTCTCAGCCCAAAATCTTCTTAAGCTGATAAGCAACTTCAGCAAAATCTCAAGATACAAAATCAATGTGCAAAAATCACAAGCATTCTTATACACCAATAACAGACAAACAAAGAGCCAAATCATGAATGAACTCCCATTCACAATAGCTTCAAAGAGAATAAAATACCTAGGAATCCAACTTACGAGGGATGTAAAGGACCTCTTCAAGGAGAACTACAAACCACTGCTCAGTGAAATAAAAGAGGACACAAACAAATGGAAGAACATTCCATGCTCATGGATAGGAAGAATCAATATCGTGAAAATGACCATACTGCCCAAGGTAATTTATAGATTCAATGCCATCCCCATTAACCTACCAATGACTTTCTTCACAGAATTGGAAAAAACTGCTTTAAAGTTCATATGGAACCAAAAAAGAGCCTGCATCTCCAAGACAATCCTAAGTCAAAAGAACAAAGCTGGAGACATCACACTACCTGACTTCAAACTATACTACAAGGCTACAGTAACCAAAACAGCATGGCACTGGTACCAAAACAGAGATATAGACCAATGGAACAGAACAGAGTCCTCAGAAATAATACCACACATCTACAGCCATCTGATCTTTGACAAACCTGACAAAAACAAGAAATGGGGAAAAGATTCCCTATTTAATAAATGGTGCTGGGAAAATTGGCTAGCCATAAGTAGAAAGCTGAAACTGGATCCTTTCCTTACTCCTTATATGAAAATTAATTCAAGATGGATTAGAGACTTAACTGTTAGACCTAATACCATAAAAACCCTAGAAGAAAACCTAGGGAATACCATTCAGGACATAGGCATGAGCAAGGACTTCATGTCTAAAACACCAAAAGCAATGGCAACAAAAGCCAAAATTGACAAATGGGATCTAATTAAACTAAAGAGCTTCTGCACAGCAAAAGAAACTACCATCAAAGTGAGCAGGCAACCTACAGAATGGTAGAAAATTTTTGCAATCTACCCAACTGACAAAGGGCTAACATCCAGAACCTACAAATAACTCAAACAAATTTACAAAAAAAACCACAAACAAGCCCATCAAAAAGTGGGCAAAGGATATGAACAAACACTTCTCAAAAGAAGACATTGGTAATGAATACACAATCTAGAAAGATGAAAGTATGACATGAATAGCATAAAAAGTGGGTGGAGTGAAGTAAAAGCATAGAGTTTTTGTATGCAATTTCAGTTGTTAGCAACTTAAATTAGAATGTTATAATTATAAGATGTTTTATATGTGCCCCATGACAACCAAGTAAAAAAAACGCCTCTAGTTGATACACAAAAGATAGAGACATGAATCAAAGCATACAACTATCAAAATTCAACAAATTATAAAGAAAGGTAGGAAGATTAGAAAAAAGAAAGAAAAGAACTACAAAGCAGTCAGCCAAAATCAAAATGCCAGTAGTAAGTCCTTTACCTATTAATAATTACTTTAAATTTGAATGAATTACATTTTCCAATCAAAAGATACAGAGTGGCTGAATAGATTTTAAGAAAAGAAAAGAAAAGAAAAGAAAAAGCCACAGTACCTCACCATCCTGGTGCTGCTGCGCTGTGGAGGCCGTGCAGTCTCTTAGCCAAGATGCCTGAGGAAACCCAGACCCAAGACCAACCGATGGAGGAGGAGGAGGTTGAGATGTTCACCTTTCAGGCAGAAATTGCCCAGTTGATGTCACTAATCATCACTACTTTCTACTCGAACAAATAGATCTTTCTGAGATAACTAATTTCAAATTCGTCAGATGCATTAGACAAAATCCAATATGAAAGGTTGACGGATCCCAGTAAATTAGACTCTGGGAAAGGGCTGCATATTACCCTTATACCAAACAAAGAAAAAGAAGATCAAATCCTCACTATTGTGGACACTGGAATTGGAATGACCAAGACTGACTTGATCAATAACCTTGGTACTATCACCAAGTCTGGGACCAGTGTTCATGGAAGCTTTGCAGGCTGATGCAGATATCTCTATGACTGGCCAGTTCAGGGTTGTTTTTTATTCTGCTTTTTTGGTTGCCAAGAAAGTAACCGTGATCATCAAACATAACGATGATGAGCAATATGCCTGGGAGTCCTCAGCAGGGGGATCATTCACAGTGGAGACAGACGAGTGAACCTATGGGTCATGGAGCAAAGGTTATCCTACACCTGAAGAAAGACCAAATTTTGAGTGCTTGGAGGAACAAAGAATAAAAAGGATTTTGAAGAAACATTCACAGTTTATTGGATATCCCATTACTCTTTTTGTGGAGAAGGAACGTGATAAGGAAGTCAGCGATGATGAAGCTGAAGAAAAGGAAGATAAAGAAGAAGAAAAAGAAAAAGAAGAGAAAGAGTCCAAAGACAAACTTGAAATTGAAGATGTTGGTTCTGATGAAGACAAAGAAGAAAAGAAGGATGGTGACAAAAAGAATAAAAAGATTAAGGAAAAGTACATCGATCAAGAAAAACTCAACAAAACAAAGCCCATCTGGACCAGAAATGCCGATGGTATTACTAATGAGGAGTAAGGAGAATTATACAGGGGCTTGATCAGTGACTGGGAAGATCACTTGGCAGTGAAGCATTTTTCAGTTGAAGGACACTTGGACTTCAGAGCCCTTCTATTTGTCCCACAACATGCTCCTTTTGACCTATTTGAAAAGAGAAAGGAAAAGAACAACATCAAATTGTGCGTACACGGAGTTGTCATCATGGA
Source organism: Chlorocebus sabaeus (assembly GCF_047675955.1). NCBI lineage: Eukaryota > Metazoa > Chordata > Mammalia > Primates > Cercopithecidae > Chlorocebus > Chlorocebus sabaeus. Next base: position 4,776,059 of record NC_132923.1, on the reverse strand, counting down.
TAACTGTAAGGAGCTAATCCCTGCATATCTGAACTTCAGTAGAAAGGTGGTGGACTCAAAGCATCTCCCTTTAAATATTTCCTGTGAGATGTTGCAACAAAGCAAAATTTTGAAAGTTATCATGGAGAATTTGATCAAAAAATTCTTAGAACTCTTTACCAAACTGGCAGAAGATAAAGAGAACTACAAGAAGTTCTATGAGCAGTTCTCTAAAAGCATAAAGCTTGAAATATTCGAAGACTCTCAACACTGGAAGAAGCTTTCAGAGCTGTTAAGGTACTATACATCTGCTTCTGGTGATGAGATGGTTTATCTCAAGGACTACTGCACCAGAATGAACGAAAACTAGAAACATATCTAATATATCACAGGTGAGACCAAAGACAAGGTAGTTAACTCAGCCTTTGTGGAACATCTTTGGAAACATAGCTTAGAAGTGATCTATATGATCAAGCCAATTGATGAGTACTGTGTCCAACACTGAAGGAATTTGAGGGGAAGACTTCAGTGTCAGTCACCAAAGAGGGCTTGGAACTTCCAGAGGATGAAGAAGACAAAAAGAAACAGTAGGAGAAAAAAAACAAAGTTTGAGAACATCTGCAAAATCATGAAAGACATGTTGGAGAAAAAAGTTGAAAAGGTGGTTATGTCACACTGGCAACATCTCCAGGCTATATTGTCACGAGCACATATGGCTGGACAGCAAACATGGAAAGAATTGTGAAAGCTCAAGTCCTAAGAGACAACTCAACAATGGGTTACATGACAGCAAAGAAACACCTGGAGATAAACCCTGACCATTCCATTACTGAGACCTTAAGGCAAAAGGCAGAGGCAGATAAGTAAAGTCTGTGCAGGATCTGGTCATCTTGCTTTACGAAACTGCTCTTTCGTCTTCGGACTTTGGTCTGGAAGATCCCCAGGATCTACAGGATGATCAAACTTGGTGTGGGTATTGATGAAAATGACCCGACTGCTGATGATACTACTGAAGAAATGTCACCCCTTGAAGGAGATGATGACACATCATGCATGGAAGAAATAGACTAAACTCCAGCTGAAGGATGACTTAAATACTGGTTCAGTACTCTACAATTCCTCTGATAATATATTTTCAAGGATATTTTTCTTTGTTTTTTGTTAACATTTAAAAGTCTATATGGCATGACAACAACTACTTTAAGGGAAAGATAAGATTTATTTCTACTTCTAAGTGATGCTGTGATACCTTAAGTACTAAAGCAGAGCTAGTAATTTTTTTTAGCTTCCCATTGGCTTATTTTAACAGACAGAGGCAATGCGTGTTGTAGGATGTATGTAACATGATGTCTACTTTGTGGTCTAAAGTGTTTAGCTATTAATTCGTATTCCTTAGTAGGCCATATCTTGTTATCCAAGTGTTCCTGAGCTATACCTTGATGTTTAGAAGAAAAGGATTTGTTACATTTTGTAGGATCTACTTTTGAACTTTTCATTCCCTGTAGTTGCCAGTTCTGTATGAACTAGTCCTCTAGAAATAGATTAACCTAAAGCAACTTGATGGAAGGAAATCTCCACAGAGAGTTCTTATTTTCCAAACAAAAGTATTGTTTGGAGGAGCAAAGTTATAAGCCTACCTAAGCCTAACAGAAAACTTTTCAAAAAATAACTCAGCCAGTCTTGTGGTTGGAAGTGCAGTGCCTGAGTCACATTCTCCTTAAAGTTGTAACAAATACAGATGAGTTAAAAAACAAAAAGTCAAGATCTAACAATATGCTGCCTACAAAAGACCCTTTTCAGCCTTAAGAGCACATGTTAAAAGTGAAGGAATACAGAAAGATATTTTATGCAAATATAAACCCAAAAGAACATCAGGGAAAGGTATACTTCCATCAGACAAAATAGACTTTCAATCAAAATTTGTCATAAGAGACAAAGTCACTGTATAATGATAAAGGGGTGATATAATCTTGAGGATATAAGAACAGTAAAGACAGATGCATTCAACATGGGAAAACCTAAACATATATAAAGCAAGTAGTAACAGAACTATAGGGAGAAATAAACAGCAATATAATAATGAGACTTCACTATCCTACTTTTAAAAATGGACAGATCATTCAGACAGTGAATCAATGCAGAAACAGGAGACCTCAGTAACACCACTGGCCAAATGAACCTAATAAACATATACAGAACATTTCACCCAACAGAAGTTTAGTATAAAATTTTCTCAAGTGCACATGGAACATTCTCTAGAATAGATCACGTTAGGTCACAAAACAAATCTTATCATATTGAAGAAGACTAAAATCATCTCAAGTATCTTTTCTGGCTACAATGATATAAATATATAAATCAATAACAGGAAAAAATTTAGAAAATTACAAATAGGTGGAAATTAAACAACACACTCATAAACTACCAATAGGTCAGAGAAAAAAAATCAAAGGAAAAATCAAATGTACATGGAAATAAACAAAAATTGAAACACTATAGCTTTGCCCAGATGTGTCTCCTCATCCCCATGGAACAGGAAGCTAGGGAACCCAGAATGCTCATCCTGGCCATCACCTGAAATAACAGAGAATACCTGAGAGTAATCAAAGCTCAATTACATAGCCATCTGCTTATGTACAACTGGCTCTTACCCTTAAGTACCATCTACTGCTCTGCAGATCAAATTGCACTGCCTAATATAAAATCTGACAAAAGAAGTGAGGAGGGGTATAGAAACAAAGCCAAAAGACCCTACTTGACATACTCTCGATTGCACCACTTAGAGAGAAGGGGAAGGGAAAAATATACATAAGAAAAGAAAAAAAAATCCTATCCACACAAAAATAATTATGAAATTTAGAAGTGCCATCCTCTCCAGATGAAAGGGATCAATATAAGGATTCTGGCACCATAAAAAATCTGAATCTTGTGACATCACCAAAGAATTACACTAGCTCTCCAGCAAGGACTCATAACCAAAATGGAAGCTCAGAAATGACAGGTAAATAATTCAAAGCATGAATTACAAGAAGGCTCAATGAAATCCGAGGCCATGTTGAAAATCAACACAAGGAAACTACTAAAACAGTGCAAGAAATGAAAGAAGACATAAACATCTTAAAAATAAATTAATCAGAGATCCTGGAATTAAAAACTCACTTAAGAAATTTCAAGAGACAGCTGCAAGTTTTATCAATAGATTAAACCAGGCAGGAAAAAAGAAAAAAGAATTTCAGCCTTTTAAACTGGCTCAGGCAGACCACACACAGAGAAAGAGAGAGAGAAGAATAAAAGAAAAGAAAATCAACAAAGTCCTTGAAAAATATGCAATTATGTAAAGTGACCAAACCTATGAGTTACTGGTATTCCTGAGAGAAAAGCAGTAAAAGTGAAAAACTTGGGGGGCAGAGCAAGATGGCCGAATAGGAACAGCTCCAGTCTCCAACTCCCAGCGGGAGAGACACAGAAGACGGGTGATTTCTGCATTTTCAACTGAGGTACTGGGTTCATCTCACTAGGGAGTGCCAGACAATCAGTGCTGGTCAGCTGCTGCAGCCCGACCAGCGAGAGCTGAAGCAGGACGAGGCATCGCCTCACCTGGGAAGTGCAAGGGGGAAGGGAATCCCTTTTCCTAGCCAGGGGAACTAAGACACACAACACCTGGAAAATCGAGTAACTCCCACCCCAATAATGCACTTTAAGCAAACAGGCACACCAGGAGATTATATCCCACACCTGGCCAGGAGTGTCCCATGCCCACAGAGCCTCCCTCATTGCTAGCACAGCAGTCTGCAATCTCACGGCAAGGCAGCAGGGAGGCTGAGGGAGGGGCACCCGCCATTGCTGAGGCTTAAGTAGATGAACAAAGCAGCTGGGAAGCTCGAACTGGGTGGGGCTCACAGCAGCTCAAGGTGTCCTGCCTGTCTCTGTAGACTCCACCTCTGGGGACAGGGCACAGCTAAACAACAACAACATCAACAACAAAAAGCAGCTGAAACCTCTGCAGACGCAAATGACTCTGTCTGACAGCTTTGAAGAGAGCAGTGGATCTCCCAACACAGAGGTTGAGATCTGAGAATGGACAGACTGCCTGCTCAAGTGGGTCCCTGACCCCTGAGTAGCCTAATTGGGAGACATCCCCCACTAGGGGCAGAACAACACCCCATATCTCACATGGTGGAGTACACCCCTGAGAGGAAGCTTCCAAAACAAGAATCAGACAGGTACACTCACTGTTCAGCAATATTCTATCTTCAGCAACCTCTGCTGCTCATACCCAGGCAAACAGGGTCTGGAGTGGACTTCAAGCAATCTCCAACAGACCTACAGCTGAGGGTCCTGACTGTTAGAAGGAAAATTAACAAACAGGAAGGACACCTACACCAAAACCCCATCAGTACGTCACCATCATCAAAGACCAGAGGCAGATAAAACCACAAAGATGGGGCAAAAGCAGGGCAGAAAAGCTGGAAATTCAAAAAATAAGAGCACATCTCCCCCTGCAAAGGAATGCAGCTCATCACCAGCAATGGATCAAAGCTGGAAGGAGAATGACTTTGACGAGATGAGAGAAGAAGTCTCCAATCCATCAAACTTCTCAGAGCTAAAGGAGGAATTATGTACCCAGTGCAAAGAAACTAAAAATCTTGAAAAAAGAGTGGAAGAATTGATAACTAGAATAATTAATGCAGAGAAGGCCATAAACGAATGGACAGAGATGAAAACCATGACATGAGAAATATGTGACAAATGCACAAGCTTCAGTAACCGACTCAACTGGAAGAAAGAGTATCAGCAATTGAGGATCAAATGAATGAAATGAAGTGAGAAGAGAAACCTAAAGAAAAAAGAAGAAAAAGAAATGAACAAAGCCTGCAAGAAGTATGGGATTATGTAAAAAGACCAGATCTACGTCTGATTGGGGTGCCTGAAATTGAGGGGGAAAATGGAACCAAGTTGGAAAACACTCTTCAGGATATCATCCAGGAGAACTTCCCCAACCTAGTAGGGCAGGCCAACATTCCAATTCAGGAAATACAGAGAACGCCACAAAGGTACTCCTCAAGAAGAGCAACTCCAAGACACATAATTGCCAGATTCACCAAAGTTGAAATGAAGGAAAAAACCTTAAGGGCAGCCAGAGAGAAAGGTCGGGTTACCACAAAGGGAAGCCCATCAGACTAACAGCAGATCTCTCGGCAGAAACTCTCCAAGCCAGAAGAGAGTGGGGGCCAATATTCAACATTCTTAAAGAAAAGAATTTTCAACCCAGAATTTCATATCCAGCCAAACTAAGTTTCATCAGTGAAGGAGAAATAAAATCCTTTACAGATAAACATGCTTAGAGATTTTGTCACCACCAGGCCTGCCTTACAAGAGACCCTGAAGGAAGCACTAAATATGGAAAGGAACAACCAGTACCAGCCATTGCAAAAATATGCCAAAATGTAAAGACCATCGAGGCTAGGAAGAAACTGCATCAACTAACGAGCAAAATAACCAGTTAATATCATAATGGCAGGATCAAGTTCACACATAACAATATTAACCTTAAATGTCAATGGACTAAATGGTCCAATTAAAAGACACAGACTGCCAAACTGGATAAAGAGTCAAGACCCATCAGTCTGCTGTATTCAGGAGATGTATCTCACATGCAGAGACATACATAGACTCAAAATAAAGGGATGGAGGAAGATCTACCAAGCAAATGGAGAACAAAAAAAAGCAGGGGTTGCAATCCTAGTCTCTGATGAAACAGACTTTAAACCATCAAAGATCAAAAGAGACAAAAAAGTCCAATTACATAATGGTAAAGGGATCAATTCAACAGGAAGAGCTAACTATCCTAAATATATATGCACCCAATACAGGAGCACCCAGCTTCATAAAGCAAGTCCTTAGAGACTTACAAAGAGACTTAGACTCCCATAGCCTTGCCGCTGCCTTGCAGTTAGATTGCAGACTGCTGTGCTAGCAATGAGGAAGGCTCCGAGGGCGTGGGACCCTCCTGGCCAGGTGTGGGATATAATCTCCTGGTGTGCCCGTTTGCTTGAAGCGCAGTGTTGGGGTGGGAGTTACTCGAGTTTCCAGGTGTTGTGTGTCTTAGTTCCCCTGGCTAGGAAAAGGGATTCCCTTCCCCCTTGTGCTTCCCAGGTGAGGCGATGCCTCACCCTGCTTCAGCTCTCGCTGATCAGGCTGCTGCAACTGACCAGCACCGATTGTCCGGCACTCCCTAGTGAGATGAACCCAGTACCTCAGTTGAAAATGCAGAAATCACCTGTGTTCTGTGTCGCTCCCACTGGGAGCTGGAGACTGGAGCTGTTCCTATTCGACTCTCTTGCTCCACACCCCCATTTACTTTTTTTAAAAAAGACTTTTATTTTAAGTTCTGGAGCACATGTGCAGGTGCAGGCTTGTAATATAAGTAAACTTGTGTCATGGCGGTTTGTTGTACAGATTATTTCATCACCCAGGTATTAAGAGTAGTAACCATTAGTTATTTTTCCTGATCCTCTCCCTCCTCCCCAACTGCACCCTTCACTAGGACCCAGTGTGTGTTGGTCCCCTCTGTGTGTCCATGTGTTCTCATCATTTAGCTCCTGCTTGCAAGTGAGAATATGGTTTTCTGTTCCTGCATTACTTTGCTAAAGGTGATGGCCTCCAGGTCCATCAATGTTCCTGCAAAGAATATGATCTATTTTTTTAATAGCTGCATAGAATTCCACAGTGTATATGTACCACATTTTCTTTATGCAGTTTACCACTGATAGACATTTAGGTTAATTTCATGTGTTTGCTATTGTGAATAATGCTACAATGAACATATGCACGCATGTGTCTTTATAATAGAATGATTTATCTTGCTGCAATGAACATATGTATGCATGTGTGTTTATAATAGAATGATTTATATTCCTTTGGGTATATATCCAGTAATGGGATTGCTGGGTCAAATGGTATTTCTGTTTTTCGGTCTTTGAGGAATTGCTACACTGTCCTTTGTTACATTGGTTTTGTATCAAAAACTCTCAATTTGGAGTTCTTTAGCCAGGAGAAATATCTTCAAAAATTAAGATGAAATAAACTCTTGTTCAGACTGTCCAAAGCTGTGAAAATTTATCACTAGCATACTTTTACCACCAGTAAATGCTATATATAGCTTCAGGTATATAAAAAGTTATCAGATGAAAATGTGCATCTACACAAAAATATGATGAGAAAATAACATGCTAGATAGAAGTGTAAATATAAAATTAATTCTCTTTTATTTAATCAACCTCTTTGAAAGATACCTGATGGCTTAAAGCAAAAATAATAATAAAGAATTGTATGTTTAGAATAGTTGAAGTAAAATACACAGCAATAATAGTACAAATAATAGATTATAAGGATTTTGATTCTATATTAAATTATATAATATTACGTGAATGGTGACAGTTATACATTATACATCATATCTAGAGCTATGTTAGCTAATGAAGTAATCTTTAGCTCCATGTGAGTATTTAATTTTAAATTAATTATGATTCAATAAATGTAAAAATTCAGCACCCTGTTTATATTACCCACATTTTAATGCTTAATTAATAGCTACATGTTGTTGTGGACATTGTATTGGATTGAATAGACATGGAATATTTTCATCAACCCAGGAAGTTGCCCTAAACAAACATTAGTAAGCCAAAAGTGAGGTAAGTGGAGACATTAAAAGATACTTAATTAATGCTTTTAAGAAGGTGGTAAAAAGAAAAAAAATAGTTTAAGAGAAGATGTGAGATTGGATTAAAAACTAAGACCAATTTATACATAGCCTATAAGGATAGTATAAGTCTCTAGAAGAATCTTAGGAGAAAATTTTTGTGACTTTAGACAAAGATCTTTAAATCACAGATATTAAAAGATGAATTCAATACATTACACTTCATGCAAATTAAAAACATTTGCTCTTCAAAAGGCCTTTTAAGGAAACCGATAAAGCTTACTAAGTCAAAAAAATGAGCAAAACATATAACTGACAAATACTTGCATTGGAATGCAAGAATAATTCAAACACTTACAAAGACATAAATCCAATTTAAAAATGGGCAAAATATTTGATTAGATCTCAACAAAAATATTTTACAAATTGAAAATAAATAAAAAGATGTTAAATCTCAATAGTCCTTAGAGAGATGTAAGTTAAAATCAACAAGATACCACTATATGCCCTCTAAAATTATCACATCAAAAGACTGACATTATTAATCATTTGTGAAGTTATAGATCAATGGAAATTCTCACAGATTTTTTGTTGGAATGTATAATCATTCAGTCACTTAGGAAAGTTTTCCAATTTTACAAAACTTAAGCATAAACTTTCCTATTTTCCACTTATAATCTCCCCAACCAACCCTCAACTCCTAAAGAGAAACAAGTCTGTATTCACAAGAAAACTTGAACATTCATAGCAGCTTTATTACTAATAGTCCAATGTTGGGAAAAAGTCTTATGGGGTGACTATATAAACTGGCCATAAAAATATGGGACCGTAAGTTGTGGAAAGTCACAGGAGGCCTCTGAGGAAGAAAGCCTCCTTATTGCCATCACGTTCCCATGACCAGAGCGTGACCTGCTCTCTTATCTATAAACACTGGGCTCAAGGAGAAAGACACTCCTTTGAAGCACTGGAATGTGGCCAGATATGCCGACTCCTTGTTAAGCCCACTCCCCCACACAGCTGCTGTCCGCTAAGTTAAAGAATAAACCAGTAGTTAAGTTTATGCTGATTCAACTCAAAGAAAATTTACCTAAACCGCCACTGCTATAGATTAGGGGTATGACACACCATCCCCCTTTCAACATTTCACCCCTAAATATCTGCTTCTTAGATCTAAGTGATTGTACTCAATAAATATATTGTGTGGAGACCAGAGTTTGGCGTCTTTGCAGCCTCCAAAAGTGCATTGGCCCCTGGCACCCCGCTCTTTTTTATTCTTAACCTGTCTCTTCTCATTCCTTCATCGTCACCAAACTTTGGGTACCCTACGGGTCGTGTTGAGGCTGGTCCACAACAGTCCAAACTAAAAATCACCAAGATTTCTATCAACTGATGAATAGAAAAACAGTTGTGTTATATTCAGATGATGGAATATCACTCAGTGATTCCATGTAACTGATGCGTGAAAGAAAATGGAACAGTCTCAGAGACATTATGGTAAGGGAAAGTAGCCTGACACATAAGACTACATATTGGATGATTCCATTTATGTGAATTTCTACACAAGGCAAAGCTAAAGGAGCAGAAAGAATATCAATTGCTGGTGACTAACGGTAGGGGGATGGGTAGGAGATTTGATGTAAAGGGGCATGAAGACAATTTATACGTTGTTGAAAATGTCCTAGAGAACAAAAACATTCATGTTAATTGTTTTTGCTTAAGAATATACACATTTTCTCATGCCTGTAATCCCAGCACTTTGGGAGGCCAAGGCGGGTGGATCACGAAGTCAGGAGATCAAGACCATCCTGGCTAACATGGTGAAATCTCCTCTCTACTAAAAATCCAGAAAATTAGCTGGGCATGGTGGCGGTTGCCTCTAGTTCCAGCTACTCAGGAGGCTGAGGCAGGAGAATGGTGTGAATCTAGGAGCTGGGGCTTGCAGTGAGCCGAGATCACACCACTGAACTCCAGCCTGGGCAACAGAGCGAGACTCTGTCTCAAAATAATAATAAAAAAAAGAATATACACATTTTCAAAATTCATTGAACAGTACCCTTAAAAAGGTGAATTTTATTGAATGGAATTACCCTAAAAACATATTTTTATAAAGGTATTGTGTAATATCAATGAGAAAGAAGTGAAAAGTAATTTCTAATAAAAGCTCTGATGGGGAAATATAGAAAATTTTTTATTTAATTGCTTAAAATCTTGAAAATATAATGATGTACTTAATTTTTATTGGTGTTTCCTGAAGCTTGGGCCATTCATTGACTTCGAACTTTCTCATCTGCAAGTGAGTCAATTATGATTAGATGGTGTGAGTTTATTTTAATGAACAAATGTCAGTGTCTTTATAGAAAAATTGAAAGGGTCAGAGAAAGTGGGGGGACAGAGTAAGGAAATCAAAAAATCTATAAATGAAAAGATAGAACAAAAATATAAATAACTAGAAGAGATGAAAAACTGATAGATGACAAAGTCAGAACAAAAACATTCATAAAGGAGGAATTGGAAGCAGCAAATAGTCAAATGTATTCAAAATTCCCATTTTCATTTCTATGTCTGAACATATATTTATTCAATTATTCTTTTGACAAATTTATTGAGCACCTAATGTGTGCCATAGTTGAATGTACACATGAAATATTAGTAAACTAAACAGACAAAAATTCCTCCTGGAATCTGCACTTTAGTGGGAGAAAATTATAAACATGAACAAATATATACATGCAAGGGCAAAATAGTGTTCTGAAAACAAAAATAAATAAAGCAATGAGAAAACTGATAGCAGAGGCAGGGTGGTCCAGGAAGCCTTCTTTAATGAGCGATTTTAATGAAGTTAGGAAATCATCCTTGTGTATTATAGGTCAAGGAATCAAGAGAAAAGAAACTAAGGCAGGAAGAGACTTTGATAGTTTTAGGTATAGAAGAAGGCAATTCATTACATAACTCTTATTCTGTTTTAGATGTTTCCACTGCAGCAGCGTTAGCCTCTCCAAAGAATGCTATACTTGTAACCTCTTTCCCCCAAAAAATTCAGGTATGTGGAAATTTCATGAGATATCATAATAAGGAGACAATAGTCAATAATAAATAAATTGGACATTTTAAAATAACTTAAAGAGTGTAACTGGGTTGTTTCTAACACAAAGGGTAAATGTTTGAGGGGATGGCTACTCCATTCTCCATGATGCACTTCACATTGCATGCCTGTATCCAAACATCTCATGCACCCAATAAATTATACACCTACTATGTACCCACAAACATTAAAACTAAAAACAAAAAGAAAATTATGAGAAAATTTCAGCTCTGAGAAACTGGCTTGATCAGTGACATTATTAAAAGGGTATCTGGTCCTGGCCTACTTGTCTTGCTCCAGTGTCCTTGACACCCTGGCTAGTCTCTTCCCATTCATAACTTGACAGTGCGTTTGGGAAAGAGGTCAAAGATCCTGAAAGAGATGTGCAGCCACCAAAACTTCTTCCAACTTAAGACCGGTTGGAGTGAGAGAACCTGAACAGGGAAAGAGAATTTGAATTGAAATTTAGTTTGGTTATTTGTTGACTTGACAAGAAATAATCCTTGAGAAGTTAGATTTCCTTTGTGGTACTATCACAAAAGAACAGAGGTGGGGTCTAGGATTTTAATTTGTAAGAGTAAGCAGTTACTGTATTTGGGTCTAGAAATGTGTGACCTCGATCCCTGAGAGCAAAAACTGTCTTTTATGTGGAAAAGAGAGAATCACACAAAAGAATGCTGATTCAATATCCTCTGTGTCTTCGCTTCTTGGGAATTTGAACCAAGCAGTATTTTTTTTTTCAGACATAGACAAATTGGCATTTTGAGGATTTCTGAAGGTAAAGATTCAGCATGGTTTTCAAGAGTGCTCAGGTATAGATACTATGTCAGCATTCTGAAATAGTTTCCAGTTAGGAAAAAAATCTCTGTCTTGATCATCTAGCGTAGATTTTTAGTGATAGAGTTGGACTATTTGTGAGGACATGGAACGACAGAGTATAAGGACTGAGTAGGATTTAGTTTAAGCTTTAAATCTAAGACAAAATGACAGGTCTAGAGAAGTGTGGGGTGGTTGATTGTCAGGCTCTGAATGTAGGCATATCTTAGGTCACAAATTTTGTCTCTCTGCCTTTCTCTCTCTCTCTGTCTCTCATCTGTCTAGTTTATTATTTTTAAGCATACAATTTCAGCAGTTCTCACTGTTTGCAAAGTTCTGCAACTGTTATAGTTTTTTAATTCCAGAACATTTTTATCGCCCTCTAAAGAAGCCTCATACTGATTAGCAGCCACTTACCACTGCCCTCTCTCCCTACACTCAGCCCTAGGCAACCACAAATTTACTTTCAGTATCCAAAGATTTGCTTATTCTGAGCATTTCATATAAATTGAATCATACAATATTTAGTTTTCTGTGTTCTGAAATTTTTACTTACCATAACATTTCAAGGATCATTTATGTTGCATTATATGTCAGTGCTTAATTTATTTTGTGGTTATATCATACTTTGTTCATCCATTCATTGTTCATGGATACTTGGTTTGTTTTCATTTTTAGTTATTATAGATAATGCTGTTATAAACACTTGTGTATAAGATTTTTGTGTACTTGTGTTTTCAATTCCCTTGGGTAAACCTAGCAGGAAAATTACAGAGTAAACTAATTTTTTGAAGAATTGCCATGCTGTTTTCCAAAGCAGCTGTACCATTTTATATTCTCATAAAGATTACAAGAGAGTTCCAATTTCCCCACACCCCACTGATGCTTGTTACTACCTTTCTTCTTTTTCTTTAGTCTTAACATCCCTAGTGGATGTGCAGTGTATCTTATTGTGGTCTCAATTTCAATTTGTTCAAAATTAATTGAGTATACATGTAAAGATTTATTTCTGAACTCTCAATCTATTCAAGTGATGTATATGTCTATCCTGAAGCTAGTACCATGCTGTCTCGATTACTGTAGCTTAGCAGTAAGTTGCTACACTGGAAAATGTAATTTGTTCAACTTTATTCTTCTTTACCACCAATTTTTGGCTATTTCTGTCTCTTTCATTTCCATACATACTTTAGGATCATTTTGTCAATTTCTGCAAAAAAGTCAGCTGGTATTTTCGTTAAAAATGTCTTGAATCTGTCTATGAATTTGGGGATTATTGCCATCTATTAACAGTTCTCCAATTCATGAATATAAAATATTTTTGAATTTAAGTTTTCTTTAATTTCTTTAACTGGTGTTTTATAGGTTTTAGTGTATAAGTTGTATTTATTTTGTTAAATTTATTATTTTGTGTTTTATTCTTTTTGATGTTATTGTAAATGAAATTGTTTTATGAATTTCATTTTTGGATTGTTCATTGTTAGAGAAATACAACTGATTTTTGTGTGTTGATCTTGCAGCCTGCAATATTGCTGAAATCACTTATTAGTTCTAAAATTTGTGTGTGTGTGTGTGTGTGTGTATTGCTCAGTTTTATCTATACAACACAAGATCACGTCACTTGCAAATGCAGGTAGTTCTAATTCTTCCTGTGTAGAACCTCTGATGCAATGTTGAATGGAAGTAGTGAAAGCAGACATCTTTTTTCCTAACCTTAGGCATAAAACATCCAGTTTTTTACCAGAAAGCAAGATGTTAGCTGTGGATACTCCATAAATGCCCTTTGTCAGATTGAAGAAGTTCTCTTATTGTTCTAGTTTGAGTATGCATGTGTGTGTGTGTGTGTGTGGGTGTGTTTTAATTATGAGGTGGCGTGGGATTTTGTCCAATACATTTTGTGCATCTACTGAGATTATCATGTGATTTTTGTCCTTTATCTTACAATCATATGTTACATAGATTGATTTTTATATGTTGAAGCATTCTTGCATCCACTTGTCATGGTATATAAGCCTTCTTATTTGTTGCTAGATTTAGTTTATTAGTATTTTGTTGAAGATTTTTGTGTCTATATGCAAAAAAAAAAAAAAAAAAAAAAAAGGAAACAAATTGCTGTATAGTTTTATTGTCTTGTGATCTTGTAATGTATTTTTCTGGTTTATTATCAGGTAATATTGGTCTCATATAATGAATTGGAACATATTCCCTCCTCTTCTACCTTTCGAAAGTTTGTGGAAGTTTAAAATTAATAATTCTTTGAGCGCTGGTAAGAATCACCATAAAGCCATCCGGTCCTAGGCTTTTCTTTGTGGGTAGATTTTATAAATTATGAATTCAATAATTTTCTGGTTATATGCCTATTTGTATTTTCTATTTATTCCTGAGTTAGTTTCAGTAGTTTGTGTATTTCTAGAAATTTTCCACTTCATCCAGGTTAGCTAGTTTGTTAATACAAATTGTTCATAATATCCCCTTATAATCTTGTTTATTTCTGTAGGTCAGTAGGGATGTCTTCTTTTTTATTTCTGATTTTAGTAATTTTCATTTCTCTCTCTCCCTTTTTTTGGTCAGTCTAGCTAAAGATTTGTCAATTTTGTTGATGCACTTAAAGAACCAACATTTGAGCTTGTCAATTTTCCCTATTGTTTTTTATTCCCAATTTTCTTCTTTCTCTGGCTTTGGACTTAGTTTGTTCTTACTCTTTGAATTTTATAAGGCAGAATGACAAGTTTTTAACTTGAGATATCTCTTATTTTTAACATAGGTATTTTCATCTACAAATTCACCCCAGGCACTGCATTAGCTGAATGTCATGTATTTTGTCATATATTTTGAGTTTCATTTTTATTCATCTTGAAGTATTTTTAAATTTCTCATTTGCTTTCTTTTTTTATTCATTAGTTATTTAGGAGTATGTAGTTTAACTTCCACATATTTGTAAAATTTCCTATTTTTCTTCTGTCCTTGATTTCTAGCTTTATTCTATTATGGGTTAGGGAACATATTTTATATGATTTCTATGCTTTTTAATTTATTGAGTCTTGTTTTATGTCCTAGGTCTGTCTTCAAGTATGTCCTATGTACAGTGGAGAAAATTGATGGGTTTTTTTGCTGAGTATTCTACAGATGTCTAAGTGTATTTAGTTTATAGTGTTTCACTTTTATATATCCTTGCTGTTTTATTGTTTGTTCGTTCTATCAATTATTGAAGTGGGGTATTGAAACCTTTGTCTATTATTGTTGTACTGCCTTTTTCCCCTTCAATATTGTCAGTTTTCAATTCATATATTTTGAGAATCTGTTGTTTGATGAATGTATGCTTACATTTGTTAAGTCTTCTTGATGGTTTAAATCTTTTGTCATTATAAAATGTCCTACTTTGTCTCTAAAACAATTTTTGTCCTTACTGGCTAACATGGTGAAACCCCCTCTCTACTAAAAAATACAAAAGAAAAAATTAGCCAGGCTTGGTGGCGGGTGCCTGTAGTCCCAGCTACTCGGGAGGCTGAGGCAGGAGAATGGCGGGAACCAGCAGGTGGAACTTGCAGTGAGCCAAGATTGCACCACTGTACTCCAGCCTGGGCAACAGAGCGAGACCTGCCTCAAAAACAAACAAACAAACAAACAAAAAACACACTTTTTGTCTTAAAGTCTATTTAGTCTGATATTAACATAATCACTACTGCTCTCTTTTGGTTACCATTTCATGTGGTATAGCTTTTCCATCTTTTTACTTTGAACTAATTTTTGTCTTTGAGTCTGAACTATATCTCTTGTAGAAAACATGTGGCTGGAGGTTTTAATTATTCTTATTAATTCTGTTGTTGAGAGGCTCTTTTTACCCCAGAATTATGAGGATGACAAACCACACAATACTCAGTACATCCTGTTAATTTCTGTCTTTAGATTGAAATATCAATCTATTTATATTACTTATAAGATAGCTTTATATCTGACATTTTGCTATTTGTTTTCTATATATCCTATGTCTTCTCATTCCTCAATTCTTACATTATTTTACATTAAATAGATGTTCTATTGTGTATACCTTAAATTTCCTTGTCATTTCTTTTACTAGATACATTTTTAGTTATACACGGTGTTTGACCTGGGGATTGCAATTAGTTTCTTAATTCACAACAATCTGTTTCAGATTGATGTCAATTTAATTTCAATTGTATTCAAAATATGTGCTTCTATATATATCTCTTTCCTCCTCTTTGCTTTGTATTATTGTTGTCATATCAGTTATGTCTTTATTTATGATAAGCCCATTAACACAGGCTCTTGAAATTTTTATCATTATGCCTCTAGATATAGATTTCTTTAAGTTTATACTATGTAAAGTTTGTTGAACTTCTTGGGTATACTTGGGTATGTAGATATTTGTTTTTGTCAAAGCTGGAAAGCTTTTGGTTATTTATCCAACTATTCATTCTTCCTCTTTATCTCCCTCGTCTCCTTCTAGAATGTCATTATGTATATATTGGTCTGCTTGATGGTGTCCCATGGGTCTCTAAGTGTATTAGTCTCTTCTTGTACTGCTATAAAGAAATACCTGAGACTGGGTAATTTATTTCAGAAAAGTTTTAATTGGTTCATAGTTCTGCAGGCTGTACAGGAAGCAAAGAGGTTCCTGTTCAGCTTCTGGGGAGGCCTCAGGAAACTTTCAATCATGGCAGAAGGCAAAGGGGAAGCAGACAAGTCTTACATGTCCAGAGCTGGAGAAAATGAGAGCAAAGTAGGAGGTGACACACACTTTTAAACAACCAGATCTCATGAGAACTCTATCAAGAAAACAGCACTAGGGGATGGTGCTAAACTATTAGAAACCATCCCCATGGTATAATCACCTCCACTAGGCTCCACTTCCAACATTAGGGATTACAATTCAACATGAGATTTGGGCATTGACACAAATCCAATTCATATCACTGGGGTTCTGTTCATTTTTCTTCGTTCTTTTTTTCTCTTTTCCCCAAACTAGACAATTTCAATTGTCTTCAAGTTTGCTGATTTTTGTTTTTGGTCATTTCAAATTTAATGTTGAGACTCTCTAGTAAAATTTTTATTTCAATTATTGGATTTTAAATAAGGAATTTCTATTTGGTTCTTTTTTAGAATTTCTCTCTATGGATATTCTTTTTAAAAAAATATTTATAATTTAATTTTAATTTTTTTTTTTGAGACAGAGTTTCGATCTGTCATCCAGGCTGGAATACACTGATGTGACCTCGGTTCACTGCAAACTTCGTCTCCCGGGTTCAAGTGATTCTCCTGCCTCAGTCTCCCAAGTAGCTGGGATCACAGACATGTGCCACCACACTCAGCTAATTTTTTGTGTTTTTAGTAGAGATGGGGTTTCACCATATTGGCCAGACTGGTCTCAAACTGCTGACTTCAAGTGATCCACCTGCCTCCACCTCCCAAAGTGTTGGGATTACAGGCGTGATCCACCACCATGCCCAGCCTCTCTATTGATATTTTGTACATGGTGAGACATTGTTCTTATGTTTTCCTTAGTTCTTTAGAAATAATATGTCTAAATTCTTTAAACACATTTGCAATAGCTCATTTAAAAGATTTATCTAGTAACATTCATGTTTGGGTTTCCTAAGGGACAGTTTCTACTTACAGTTTGAGATCTGAGAACGGTCAGACTGCCTCTTCAAGTGGGTCTCTGACCCCCAAGTAGCCTAACTGGGAGGTACCTCCCAGTAGGGACCAACTGACACCTCATATGGCTGGGTGCCCCTCTGAAACGAAGCTTCCAGAGGAACGATCAGACAGCAACATTTGCTATTCTGCAATATTTGCTGTTTTACAGCCTCTGCTGGTGATACCCAGGCAAACAGGGTCTGGAGTGGACCTCCAGCAAATTCCAACAGACCTACAGCTGAGGGTCCTGACTGTTATATGGAAAACTAACAAACAGAAAGGACATCCACACCAAAATCCCATCTGTACGTCACCATCATCAAACACCAAAGGTAGATAAAACCACAAAGATGGGGAGAAACCAGAGCAGAAAAGCTGAAAATTCTAAAAATCAGAGCACTTCTTCTCCTCCAAAGGAATGCAGCTCCTCGCCTACAATGGAACAAAGCTGGATGGAGAATGACCTTGACAATTTGAGAGAAGAAGGCTTCAGATGATCGGTAATAACAAACTTCTCTGAGCTAAAGCAGGATGTTTGAACCCATCACAAAGAAGCTAAAACCCTTGAAAAAAGATTAGATGAATGGCTAACTAGAATAAACAGCACAAAGAAACCTTAAATGACCTGATGGAACTGAAAACCATGGCACGAGAACTATGTGATGCATGCACAAGCTTCAGGAGCCAATTTGATCAACTGGAAGAAAGGGTGGGTACCAGTGATTGAAGATCAAATGAATGAAATGAAACCAGAAGAGAAGTTTAGAGAAAAAAAGAATAAAAAGAAACAATCAAAGCCTCCAAGAAATATGGGACTATGTGAAAAGACCAAACCTACATCTGATTGGTATACCTGAAAGTGATGGGGAGAATGGAACCAAGTTGGAAAACACTCTGCAGGATATTATCCAGGAGAACTTCCCCAACCTAACAAGGCAGGCCAACATTCAAATTCAGGAAATACAGAGAATGCCACAAAGATACTTCTTGAGAAGAGCAACTCCAAGACACATAATTATCAGATTCACCAAAGCTGAAATGAAGGAAAAAATGTTAAGGGCAGCCAGAGAGAAAGGTCGGGTCACACACAAAGGGAAGTCCATCAGACTAACAGTGGATCTCTCAGCAGAAACTCTACAAGCCAGAAGAGACTGGGGGACAATATTCAACATCCCTAAAGAAAAGAATTTTCAACCCAGAATTTCATATCCAGCCAAACTAAGCTTCATAAGTGAAGGAGAAATAAAATCCTTTACAGACAAGCAAATGCTGAGAGATTTTTTCACCACCAGCCCTGTCTTACAAAAGCTCCTGAAGGAAGCACTATCATGGAAAGGAACAGCCGGTACCAGCCACTGCAAAAACTTGCCAAATTGTAAAGACCATCAATGCTAGGAAGAAAATGCATCAACTAATGAGCAAAATAACCAGATAACATCATAGTGACAGAATCAAATTTACAAATAATAACATTAACCTTAAATATAAATGTATTAAATGCTCCAATGAAAAGACACAAACTGGAAAATTGGAAAAAGACTCAAGACTCATCAGTGTTCTGTATTCAGGAGACCCATCTCACGTGTAGAGACACACAGGCTCAGAATAAAGGGATGGAGGAAGATCTACCAAGCAAAAGGAAACAAAAAAGAACAGAGGTTGCAATCCTAGTCTCTGATAAAACAGACTTTAAATCAACAAAGATCAGAAGAGACAAAGAAGGCTATTACATAATGGTAAGGGATCAAATCATCAGGAAGAGCTAACTATCCTAAATATATATGCACCCAATACAGGAGCACCAAGATTCATAAAGCAAGTTCTTAGAGACCTACAAAGAGACTTAGACTCCCACACAATAATAATGGGAGACTTTAACACCCCACTGTCAACATTAGAGAGATCAATGAGACAGAAAGTTAACAAGGATATCCAGGAATTGAATTCAGCTCTGCACCAAGTGGACCTAACACACATCTGCAGAATTCTCCACCCCAAATCAACAGAATATACATTATTCTCAGCACCACATTACACTTATTCCAAAATTGTCCACATCGTTGGAAGTAAAGCACTCCTCAGCAAATGCAAAAGAACAGAAATTATAGCAAACTGTCTCTCAGACCACAGTGCAACCAAACTAGAACTCAGGACTAAGAAATTCAATCAAAACTGCTCAACTACATGGAAACTGAACAACCTGCTCCTGAATGACTACTGGGTACATAACGAAAAGAAGGGAGAAATAAAGATGTTTTTTGAAACCAATGAGAACAAAGACACAACATACCAGAATCTCTGGGACACATTTAAGGCAGTGTGTAGAGGGAAATTTATAGCACTAAATGCCCACAAGAGAAAGCAGGAAGGATCTAAAATTGACACCCTAACATCACAATTAAAAGAACTAGAGAAGCAAGAGCAAACACATTGAAAAGCTAGCAGAAGGCAAGAAATAACTAAGATCAGAGCAGAACTGAAGAAGGTAGAGACACAAAAATCCCTTCAAAAAAATCAGTGAATCCAGAAGCTGGTTTTTTGAAAAGATCAACAGAATAGATACACCACTTACAAGACTAATAAAGAAGAAAAGAGAGATGGATCAAATAGACACAATAAAAAATGATAAATGGGATATCACCACTGATCTCACAGAAATACAAACTACCATCAGAGAATACTATAAACACCTCTATGCAAATAAACTGCACATACACCCTTCCAAGACTAAACCAGGAAGAAGTTGAATCCCTGAATAGGCCAATACCAGGCTCTGAAATTAAGGCAATTGTTAATAGCCTACCAGTCAACAAAAGTCCAGGACCAGATGGATTCACAGTTGAATTCCACCAGAGGTACAAAGAGGAGCTGGTACCATTCCTTCTGAAACTATTCCAATCAATAGAAAAAGAGGGAATCCTCCCAAACTCATTTTATGAAGTCAGTATCATCCTGACACTAAAGCCCGGCAGAGACATGCACACAAAAGAGAATTTTAGACCAATATCCCTGATGAACATCGATGCAAAAACCCTCAATAAAATACTGGCAAATCGAATCCAGCAGCACATTAAAAAGCTTATCCACCATGATCAAGGGGCTTCCCTGGGATGCAAGGCTGGTTCAACATACACAAATCAATAAATGTAATCCATCATATAAACAGAACCAATGACAAAAACCACGTGATTATCTCAATAGATGCAGAAAAGACCTTCGACAAAATTCAACAGCCTTTCATGCTAAAAATTCTCAATAAATTGGGTACTGATGAGACATATCTCAAAATCACAAAAGCTGTTTATGACAAACCCACAGTCAATAGCACACTGAATGGGCAATAACTGGGAGCATTCCCTTTGAAAATTGGTACAAGGCAGGGACGCCCTCTCTCATCACTGCTATTTAACATAGTGTTGGAAGTTCTGGCCAGGGCAATCAGGCAGGAGAAAGAAATCAAGGGTATTCAATTAGGAAAAGAGGAAGTCAAATTGTCTCTGTTTGCAGATGACATGACTGTATATTTAGAAAATCCCATCGTCTCAGCCCAAAATTTTCTTAAGCTGATAAGCAACTTCAGCAAAGTCTCAGGATACAAAATCAATGTGCAATAATCACAAGCATTCCTATACACCAATAACAGGTAAAGAGAGAGTCAAATCATGAGTGAACTCCCATTCACAATTGCTTCAAAGAAAATAAAATACATAGGATTCCAACTTACAAGGGATGTGAAGGACCTCTTCAAGGAGAACTACAAACAACTGCTCAATGAAATAAAAGAGGACACAAACAAATGGAAGAACATCCCATGCTCATGGATAGGAAGAATCAACATCCTAAAAATGGCCATATTGCCCAAGATAATTTATAGATTCAATGCCATCCCCATGAAACTACCAATGACTTTCTTCACAGAATTGGAAAACATAGGCATGGGCAAGGACTTCATGTCTAAAACACCAAAAGCAATGGTAACAAAAGACAAAATTGACAAATGGGATCTAATTAAACTAAAGAGCTTCTGCACAGCAAAAGAAACTACCACCAGAGTGAACAGACAACCTACAGAATGGGAGGAAATTTTTGCAATCTACCCTACTGACAAAGGGCTAATATCCAGAATCTACAAAGAACTTAAACAAATTTGAAGGATATGAACTGACACTTCTCAAAAGAAGACATTTATGCAGCCAACAGACACATGAAAAATGCTCATCATCACTGGCCATCAGAGAAATGCAAATCAAAACCACAATGAGATACCATCTCACACCAGTTAGAATGGCAATCATTAAAAAATCAGGAAACAACAGCTGCTGGAGAGGATGTGGAGAAATTGGAACACTTTTACACTGTGGGTGGGACTGTAAACTAGTTCAACCATTGTGGAAAACATTGTGGCGATTCCTCAAGAATCTAGAAGTAGAAATACCATTTGACCCAGCCATCCCATTACTGGGTATATACCCAAAGGATTATAAATCATGCTGCTATAAACACACATGCACACGTACATTTATTGCGGCACTATTCACAATAGCAAAGACTTGGAATCAACCCAAATGTCCATCAATGATAGACTGGATTAAGAAAATGTGGCACATATACACCGTGGAATACTATGCAGCCTTAAAAATGATGAGTTCATGTCCTTTGTGGAGACATGGATGAAGCTGGAAACCACCATTTTGAGCAAACTATCACAAGGATAAAAAATCAAACACCGCATGTTCTCACTCATAGGTGGGAATTGAACAATGAGATCACTTGGACACAGGATGGGGAACATCATACAACAGGGCCTGTTGTGGGGTGGGGGGAGGGGGAGAGATAGCATTAGGAGATATACCTAATGTAAATGAGGAGTTAAGGGGTTCAGCACACCAATATGGTGCATGTATGCATATGTAACAAACCTGCATGTTGTCCACATGTACCCTAACTTAAAGTCTAATAATAGTAATAAAAAAAACCAACACAGTATCATTTATAATCAGGTACTACAAATTGCTAAATTTTTATAATTAGTGTAATTTAAATGAAGGAAATATATTCAAGAAAAACAAAAACACCAGGAAATGTTTTCTTTTCCCTCATGTGCTTAATATTTTTGGTGAATAGTAATTATAGAGCTAATACATGTTCACTATAGAACTTTTATAAAATACAGGTAATTATAACACAAGACATAACTCTGGAGAAAATAATTTGGAAGTATCACTTAAAATCTCTCTAGAATTTTTTTACATACACACATACACATTTATCTTTCTATCACTAATTATATCTTTATTAACATAGTTGTTCATAATACCAATGCCATATAATTTTATATTCTATCTTTTAATTTAACGTTAAAATTATTTTGTAACATTGTTTTCTTTCAAAATATGACTTGCAATATCTGTATAGTATTCTATTTCATAGGTATACCATACTTTACTTAAATATTCCAATTATTTGGAAAATGTACATGCTTTTAAAATTAAATATGCTTAATTGAATACATGTGTGCATATAGCTTCATAAATTATAATCCTAATACAGACTCCTATATTTGAAATTATAGAGCCAAGGGAACTATTTCTAAATTTACTTCCAGAGTTTGAAATAATTTATATAACCATGGACAGCATAATACAGTTTTTTATGTCACTTATGTGATGGGTAACATCTCACATAAATAACCAATTAAAATATTTGGGTATCTTAATCTTGTTTAAATTTTAATTTTTTAATTTAATTTTTATTTTAAGTTCAGGGGTACATGTGTAGGTTTACTATATGGGTAATCTTGTATTATGGGTGTTTGTTGTACAGGTTCTTTTTTCACCTAGATATTAAGCCTATTACCCATTAATTATTTCTCCTGATCCTCTACCTCTTCCCACCCTGCACCCTCTAATGGGCCCCAGTGTCATTGTTCCCTATTGTGTGTCCAAGAGTTATCATCATTTAGCTCCTACTTACAAGCGAGAATATGTTGTATTTGGTTTTCTGTTCTTGCGTTAGTTTGCTAAAAGTGGTGGCCTCCAGCCCCATCCATGTTCGTGGAAAGACACGATCTAATTATTTTTTATGGCTGCATAGTATTTCATGGTGTATATGTAGCACATTTTCTTTATCCAGTCTATCATTGATGGGCATTCTGGTTGGTTCCATGTCTTTGCTATTGTAAATAGTGCTGCAATAAACATATGTGTGTATGTGTCTTTATAGTAGAATGATTTATATTCCTTTGGGTATATATTCAGTGATGGGATCGCTGGGTCAAGTGGTATTTCTGTTTTTAGGTCTTTGAGGAATCACTACACTGTCTTTTACATAGATTGAACTAATATGCACTCCCACCAACAGTGAGTAAGTGTTCCTTTTTCTCCACAACCTCACCAGCATCTGTTATTTTTTGACATTTTAGTAATAACTATTCGGACTGGTGTTAGATGGTAACACAATGAGATATCACTTCATACCAGTTAGAACTGCTGTTATTAAAACCATTCACTGTGATTTTTATTTTCATTTCTCTAATGATCACTGAGCCTTTTTTTCATATAATTGTTGTCCACATGTATGTTTTCTTTTGAAAAGTGTCTGTTCACATCCTTTGCCTACTTTTAAATGGAGTTGTTCGTTTTTATCTTGTAAATATGTTTAAGTTCCTTATAGATGCTGAATTTAGGCCTTTGTCAGATGTATCGTTTGCCAAAAAATTTTTCCATTCTGTAGGTTGTTTGTTTACTCTGTTGATAATTTCTTTTGTTGTGCAGAAGCTTGTTAGTTTAATCATATCACATTTGTCAATTTTTGTGTTTTTTTTTTTTTTTTTTTTTTGAGACGGAGTCTCGCTCTGCCGCCCAGGCTGGAGTGCAGTGGCCGGATCTCAGCTCACTGCAAGCTCCGCCTCCCGGGTTCATGCCATTCTCCTGCCTCAGCCTCCCGAGTAGCTGGGACTACAGGCACCCGCCACCTCGCCCGGCTAGTTTTTTGTATTTTTTAGTAGAGACGGGGTTTCACCATGTTAACCAGGATGGTCTCGATCTCCTGACCTCGTGATCTGCCCGTCTCGGCCTCCCAAAGTGCTGGGATTACAGGCTTGAGCCACCGCGCCCGGCAATTTTTGTTTTTTAATATCTTTTAAAAAATTACTGAGGTTTATTGGCTCCAGTATTAGTTTCCTAGGGCTGCCATTATGCAGTACCAAATACGGTCTCAGTATTTTTGATATTAAGAATCAGAAATCAAGTACTTGGGAGGGCCATACTCTCTCTCTCTCTCTCTCTTTCAGCTCTAGGATAACATCCTTCCTTGCTACTTCTAGCTTTTGGTGTCTGCCAGCAATACTTCTTCCTTAGCTTATAGATGCATTGCTGCAGCAACATGGTTGCTTTCTGCCCTTTGTGTGTGCACATTGTCTTTCATCTGTGTGTATCTGTGTCCAAACTTCCTTTTTATAATGACACCAGTCATAGTGTAAATAAGGTCACATTCTGAGAGACTGGGGTTAGGACAACATACTTTTTTGGAGGGAGGGACGAGTGGGACATAATTTTGCCCATAACAACTACCTATTTTTTAAAATTAGGTTTTTTTTTTTTTTTTTTTTTTTTTTTTTTTTTTTTTTTTTTTTTTTTTTTTTTTTTTTTTTTTTTTTTTTTTTTTTTTTTTAAATTTATTTATTATTATTAAACTTCAAGTTGTAGGGTACATGTGCACAATGTGCAGGTTTGCTACATATGTATACTTGTGCCATGTTGGTGTGCTGCACCCATCAACTCGTCATTTACATCAGGTATAACTCCCAAAGCAATCCCTCCCCCCTCCCCCCTCCCCATGATAGGCCCCGGTGTGTGATGTTCCCCTTCCCGAGTCCAAGTGATCTTATTGTTCAGTTCCCACCTACGAGTGCGAACATGCGGTGTTTGGTTTTCTGTTCTTGTGATAGTTTGCTAAGAATGATGGTTTCCAGCTGCATCCATGTCCCTACAAAGGACACAAACTCATCCTTTTTTATGGCTGCATAGTATTCCATGGTGTATATGTGCCACATTTTCTTAATCCAATCTGTCACTGATGGACATTTGGGTTGATTCCAAGTCTTTGCTATTGTGAATAGTGCTGCAATAAACATACGTGTGCATGTGTCCTTATAGCAGCATAATTTATAATCCTTTGGGTATATACCCAGTAATGGGATGGCTGGGTCATATGGTACATCTAGTTCTAGATCCTTGAGGAATCGCCATACTGTTTTCCATAATGGTTGAACTAGTTTACACTCCCACCAACAGTGTAAAAGTGTTCCTATTTCTCCACATCCTCTCCAGCACCTGTTGTTTCCTGACTTTTGAATGATTGCCATTCTAACTGGTGTGAGATGGTATCTCATTGTGGTTTTGATTTGCATTTCTCTGATGGCCAGTGATGATGAGCATTTTTTCATGTGTCTGTTGGCTGTATGAATGTCTTCTTTTGAGAAATGTCTGTTCATATCCTTTGCCCACTTTTGGATGGGGTTGTTTGTTTTTTTCTTGTAAATTTGTTTGAGTTCTTTGTAGGTTCTGGATATTAGCCCTTTGTCAGATGAGTAGATTGCAAAAATTTTCTCCCATTCTGTAGGTTGCCTGCTCACTCTGATGGTAGTTTCTTTTGCTGTGCAGAAGCTCTTTAGTTTGATGAGATCCCATTTGTCAATTTTGGCTTTTGTTGCCGTTGCTTTTGGTGTTTTAGACATGAAGTCTTTGCCCATGCCTATGTCCTGAATGGTACTACCTAGGTTTTCCTCTAGGATTTTTATGGTATTAGGTCTAACATTTAAGTCTCTAATCCATCTTGAATTAATTTTCGTATAAGGAGTAAGGAAAGGATCCAGTTTCAGCTTTCTACTTATGGCTAGCCAATTTTCCCAGCACCATTTATTAAATAGGGAATCCTTTCCCCATTTCTTGTTTCTCTCAGGTTTGTCAAAGATCAGATGGCTGTAGATGTGTGGTATTATTTCTGAGGACTCTGTTCTGTTCCATTGGTCTATATCTCTGTTTTGGTACCAGTACCATGCTGTTTTGGTTACTGTAGCCTTGTAGTATAGTTTGAAGTCAGGTAGCGTGATGCCTCCAGCTTTGTTCTTTTGACTTAGGATTGTCTTGGAGATGCGGGCTCTTTTTTGGTTCCATATGAACTTTAAAGCAGTTTTTTCCAATTCTGTGAAGAAGCTCATTGGTAGCTTGATGGGGATGGCATTGAATCTATAAATTACCTTGGGCAGTATGGCCATTTTCACGATATTGATTCTTCCTATCCATGAGCATGGTATGTTCTTCCATTTGTTTGTGTCCTCTTTGATTTCACTGAGCAGTGGTTTGTAGTTCTCCTTGAAGAGGTCCTTTACATCCCTTGTAAGTTGGATTCCTAGGTATTTTATTCTCTTTGAAGCAATTGTGAATGGAAGTTCATTCCTGATTTGGCTCTCTGTTTGACTGTCACTGGTGTATAAGAATGCTTGTGATTTTTGCACATTAATTTTGTATCCTGAGACTTTGCTGAAGTTGCTGATCAGCTTAAGGAGATTTTGGGCTGAGACATGGGGTTTTCTAAATATAAAATCATGTCGTCTGCAAACAGGGACAATTTGACTTCTTCTTTTCCTAACTGAATCCCCTTGATTTCTTTCTCTTGCCTGATTGCCCTAGCCAGAACTTCCAACACTATGTTGAATAGGAGTGGTGAGAGAGGGCATCCCTGTCTTGTGCCAGTTTTCAAAGGGAATTTTTCCAGTTTTTGCCCATTCAGTATGATATTGGCTGTGGGTTTGTCATAAATAGCTCTTATTATTTTGAGGTACGTTCCATCAATACCGAATTTATTGAGCGTTTTTAGCATGAAGGGCTGTTGAATTTTGTCAAAAGCCTTTTCTGCATCTATTGAGATAATGATGTGGTTCTTGTCTTTGGTTCTGTTTATATGCTGGATTATGTTTATTGATTTGCGAATGTTGAACCAGCCTTGCATCCCAGGGATGAAGCCCACTTGATCATGGTGGATAAGCTTTTTGATGTGCTGCTGAATCCGGTTTGCCAGTATTTTATTGAGGATTTTTGCATCGATGTTCATCAGGGATATTGGTCTAAAATTCTCTTTTTTTGTTGTGTCTCTGCCAGGCTTTGGTATCAGGATGATGTTGGCCTCATAAAATGAGTTAGGGAGGATTCCCTCTTTTTCTATTGATTGGAATAGTTTCAGAAGGAATGGTACCAGCTCCTCCTTGTACCTCTGGTAGAATTCAGCTGTGAATCCATCTGGTCCTGGACTTTTTTTGGTTGGTAGGCTATTAATTATTGCCTCAATTTCAGAGCCTACTATTGGTCTATTCAGGGATTCAACTTCTTCCTGGTTTAGTCTTGGAAGAGTGTAAGTGTCCAGGAAATTATCCATTTCTTCTAGATTTTCCAGTTTATTTGCGTAGAGGTGTTTATAGTATTCTCTGATGGTAGTTTGTATTTCTGTGGGGTCGGTGGTGATATCCCCTTTATCATTTTTAATTGCGTCGATTTGATTCTTCTCTCTTTTCTTCTTTATTAGTCTTGCTAGTGGTCTGTCAATTTTGTTGATCTTTTCAAAAAACCAACTCCTGGATTCATTGATTTTTTGGAGGGTTTTTTGTGTCTCTATCTCCTTCAGTTCTGCTCTGATCTTAGTTATTTCTTGCCTTCTGCTAGCTTTCGAATGTGTTTGCTCTTGCTTCTCTAGTTCTTTTAATTGCGATGTTAGAGTGTCAATTTTAGATCTTTCCTGCTTTCTCTTGTGGGCATTTAGTGCTATAAATTTCCCTCTACACACTGCTTTAAATGTGTCCCAGAGATTCTGGTATGTTGTATCTTTGTTCTCATTGGTTTCAAAGAACATCTTTATTTCTGCCTTCATTTCGTTATGTACCCAGTAGTCATTCAGGAGCAGGTTGTTCAGTTTCCATGTAGTTGAGCGGTTTTGATTGAGTTTCTTAGTCCTGAGTTCTAGTTTGATTGCACTGTGGTCTGAGAGACAGTTTGTTATAATTTCTGTTCTTGTACATTTGCTGAGGAGTGCTTTACTTCCAATTACGTGGTCAATTTTGGAGTAAGTACGATGTGGTGCTGAGAAGAATGTATATTCTGTTGATTTGGGGTGGAGAGTTCTATAGATGTCTATTAGGTCTGCTTGCTGCAGAGATGAGTTCAATTCCTGGATATCCTTGTTAACTTTCTGTCTCGTTGATCTGTCTAATGTTGACAGTGGAGTGTTGAAGTCTCCCATTATTATTGTATGGGAGTCTAAGTCTCTTTGTAAGTCTCTAAGGACTTGCTTTATGAATCTGGGTGC
Organism: Chlorocebus sabaeus; assembly: GCF_047675955.1. Classification (NCBI taxonomy): domain Eukaryota; kingdom Metazoa; phylum Chordata; class Mammalia; order Primates; family Cercopithecidae; genus Chlorocebus; species Chlorocebus sabaeus. Next base: position 4,747,467 of record NC_132923.1, on the reverse strand, counting down.
TCCTGTATTGGGTGCATATATATTTAGGATAGTTAGCTCTTCCTGTTGAATTGATCCCTTTACCATTATGTAATGGCCTTCTTTGTCTCTTTTGATCTTTGATGGTTTAAAGTCTGTTTTATCAGAGACTAGTATTGCAACCCCCGCTTTTTTTTGTTCTCCATTTGCTTGGTAAATCTTCCTCCATCCCTTTATTTTGAGCCTATGTATGTCTCTGCATGTGAGATGGGTCTCCTGAATACAGCAGACTGATGGATCTTGACTCTTTATCCAGTTTGCCAGTCTGTGTCTTTTAATTGGAGCATTTAGTCCATTTACATTTAAGGTTAAGATTGTTATGTGTGAACTTGATCCTGCCATTATGATATTAACTGGTTATTTTGCTCGTTAGTTGATGCAGTTTCTTCCTAGCCTTGATGGTCTTTACATTTTGGCATGTTTTTGCAATGGCTGGTACTGGTTGTTCCTTTCCATGTTTAGTGCTTCCTTCAGGGTCTCTTGTAAGGCAGGCCTAGTGGTGACAAAATCTCTAAGCATTTGCTTATCTGTAAAGGATTTTATTTCTCCTTCACTTATGAAACTTAGTTTGGCTGGATATAAAATTCTGGGTTTAAAATTCTTTTCTTTAAGAATGTTGAATATTGGCCCCCACTCTCTTCTGGCTTGAAGAGTTTCTGCCGAGAGATCTGCTGTTAGTCTGATGGGCTTCCCTTTGTGGGTAACCCGACCTTTCTCTCTGGCTGCCCTTAAGATTTTTTCCTTCATTTCAACTTTGGTGAATCTGGCAATTATGTGTCTTGGAGTTGCTCTTCTCGAGGAATATCTTTGTGGCGTTCTCTGTATTTCCTGGATTTGAATGTTGGCCTGCCCTACTAGGTTGGGGAAGTTCTCCTGGATGATATCCTGAAGAGTGTTTTCCAACTTGGTTCCATTTTCCCCCTCACTTTCAGGCACCCCAATCAGACGTAGATTTGGTCTTTTTACATAATCCCATACTTCTTGCAGGCTTTGTTCATTTCTTTTTCTTCTTTTTTCTTTTGGTTTCTCTTCTCGCTTCATTTCATTCATTTGATCCTCCATCGCTGACATTCTTTCTTCCAGTTGATCGAGACGGTTACTGAAGCTTGTGCATTTGTCACGTATTTCTCGTGCCATGGTTTTCGTCTCTTTCATTTCGTTTGTGAGCTTCTCTGCATTAATTACTCTAGCCATCAATTCTTCCACTTTTTTTTCAAGATTTTTAGTTTCTTTGCGCTGGGTACGTAATTCCTCCTTTAGCTCTGAGAAATTTGATGGACTGAAGCCTTCTTCTCTCATCTCGTCGAAGTCATTCTCCGTCCAGCTTTGATCCGTTGCTGGCGATGAGCTGCGCTCCTTTGCCGGGGGAGATGCGCTCTTATTTTTTGAATTTCCAGCTTTTCTGCCCTGCTTTTTCCCCATCTTTGTGGTTTTATCTGCCTCTGGTCTTTGATGATGGTGATGTACTGATGGGGTTTTGGTGTAGGTGTCCTTCCTGTTTGATAGCTTTCCTTCTAACAGTCAGGATCCTCAGCTGTAGGTTGTAGCTGTAGGAGATTGCTTGAGGTACACTCCAGACCCTGTTTGCCTGGGTATCAGCAGCAGAGGCTGCAGAAGATAGAATATTTCTGAACAGCGAGTGTACCTGTCTGATTCTTGCTTTGGAATCTTCCTCTCAGGGGTGTACTCCACCCTGTGAGGTGTGGTGTGTCAGACTGCCCCTAGTGGGGGATGTCTCCCAGTTAGGCTACTCAGGGGTCAGGGACCCACTTGAGCAGGGAGTCTGTCCCTTCTCAGATCTCAACCTCCGTGTTGGGAGATCCACTGCTCTCTTCAAAGCTGTCAGAGTCGTTTGCCTCTGCAGAGGTTTCTGCTGCTTTTATTTATCTGTGCCCTGTCCGCAGAGGTGGAGTCTACAGAGACAGGCAGGTTTCCTTGAGCTTCTGTGAGCTCCACCCAGTTGGAGCTTCCCAGCAGCTTTGTTTACCTACTTAAGCCTCAGCAATGGCGGGCGCCCCTCCCCCAGCCTCGCTGCTGCCTTGCCGGTAGATCACAGACTGCTGTGCTAGCAATGAGGGAGGCTCCGTGGGTGTGGGACACTCCCGGCCAGGTGTGGGATATGATCTCCTGGTGTGCCTGTCTGCTTAAAGCGCAGTATTGGGGTGGGAGTTACCCGATTTTCCAGGTGTTGTGTGTCTCAGTTCCCCTGGCTAGGAAAAGGGACCCTGGCTAGGAAAAGGGATTCCCTTCCCCCTTGCGCTTTCCAGGTGAGGCAATGCCTCGCCCTGCTTCAGCTCTCGCTGGTCGGGCTGCAGCAGCTGACCAGCACCGATCGTCTGGCACTCCCCAGTGAGATGAACCCAGTACCTCAGTTGAAAATGCAGAAATCGCTGGTCTTCTGTGTCGCTCGCGCTGGGAGTTGGAGACTGGAGCTGTTCCTATTCGGCCATCTTGCTCCGCCCCCCGCATTTTTTTTAAAATTAGGTTTATATACTTGGTTTTCCACTGAGAGTTTAATTTTTATAAGCTTATTTTAAAGTGTTTTTTAATATTCAAGGTTGGTATATGTTATTATAACATTAATAACAAAAATTAGTAATAGTTTTCACTTTGTTATTTGGTATAAACTTAATCTTTTGTTTTTAAAAGCCTTAACAAATTAGTCATTTATGTTACTTGGAGGGAAGTGGATGGAGTCTCCCTATGTTGACCAGGCTGGGCCCAAGTTCCTGGACTCAAGGGATCCTCCTGCCTCAGTCTCTTGAGTAGCTGGGACTACAGGTATGTGCCACTGTGCCTAACAGGCATTAATTTATGTTGATCTTTTTCTTTTACTTCTACAATATAGAGTGTAAAAAAAAAACCTTTTTCTAACCACCTGAGAGATGAACGGTGGTTTTACTCTTTATATTTAATTGTTTGTCCTTTCTGGCATTTATTTTGATAAGTTGTGTGGAAGAAGTATTTATCTTCCTCTTTTCCTCCCTCCTACCACTTGGCGCTCTCTCTCTCTCTCTTTCTTCCTGATTTCAAATAGATTTGCTACCATTTTAAAACTTGTCTCTCAGCGTGATAACAGAGGTTACTTCTTGAGAACAAGTTTTTCTAGTCATGATTGTGTGTACACACACACACACGCACACACACACACACACACAGAGGAGAGCAGTGTTACAGTACTGGAGATTGGGGGATAACCACAGACAAGACTGAGGGGAAAAGTGTGTCGTGATCATCTCTCAGTTTAAGCCTGAAAAGAATCTAAACATTTTTTAACTACTGAAAACCCCATTTCTCTGGGGCCCACTTCCTCTGCAATGTATGATCTTTCTGAGGGCTGCCTTTACGTCACGATTCCTCAGACAGTAAATGATGGGGTTGAGGAGTGGAATGATGACAGTGTAGAGAACAGATACCACTTTGTTGGAATTGTAGGCATACATGAGTTTGGGACGGGCATAGGTGAAAAGGGTTGTGGAATAGAAGAGAATTACAATGGTCAGATGGGAGGCACAGGTGGAGAATGCCTTTTGGCGGCCCTGAGCAGAAGGGATCCTGAGGATGGTGGCAAGGATAGCAGCATAGGATGCCACCACAACACAAAGAGGAATAGCAATGACCATGAGGGCCAAGAAGAAGTCCACCAGCTCAGCCTGTGAGGAGTCCTCACAGGAGACGTTAAGGAGTGGAGAGATATCACAAAAGTAGTGATTGATCTGAGGCGTGCCACAGTAGTGAAGTTGCGCTATAAAAACCATCTTAATCATGGCAGTCATGAGTCCACAGAACCAGCATCCTCCAGCCAGTGTGCCACAGAGCTGGTTGATCATGATGACTGGGTAGCGTAGTGGATTACAAATGGCTACATAGCGGTCAAAGGCCATGACAGCAAGAAGGGTGTACTCAGTGCAGACAAAGGTCACAAAAAAGTAAAGTTGAGTCATGCAACCATTGAAGGAAATACTCTTGTCGTGACTGAGGAAGTCAACAAGCATCTTGGGGCTGATGACTGTGACATACCACATCTCCAGGAAGGAGAGGTGGCTCAGGAAGAAGTACATGGGCTTATGTAGCTGCCCATCACTGTGGATAGCTAAGATGATAAGAAGATTCTCCAGCAATGTCAGCAAGTAGGTTGCCAGGAAAACGGAGAAAAGAAGAAGCTGGAAGGCTGGTCGTGTTGGAAACCCCAGAAGAATGAAATGTGTTGTCACTGTACGATTATCTACTTCCAGAATTATGGTGGTCATGACTGGCTGTGGGCACAGACAAAGTCAGTTCCTTCCATGACACAAGCACTAGTCTATGGTTATTTGTATTGAGAAAGCCCACCACTAGCAAATTTATCACAATAGGAGGTCTCTGCTTTTTTATCTGACTGCCTCTTGAATTATGGTGAGAACCAAAGCTTTTGAGAAAAGGGAGCTTATATTTTAACTTGTTTTCAAATTTTCTCAAGAGCAGTAACTTGTCCAGGGTCATACGAAATAGAGGTTATAACTTTCTAAATCCTAGTTCTGTGCTTTGCCAATATATCACTTTTGGGCACACAAAAAAAATGGTCTCCAGACCACCCTTTCGCTACAGGCAAAACATCCCCATCTACTGAATATGGAGAGGAGGAAGAGGACCCAATTACCCATTCTCTAGGGGCAATTTGTGTGACTCTGGAGTGGTTGCATGACCCCACTTATCTTTGAAATGCAGAGAATTTTCCTGCTTTTGTCTAACAAGGTGCTTAAGCTTGAATGAAGCAATAGCTGAGTCCACCCACAGGACTAACAGCAAAATCAGGTTTGATGCAATTATTCACCAGCTTTTCAGAGAGCAAACCTGATTGGATAACTTTAAGGGTAATATTTTCTTCAATACAATCCATTGTATAAAATGCTTGCTTAGGAGTTTGACAAAAGTGCATTCAAATCCAACTTTTGTCTTCATATATCTAAGTGAGAATACCACATAATCTTTTAGAATACTAGTTACTTTATTTATAAAATGGGGATAATACAATGGGGTTCACATTTTGTGAACATCAGATGGGATTTAGAGTTTAAATTCAGTTCCTGTGATATTTGCTGTTACCTTTCCAGGCTACTCCACTTACCCCCACATACATAGCTCCTCCTCCTTTTAAAACAACACACACTCTACCCCACACACAGAGCTTCCCCCACCCCAACTTCGACCCCTGCCGAAAACAGCAAAAAACTGGTGCAAACAGCAGCCCTTGTTAATGAGAAAAGGGAGAGGACTGTGGGACTTTTCCAAGGATGCTAAATTAGAAAACCATATTCTGTTGGGAGTAATATCAGAGAAAACGAGCAAATTAGTGACTCTTCTGCATTTCTGTTCATTAGTTTCGCAAAATGTGTTACCTCTTTTTGTGTTAGGCTGAGAATCATTCCCAAACCTATTGATACTGAACACCTTCCCATTTCAGGTCTCGCTCTGTGTCCTATTGCTTCCATTCTCTTTTCTGCTCTTCTCCAGAGTCACTTTCACTCTTGCTCCCCATTTCTCAACAGCTCAATTTTATGGTATAAATGTGTAGGACAACTAGGAAAGGGTTTTTTTTTTTAAATTCCTAAGGAATGACCATGAGCTGAAAAAGCCAGAAAACTACTGCCCACACTATCCATTTCCTCTTCCCATTTAGATTTCAGCTTTAGAATCCTGAAAGAAAGGCAGAATAGAAAGGCACGATTATTCCTTGTTAGAGAGGGAAATGGACACAGATAACCCAGAAAAGGCACATAATATATTACAGTGTAAATGCAAATAATTTTCTTTTTTTAAATTTTTTTATTTTTTATTTATTTATTTTTTTGAGACGGAGTCTCGCTCTGTCACCCAGGCTGGAGTGCAGTGGCGCGATCCGGGCTCACTGCAAGCTCCGCCTCCCGGGTTCACGCCATTCTCCTGCCTCAACCTCCCAAGTAGCTGGGACTACAGGCGCCCGCCACCTCGCCCGGCTAGTTTTTTTGTATTTTTTAGTAGAGACGGGGTTTCACCGTGTTAGCCAGGATGGTCTCGATCTCCTGACCTCGTGATCCGCCCGTCTCGGCCTCCCAAAGTGCTGGGATTACAGGCTTGAGCCACCGCGCCCGGCCTAATAATTTTCTTTTCTGTTGGAATACAGTTCCTGAAAAACACACTCACAAACACAAACACATGCACAGTCAACACAAAACCTGTCTTTGCTCACCACCGCGTGGTATTCACTAGGCAGTGTGGGAGTGGGACGTACAAGCAAGTCCCATCATGAACCTCCTAATCTTTTTCTTCATCCTGATTTAAAAAAAAAAATCTTTGAGTCCAAAAATTCAAACCAACTTAAAATCTATTCGTGAAGAGTGTAGGCCAGACTCCACCTTGCTCTCTGTTACTACATCACCATCTTTTTCAATGAATTGATGAAATGAACATGTTTCTAGCTATTGAGGGTAGTATTACTATTTGCAAGGCACTTTCTTTGTTCATAGTAATAGGATATAAGTCTCCAGAGTCATGTCCTTGGGCTTAATCTTTGTGTCTATTTTTTTTTTAATATTCTAGAAAACCACAGGCAAGACATTATACCCTAATGTCATCTTTTCTCGGGACCACCCACAGTGTCCTGCAGAAGATGCCTAGCCCAAAAAGCATAGTTAGAATAATTCTACTAAATAATGCAATATATTCTCCATTCCTTTGCAATAGATATTGTCATTCTTAGGGTAGTTGCTTCAGATGTGAAGCTGGAAATAAAAACAACTAATTTAATTTTAAGAATAAGAATAAGTAGATAAAGTGGGAGATATTTTCACAGAACTATGCGTTTATTCATTCTTCCTCTAATTCCAGCAGAGTCCAGATGAAGTTCCACAAAGTAAAAATACAAAGAAATAAAAAGGAAAGGGAGTATACAGTATTATATAGAGAACATCTGATTAAGCAGCTTTATCATTTGAGCATGGAATTTAGCTTTGAGGTCTCTAGCAGTCAAGTAGAAGAGGAAAACAATTCAAAGTACAATATGCTGTCATTCAAGTTTCAAAATTATTCACACATATGTATATACAGAATTATGTTTTGATAAATGTGAAAGTTAATGTATAAAGAGGTAGAGTGATTTATCAAAAGACATTATAGATATAATAAGGGTCTAGATTTCCTAATTCCTAAAACTAGCCATAAATTTCTAGGGCTAGATTATCTGAGTCACATCGTAGTGCCTTCTGAGACTGTTGAGACAGTCCATTGGGCAGGCTTGTGAGGAAGAGAGCAAGGCTCACAGAGTTAACAGCCTTCCCTCCAGTGGAAGTTTTATAGCAACTGGATTCTGAGGAGGCTCTGCTGAATATATGGAAACATCTTTACTGCCAGATGGTAACTCACATTTGTGTATGTGAAAGCACATTCACATCATTCTATCTGATCTTCACCATCGTGGAGTTAGCACCAATGTCACAGTGCTGACTTGACGTGAAGATATTAAATGTCTAGCTGAATGGTACACAGCTAAGTTGCTTAATGGCAGAATTGGAATTAAACAGCAAATTTATTTTTTTATAATCCACTGATTTTTGTGTATGAGTATGTAGAGGATGATCTATGAATTGGGTGAGGCTTTTTTTTTTTTTTCCATCTGAGAATTAAATTGTACCTTTAAAAATAGTTTTAATGGCACTCTATGCAAGGAATGAAAATTTAAGGAGAATCAAAGGGCCAGACTGAGAGCCAAGAGCCAGTTGAAGGTTCCGGTACTCTGGATCTCAACCATATTACCTAGCAGCAGGTTAAACCATCTCACTTTTTCTTGTAGCCAACTGTCAGTTATGCATTGTGGACTTGTCTCATGAAATAATAGCATTTTAAAATCAGTGGTATTTTAATTGAAACTTATTTTTTTCCTCAGATAAGGAAATCCCAGAGTGATTTAAGTGATTTTTCTCTAAGTTTAAACAACTATATAGTGGCACAGTAGCAATTTATTAATGATTACATTTTAGTCCCTGGCAAGCTTTAATCCCCAATTGTCTTATACAATTCATTCAATTTAATTCCTTCTATGGCTCGCTGTTATCTTACACACTTCATTCAAATTAATTCCTTATCTGACCCAATTATTATTAGCTCAAGAAAGACAAATCATCTTAAGTTTTAGCCTGATTTGAATAGAACCATAAAAGTTAATGTGAGTCTTACAACAATGATTTTCTCAAAAATATATTTTCTAGCTTTCACAATTGCTTGTCCATTGTATTGCTCATGTACACACACACACACACACACACACACACACACACGCACACATTGCTAAGCAAGTAGAATGAGATCCTTCAGCTCTAGAAACACAGGATTGTAGGACGGCAAAGAACCTGAGAGGTAACATGATTTAGCTCCCTACCACATTTGTGAAGATGCAAGTGTTCACCCAGACTTTGCCTGACTTTTTCCAGGAATGGAAATCCAGTATCTGTAAAACTAACCATACTTTAAATAAGAGAAACTTTTGATTTGGGAGGTGGAAGGCTTTCTCTTCTGAACCCCAATACACCCATGGGTCCTGGTTCTGTTTCTGAAAGTAAATCTTGCCACCTTCTCAAAGGATAGACTTCACTGTTTGAAAATAGCCATAAGGTCCTTTAAACCTCCAATTCCCACCCCCCTACCACCCCCATTACCCCTGTCTCATCATGTCTCTCCTTTTTTAGATTAAGCCACTCAATTTCCATATATATGTATGGAGAATATGCACGCGCACACACACACACACACACACACACACACACACATATCCAGGTTATCAGTTCCCTAAAGATTGTGATCATCCTCTTTGGATGATTCCAGCTTAACTGGGACATTTAATGGGGACAAATATCATCAGGCTATGGAAAATACAATTGGTATTTAAGGCTTAGTTTCACTCTGGAATCAGAGAATAAGAATATCTTCTTTTTCCCCTTGAGCCTTCCACCAGAAAGTAACAAGAGGCTCTCTTTCTGATTTCCCAGGGAGGGTGGATATGACCTTTCCCATAGCTAGTGGGCAACGAGTCCAGGATAACAATGGGTCTAGGAAATGACCTGCTCTGTTGTTTGTGGGAAAATGAGGTATAGGGAAGAAAATGTATATCGTCAAATTGCTCCTGGTAATGGAGGCATTTTAAAAATTGCCTTACAAGCTCTGTGGGGATTGGTTTGGCCAAACTGAGGGTCTCAGAAGTCTTCAAAAATGGAACATAGGTGGTGAAAGAAATAACAGAGCAATCACTTGTGCTCAATCTGATCTTCTACTAATTCCTGCAGGGAAGTGAGAAAAAAAATTGTAGATTAACCAGAGGTGGACATATCAGTCTTGGACCCTCAATAGTAAGGCATGTGCTAAAACGTAGGAACACATTCTTGCTCCTTCAAATCGGTTTTAAAGGGATACAATTCTAATCCAGCTCCCTTTTCCTAGGCCCTTCCAGGAACAAATGTGCTTCAGGGTGATATGTGTAACAGCTCCTAGGTTTGTGTTAGGACAGAATGCCTTGCTGCTTTGTAGTGAGCCCCTCTCCACCTCTTTGTTTCCACTGTGAGTTGGCTTTGAAGACTTTAGCGAAAAAATATCTATTTCATATCCCTGATCCTCTATACTTTATAACTTTCCAAAACCATGACTTGTATTTTGAAATAATTTAATTTCCATCTAGGTGCTTTGGGAAAAGTGGCTTAATTTCTATGGGTCTCATTTGGGTATGATTAATCTTTGCAGTTCATTTCAGTATTTCAAGTTGAAAACAAATGTGGTCACATAATATGATGCATCTTTTTGACTAACCGGGACAACAGAAAGGGAATTTTTCTTGCTCTACGGCACTATCACTAGAAATTCTAGTGTTCTATAGCACTGTAGGATGACTGTGGTTAACAATAGAATGAAACATAGTTTCAGATCGCTAGGAGGAGGATATTGAAAGTTCCCAACACTAAGAAATTGTCAGTGTTTGAGATGATGAATATGCGAATTATTCTGATTTGATCATGGTTCATTATATGGATCAAAACATCACTATATACCTCACAAATATATACAATTTTATATATATACATATTAATTAAAATAAAAGAAAAAATATAGCAGGAGTAATATTATAAGCCATCCGACTCTCCAGACATCATTGTCTGTCAGTCCCTGCTCTTATTTAACATAAAAGCACACATGCTTGCTCACATACCTATGTTCTATCCACCCCTTCTCGCATGCACATGTTCATTCATCTACACTAGTCCATTAATTCCATCCTCTATGCCACTTTCTCTTTTTGTGTCCCTTATGTCAGAGTAGATTTGGAATCTGTGCTTTGAAAGGCAGAGTCGTGCAGAAGCATTAAGTTGAGGCATCTTCAGAACAGACCTTTGGGAAATTTTCATACTCAGGCCTATTTCACCAAGAGTAAGTTATCACAGTAGAGTCTTAAAATGACATGAGAATCCATATTACACTATATTTCTGAATCCTTAACATATTTCATAGGGCTAGATATACACAGATGCTGAAAAAAATCTTTGCAGAACTGGAATTAATCTATGTATATACTAAATTCCTCTCCATCTATAACTTGTGTCACTACCCATTATAGGCTTAAAGATGACAAACTATCTTTAAAAATCAATAAAATAAAATTTTGGATGAATCAGTAATTTACTTACAATTTATCTTCAATTATTCCCTACTTTCCTTCATAAAAATAAATAATTAAAAGATGGCTAAATTCCCTTTTGGAAATATCTGAAAGTCTTTTTTCAACTCACCGTTTTCTCAGGAATGTAACCCTTTTCCTACCTAGCTTCATCAAGGATGGCCAGCTTGCGCTGAGAAAAGAGAAGAAATCATGTAGACCAAGAGAAGGAGAACAACGTACATAAGCCTAGAGAGTTTCTAGGCAAGTCTGGTTATGTCTCTGCTTGAAGAACGCACAGAATGGAGCTATTTGTGTTTCTGCCTGCTTTCAAGCTACTGGAGGAGACAAACCAACTCCCTTCTATCCACAAGAGACCTCCCAAGAGACACAGCCTTCAGGAATACATTTGGCCTTTCCAGGGCTCAAGGGGATCCTGGGAGGATATTAAGGAAGAGCTAGCAAGCTAAGTGAAGTCTCCAGGCACAAAAGAGACCTTAGACTGGCCGGAAGTACACTGCCTGTCCTCCCCAATGAGAGGGGAAGAGGAAGGTGGCGAGGGGAAATGTGTGTGCATGTGTGTGTGTGTGTGTGTGCGTCCTCTTTCTGAGGAACAATCTCACAAATAATGTCTTCCAGAAAAAGACAGTGTAATTCAGAAAATAATAATGGTAAGTACCCTTCCTTATTTGGGCACCCAAGTGTATGAGCACATGCACATTTGCAAACTCCAAACACACTTAGGTATTGTGCTTATAAGTATACACAGAAATAACTGTAATGCATCAGTAACTCAGTAGATGTGAACAATGAATATACTGCATTCAGATGATATGTGTATTTTTAAAAAAGAGAGAACATGCTATGTATTTACTCTTATTATCTACAACCAGTACACATTCAGAAGCATACAGATGCTCAGAGAATGTAGATGACAATAAGATTATATGGAAAACAAACTGGCATGGAAATTGGACAGTTATCTCTTTATTTATATATGTTGTTTCCTGGGTTTGGATACCTGCACATCCAGGAAAATTAGCTTTAGAACCACAGACCTAGGGCTATAGTAGAAAGTGAGCAGGCTCTGTTGGGTTTTGATATGTACTACTATGAAGGATGTTGACCATTGTAGGGAATTGTGCTTTTCTGGAGTTGGGAAAGATAAAAACTAGCCAAAAAAGAATATCATCTCCCAATGAAAAATTAGGCTCTTCATTTTAAAATAACAGAATTCCCCTAAGGAAAATAACGAAACCCTTCAGATTCCAAAGGGCCTAGTTCATATTTTTAGGAGTAACCACTCTTTACTCCTCACTATTTTTCAATTATATAAAAAATTTTAAAAGGAAATTTTTTCCCATAGAAAACTGGGAGAACACTTCATTTATTTCCAGGCAGTCTCTTAGCTCATTACTGGTTCTTTGGTGACATTCTGTGTTACCATTCTATAGGAATCTGACCATTCATTCAATAAATATGTATTGAGTACCTTCTAAGTGTCAGGAGCCATTCTGGTCACATGTCACTACTCTTTTCAAATAGTTTTACTGTAATAGTTTTATTCAGCCCTTAGGAATTTGATGACAGACTTCAAGAACAAGAACCTCTTCTGATAACAGAGGTGGTTCAAGCTGAGTGGTATTAAACCTCTGTTTCCTATTTACTATTATCTAAAGTTCAGTAAATAAGAAACATAGGTTTAATACCACTCAGTTTTAATTCCATTCTCTTGAAGTAGAGAAGGAAAACATGATACAGATAATTAAAAATTGCTGTGAAATGGAAAGAAAGAGGACATGGCTTTCAAGTCAGCAAAACATGGATTCGTATTGTTCTTTGTCAGCTCTGGGATGTAAGTAAGTTCTCAAACCTTTGGAAGTATTACGTTCTTCATCTTAAAAAGTGATATATCAAACCAAAGGTTAGTCTTGAGTAGCAGCTCCGAGTAAAGACTCTGCAGTTAGAGTGCCATGGCTCAAATCCTGGCTCAGCCATGTCTTATTACATGACCTTGGGCAAATTATTCTGTCTCTCGGATTTTTTTTTAATTGGAAAAATAAAACAATAAGAGTACTTATCTCTTAGAATTATTGTGATGATGGTATGGGTTATATATGTAAGCTGTTTAGAATAACACTTGCCATACCAATATATGCTTTTATGTGTGAGTATTTGTATTATGTCAAGCAAATAGAAGGTGTTCAGAAAAGTTAATTTAATTTCCAATTTCCTTTATAATTTACTTGCACATGAGCATAAGAATTTTTGCCATTTTTGAAATTTTTAATATATTTGAAAGAAACAATGAAGCTGTTTCTGACTAAGTGACTCATTAGTTAACTGGCTTCTTCATCAAGAGACTGTTTCATTTTTCCAGTTTTCATGTTAAAGTAGAGGCAGAGCCCACTGCATGCTACTTCTTAAATAACTTCTGTTTATTTAATTTGTAAAATTTGGTGAAACATAGAATGATTGAGACTCTTAAAATTATTTTAAAATTACTAGACTAAGGATTCTCAAGAAAAGAGACTTCTCCCAAGTCATTGCTTTTCATTACAATGTCTGGTACATAGTAGGCACCTAAAATATCTGCTCAATGAGGAAATGAGTTGAATCCCATTTTATTTAAATAAATAAAAATGTGTAACTTCAGTGGAGAGGAAAATAAGGAATTGCAGAAGTTCCTGGCTCATTAAGTACTATTGTGGGGAGATTTGTAGAAAAAAATATGATTACTGTCTTAGATAGTTAAAAAAAAATCTTCCTAACTAGTATCATGAACTGAGTAACAAATACAAACAAAACCTGGTCTTTTCTTGGTTTATAATCATTTCTCAATACAAAAATATGTAGTTAGAACTATGAGTGCTTAAAATGGAAAAAAATCTAAGTTTGTCATTATTTTCTGTCAAAAAATAAATAGTTTTAAGAGTTAATATTAAAAAACAATAGACTAGATCTTCGAGTTGAGTGACAAAAAGCACATGCTTATGTATTGTCAGAAGTTTGGCTCTGAGAAAATGTTCACAACGATTATGCATTTATCTTTCATGAGAAGAAACAGGGTAATGTTTAGATGAATAAGTTAAAGTTCACTACGGACCTATTTTACTTTTGTGTTAGTATTTTATAATTCTTTCTGAACATTGTAAAGTTTCTATATCCTCTCTAAAATCACAAAAATTTTGAAACAGATGATCATGTCTTGTGCCTTCTATAAAGTGTCTTGTAAATAAAGATCACAACATTTTTATTTTCTTTTTAAATTCAAGCCCATTTTAGTCAATTGGATGAATAGTGTTGCTATTTTTAAAAAGATTAATTTCATTCAAAAAATCCTGATATCCCATGTGCTTTTTTCACATTGCATGCCTCCTCTGTCAAAACATCTCATGTGCCCCGTAAATATATACAACTGCTACGCACTCTAATTTTTTTAAAAACAAATTAGATGGCCAATAAAATAATAAAAAAATAAAATCATGATAAACTTCACTGCATGCTACTTTACTGCTCCCTCTCTGTTACCTTTATGTGGTGAAAAGCTGACTGCACTGAGTACAAATTAAGAACTTTAAAAAATAACAAAACAAAATCAAGTAAAATAAAACAAAGCAAAGTGCATCAAAATAAAATAAAACAGCCTCAGTAATAGTTACTGGAATTGCAGATATCATGTCGGGAAAAAAAAAACAAACAAACAAACAAAAAAACCTACTTTTTCCCTGGCTAGTCTTTTCAATTGCAACATTAAAGAGACAGTAACTATAACACCTGATAGAAATGGTTCATTGTTGTTGCATAGAATAAGAAAAGACAACACTTCAAAATGACTATTTGTTTTTATTTTCACTCATCTTATGGGCACTCACTTATCGAGCTTGTTCACCTTTCCAATTTCTTCAAATGTCGAACAACCACAGAATGTTTGACATTGAGTACTTTGGCAATTTCTCATGTAGTTGTAAAAGAATCAGCTTCAAAGATTGCTCTCAATTTATTGTTGTCAACTTCTGATGGCCAGCCACTATGCTCCTCATCTTCAAGGCTCTCATCTCCTTTGCAAAACTTCTTGAACAACTGCTGCACTGTACATTTGTTAGCAGTTCCTGGGCCAAATGCACTGTGACTTGCAAAGAAAAGTGGATTTTATGTAACAACTGGTGATGACCAGCTCAGTGGTGGGATGGAGAAGAAGCTCCAAAGCACTTCTCAAAGCCAAACTTGCACCACAAAAAGGTCATGGTCACTGTTTGGTGGTCTGCTGCCGATCTGATCCACCACAGATTTCTGAATCCCAGCAAAACCATTACATCTGAGAAGTATGATCAGCAAACCAATGAGAGGCAACAAAAACTGCAACACCGTTAGCCGGCACTGGTCAACGGAAAGGGCCCAGTTCTCCAGAACATGCAACTGCATGACACACAACCAGTGTTTCAAAAGTTGAATGAATTGGGCTATGAAACTTTGGCTTATCCACCACATTCACCTGACGTGTCACCAAACAACTATCACTTCTTCAAGCATCTTGACAACTTTTTGCAGGAAAAACACTTCCACAACCAGCATCATGCACAAAATGCTTTCCAAGAGTTCATCAAACCCCGAAGTACAGAATTTTACACTCCAGGAATAAACAAACTTATTTCTCATTGGCAACAATGTGTTGATTGTAATGATTCCTATTTTGGTTAATAAAGATGTGCTTGAGCCTGGTTATAATGGTTTAAAATTCACAGTCCAGAACCACAATTCCTTTTACGCCAACCTAGTTCAATTTTTCAGCCATACGACTAAACACCCATGATTTTTATACATTTCTGCATCTCTAGCCTTAGTGTGTTGAACTTTCTTCCCATATTTATTACCTTCTAGATGGCTGTTGGAATTCCAGGCATCAAATTCAGGTTCAGAAAAGGGAAAGGGGCAGTGCTAGCACCAGCAACAACCATCTCTTTATCTCTAGAAGATAACCTCTCCAACAGAATTCCATTTATGTTTTATTGAGAAAATATTAGATATATAGCCAGTCTTAGTTTCAAGAGAAGCTGAGATATCAACTGTATGGCAGAAATGTAGGTTTATTGCCTGGGTCAGGCATGTTTTCAGCTTCAAAAATTTAGGTTATCATAGCAATGAAAAATGAGGTCGCTTTTGGCCAGGCAACTAAAAAACAGCCACTTATTTTCTTAATTGAAACTGAGTTGCAAATAACCATTTGCAAAGCATGTTTTATATTAAAAGCGCCATTGTTGGAGTAAAATAGAATATTTGAAGAAATCTATGAAGTAAGTGGTTAAACCCATCAACACCATGGGAATCTCTCACAGTAGAGGAAGAACAAATCAAAAGCACTGTGATCTCCCCATGGGAAAAAATATGACTATGACATGATGAGAGTCATAGAAAGAGCAAGTTTTAATCATTTTTTAAAGGAGGAACTTCACTGACTCAATCTGATGACATCTTGGCACAATATTAGATTGTACAATTGGGAAGGCTAAACTTTCTGATCAACTTGTTACCTACTCCACATAGTGACAAAGTTGCTTGGAGCTTTCCTTTCTGTATGTGCCTTAGAGAAAGCCAATTCTCCAAACTCAGTTTGAGTAAGAGTGAGTTTAATACGTGGTTAATGGAACAGGCATATCCTTTAGAAGCATATCATGATATTTGTAATGACAAAATGGTAATAATGATGGAGCTTGGCATTTATTAAATGCTTACTATGAATTAATGGTATTACATGCCAGAAGGTCTTCTTAGGTTGCAGCAAACTCATACACTATCAAAGGCCTCACCTGGCATAAAATTAACTCAGGGAAACACGATAGTAAATCCAACATTCCAGAAGGGCAGTTTTAGGAGTTTCTCTTACGGGAAAGAAGTCCTGAAAGCAGTTGAAGATAGACTCTGTCATTTAAAGTCATAGTTCAGGTAGGAGGACATAAAATTTTCATCAAGGGGTGCAGAGTTCACCTTAACTTGGAATCCTCAAGCCCTGTAAGCGCCTATATCACTTGTAACAATTTCATAGGCATCCATAGCTTCTAGAATTCCCTGCCAAAGACATGGCAAGTTACAAAAGTAGCCTGAAGCTATTATTTCCCACTATTTATCTATAGCACATTAATCATCCTCCCAGTTTAGGGGTCATTTGCTGATCAGAGATAATTTGTGCCATAAGTAATGTTGTGTAGTAATGTTTATTAGGTTTCTAGGGAAGCAGAACTAGAAATTAATCCAAGATCAAATTTATCCACAAAGAGAAAACAAAGCTAACCCTTTGTGCACATATGCATTATTTATTTAATATTTGCAACAAACCCATATGATAGAAAGGGTATTATTTTTATTATCAAAGAGAAATTATGAGCAGAGATGTAAAGTTTCTTGCCTATGATCACATAACTTGTTATTAGTAAAGCCAGGATCAAATTGAAATTTGCTGGTTCTAGGGTCTGAATTCTGAACTCCATGTCTCTCATAATTCTATGGAAGGAGAGGAGAATGTAATGTAAATTGAGCTATGTTCAGAGATGTTTCAAAGGCTATTCAGAAATTTTGTGAAAATAAAACAACTTAAACTGTTTTAAGTATGAGATCTTTTATTGTTATTTTGTTTTTAATACTGGAAAATCTACAATGATTGTTGATACAGTAGTTTGCATTGATGGACACATGTCTTTTTCTCCCTCAAAACCTGTCTCAGAATAGGCAAATGTGCACTGGTCAACAATCTATGTTTATTGGAATTTGTTCAATTGCATATTTATTTTGTATCACATATCCCACATCTAAATAATCATTGAATTTTGTTCAATATGCAGAAATTTGGGTAAATGAGCCTAGATTCAAGATAAGAAAAATTTCTCTGAGCAATTCAAGTAACTTTCCAACAACCAAAGGAACTTGCTAGAATACCTATGATTCAGACTATGAACCTGAGACATCCCAATTGCCATAGAGATATCTGCATCCTATCTATGGCTCTTCAATCTTCTTTCTTATGGAGGCATTTTCTGTTCTTACAGTCCTTTGACTAGGAACACAATTTAAAATATTTCACAATTGGTATGGCCCTGGCACTAATTAAAACAGGTGCTGGCCATAGTGAAAGAGAATATCTGTATATAAGCTTTGTAGAACATTTTACCTACTACTTGGTCAATATTTGTTCGGTCAACCAGCTTTATATACCCCTGAGATTCAAAGAAGGGAGAGGGAGAGGATATTTAGCCATATTGAGTCATGAATATATGGCTGAATATCAGCACTGCATCTCTCTCTGCTTTGACTTTCAATGAATATGAGTTTTGTAGAGGTAAAGGGTATTGATAAGATAATATGAAATTAGGTCTTGGGGTACAACATACTTGTGCAATTTCTTATGAAAGTAGGATTTGAGAATCTGGATCTTTGAAATTGTTACGTTGAAGTCTACCAAATTTTTTTCTTGAGTTGTCCACCAGTAAATTCCCTTTTTTTCTCATACTATATTTTCTCACTTTTAAAATAATGAGCTTGGTTTAGACTAGGGAATCCCAAACTGTCTATGAAATAGGAATTCCCAGAAAGTTTTGAAAATTATTCATGGCAGGGTAACATTCCAAACATACTCAGTAAGACTCTCCACATATTTTTTTTGGGGGGAATCTTTATTTTAACAAATTCCCAGGTGATTGTTATGTAGCTAGTCCAACCTTAGTTTGAAAACCCCTGTAAAAAAATAAATGATTCATAAACTTTCATTTGTATCAGAAGGTCCCAGACAATATTTAGAGAAAATGTTGGCAAATTATATTTATGTTCCCTTTAAGCCCATTCTGATTCCTTGAGGAGGCCCTATTAAGATTCTGCTATTTTCGCCTCTCCCAAGACCTGTTGTATATCAGTCCAGAACATCCTTAGGATAGTGACATCTGCCCATCACTGCCTTCCTGAAGGCCTCCTTCACCTCCTTGTTCCTCAGGCAGTAGATGGCTGGGTTGAGGGATGGTACAATGATAGTGTAGAGCACAGAGATAATCTTGTTGTGGTTGAAGGTGTACATGGCCCGGGGCCGTGCATAGGTGAAGAGAGTGGAGGAGTAGTAGATAACAACCACTGCCAGATGAGTGGCACAAGTGGAAAAGGCTTTGCGGCGTCCCCTGGAAGTAGGAATCCTCAGGATGGCTGCAATGATGGCAGTGTATGATGAAACCACAGCCAACAGAGGGAGTAGAATCATAACCAGGGCCAGAAGGAAGTCTACTAGCTCTGCTTGCTCCTTGTCAGAGCAGGTGAGGTTGAGTAGTGGTGAAATATCACAGAAAAAGTGGTTGATAATGTTGGGTCCACAGTAGGACAATTGGGAAATAAAAAGAAGCTTCATCATGGAGCTGAAGAAGCCACTGCCCCAAGAGGCAGCAGCAAGGCGAGTGGCCAGACTGGAAGGCATGAGACTAGGGTAATGGAGTGGTCCACAGATGGCCAGGTAGCGGTCATAGGCCATAACTGCCAACAGCACACATTCAGTACAGGCTAAGGCAATAAAGAAGTAGAGTTGGGTCATGCAACCTACATAGGAGACTCTACTATCCTGAGTAAGAAAGGCTGCCAAGAGCCGAGGAATGGTGACGTTGATGTACCAAAGCTCCAGGAAACAGAGATGGCCAAGGAAAAAGTACATGGGGCGATGAAGGCTTGGAGTGAGCCATATTGTGAAGACAATGAGTGCATTCTCCAACAATGTCAGAAGGTAAATTGCAAAGAAAAGGACAAAGAGGAGCAGCTGGAGGGGAGGAGTGGTAGGGAAATCCACCAAGACAAACTCTTCGACATGGCCTCCACTCAAATTTCTCATGGTCTCTGTCCACTTGAGTGCCTAAAATAAATCACAGGAAGAACAAGAGTTTTGAAAGATAGGTGCAACAAACCGCCAACATACTCTCACAGGTTATAACTACTGAAGATGCTTAGTGGTATATTAATTATTATATCATTTTTCCTCTTCGCTTTGCTGTTTTTTCTCTCACCTTATAGGAAAAGTTAACAGACCTGAGTACTCAATTACCTAGCGATCTTAACTACAGTGGGTATTTGATAAATACTTTCTGAGTGATTTCAGAATTGCCTTGGCATTTTGATTCTTGTCCAGGATGTGCTCTTCCTTTACATCCCTTAGAAACAACTATAAACTCCTAAGCCCACAGCACCTTTACTCAGTAGTTGTTGAATGAGTGAATAAAAGAAGGTGTGACCTCAAGTTGGAGCCTACAGGCTTATCTCTCAAGGGAAATTGTACTAAAAGGAAGCAATAACTCAGGGAGATTGCTTGAACTGTAATGCAAGGCAACATGACAGTATGCAGATTGGTTTGAAAAATATCCATTTCCAAATGGAAAGACATTTCAATACAAAGGAGATTATGAAGCTCTGCTCCAGAGAATAGTTATTTTTCCATTCACTTTACATTTATTTTTGAATACATTTTTAGTGGTAGAATTAGACCATCTTATTTCCAGGAGGTATAATATGTTAAAAATTGACCTCCTGAAAGTTGTACATGTCTTAATTCCTGGAATCTATATAACATATGGCAATTATTTTGCAAATATGATTAATTAAGGACTTTGAGATGGAGGGCTTATCCTGGATTTTCTAGGTGGGCCTTAAATACAATGAAAAAGGTCTTTGCAAGACAGAGACAGAGTGAAACTTGAAACAGACACACAGAGGAGAAGGCAATGTAAAGATGAAACAGAGAGAGATTTAAGGATGCTGGCCTTGAAGACTGCAACGATTTGGCCACAAGATGTTTATCTTGAATGAATGCCCACAGCCATCAGAAGCCAAAAGATGCCAGGAAGAATTTCTCAAGAGCCTTAAGAGGGAGTGCAGCTCTGCCTATGCCTTGAATTGAGCCAAGTGATACTGATTTCGCATTTCTGGCCTCAAGAACTGTGAGACAATAACTCTCTGTTGTTTTAACCCATCACATTTGTGGCCGTTTATTACAGCAGCCATGGGAAACTGATGCAACTGGTAAGGCAGGAAAATGAAAGAGGAAGTCATTTTCCCAACCATTCTTCTGTGCTTTTCCAGTCTTCTATTAACATTGCCAGTGACCTGACATCTCCAGGGAGACCCTGGTAAAATTACAAGTCTGACTTGAGATTGGGTCACATGTCATTAAGCATTTTCATTTTTGGTGTGACTTAGGTACCTGTCTTTAAACATTATTTTCCTCTAAGAAACTTAAAAAATGATATACTAATTTACATAGTTTTAACTTGACATCAATTTTTTTTTTTTTTTAAAGATGAGTCCTTGCTGTGTTCTTCAGGCTGGACTCCAACTCCTGGGCTCAAGGAATCCTTTCACTTCAGCCTGCTGTGTAGCTAGGACTACAGGTACAACATCTATTGTTTTATCAGACATTTATGTGGCCACAGGGAGTCTAATTTTTTACTGCATTATGAGAATTGAACTTTTAAATGAATCAGATTACTTCTTTATATATTCAATGAAATCTAATGAAATCTAAGTATCAGTGCTATGGTAATGATATCCACTGATACTTGTTTAAACAAGTACACAAATGAGTATATCTTTTTAAAACTGGAAATTTTACATCACTTATTTCACCAAAGTCACAATTCATGGTATTGTAATATATTTATAATTGCAAGTCTTTTATTGATTTCTCTGTATCTACCTACATGTTTTTTGTTTCCTGTACTTTTAAGACTATGAGTGCTTTATAAGAGATTTTCTTTAGCTGTTATATAATTAGCATACATTTACCTAAAGCAATATAAATATAAATATATAAAACATCTAAAAACATATTGGACAAAATGTTTAAATTTACTGGAAAACTATCTCACAATAATGTATGTTATACTTTTGTCCAATGTTTGTGTGTATTGTAAGACATTACCACATTGAGAAAGATTTCAGCATCGATTCTATTCTGAATTTTCATTTTGGAGGTGTAAACACTAGGAAAACTAGTTCATATATAAGTGATATTGAGGTACCATAGCTCCATGAATGAAAGTTTGTTTTGTTATAGAAATAACACTAGATTAGTTAAACGTTTTATTAGTTGTGTGCCAGAAAATATTCAGTAACATATCATCAAAATTATTTTCATTCATCTGTTAGCTGACAACTTGATTAGCTTCTATTTCAACTGCGTTGAAAGCAAAAGATTGTTAACCACTGACCTGCAAAAGAATTTGATACCCAGTTATTAGCCCTTTACTTTCTCGACACTGACTTTGGCATTGACACTAACTTACACTCTTGAACACTTCCATATAGCAAGATTTTGCTATGCCTTTCCTTGTTAAAAAAAAAAAATGAAAAGAGAAGTGGGAAAGGACACTTTATCTAGCAGATCAATTTTAAGAGCTCTTAAGGGAGTTGAAGATGAGAGAATCAGTCCTTTGGAATTATTCCTGCCTGGACATTGGGAGATTTTTATTTTTATTTTTGTACCCTCAAGTGTCCAAAAAGTCCAGTTTGGAAGCAGTGACTTTAATGCATCAGATACTTTTCTGAGTGAGAGTTTAAAGAGAAAGTATGTGTGGTAATGTTAGGGACAGGGTAGGAAGGAAGCCCAACATGCCTGAGGAGTAGGTAATAACAGAGGATGGGAAAAACTTGAAAATGATGGCTGAAAACTCTCAAGAGACAAGGTAAGGGAATTGAGACGCTAAGGCAGACTGAACAATGACAGAACATCTGAAGAGGGACTTGTCCTCACCCCTCTATTATCAGTGTAACAGAGCAGTAGCAAAACATAGTAGGCACTCAATAAATATTACTGGAATGAATTTCAATCTTGATTTGTACAGTCTTGAATTTACATCATTCAGATTCATAATATATCTTGAAAATATAGATAATTGAACTAAAGGAAAACTAGGGCTCTTTTCCAGTTATTGCATTGCATAAAATTGGTTGAAATTCCAACTTACCAGAGTCAGTCCTGAGGGATGTGGGAGAGAAGTTGTTGGAAAATGGAGTGAAGGATGGGAAGCAGCCTTAGAAATTTACTGACTGTTCACAAGTTTGTTGGAAGCCAATCTTGCTCTGTAGCCTACTGTGGCTTAGATTGTCTGCTGATTCAAAGACAAGCCTGCAAAATGGTCCCTTTGTGCATAGAGGTGCCCATACTCCTACCTCTTGTCCATCCTCAGTAATATTATGTCATCATCTTCATGAGTTTCAAGCTCAGTTGTTGAAAACTGAACCCTTTTTGCTATTTCACCTGGCCTGCTACTGCCAAGAACTTTCTTCTCCAACCAAGGCAACTTCAGCCCCTATTGTCCACCAGAAATGGTCTGTTATTTTATTCTTTTCCTGCTCTCAGTCTGCTCTCCCTTTTTAAAGATGCTCTCCTTGATAGACTACTTTTGAATCATAGTACTCAGATTCCTTCTGTAGCTCTGAGTATATCATGGCACTGTGCCCACTGAACTCTTCTTGTATTTGTTCTTTTTGTTCGTTTGTTTCTTACTTGCTTTAACTTCTAGGTGTGTCTTCTCCATCATCAGTCTGGGAGCCCTTCCTCCTCTATTAGTGCTGCACAATTTTTATATCAAGGGAGGATTCTACCATCAGGGCAGCAGAGTACAGCTTAGCCTGCAATGTTAGCAGTCACACAGTGACGATCTCTTTAAACATACCCTTCCCATTTGGCAACTTGGATTCCAAGTAATAATTAATGAGGCACACCTTGAAGATTTCTCCCATTGCATTTTCCCTCAGAACCAAGAACAGCTCTTTATGGGTTGGTCTTCTCAGGACTAGATGATATTGATGCTGTTGTACAATTTATCGTTTATTTGCCTTTGAATGCTCCCCTTCAACATTACCCTCCCCTTTACTCCTGTTTTCCATTCCTCTTATTTATTCCTGCAGTTACATCAGAGTTCTTCAAGACACCACTCTGTTATTTTACCTCTCGTCTTTTGCACGTGAATAAACATAATAAACAACAGTGTCTCTGTAAGGACTTTGTCCAAAAGGTCCTTCACACTCACAGCTGCTATTATGACCATGACTCTATTAATAAATCTATGGGGTAGCTATGTATCTTCCCGGATTTTTCCTCCGTGGTAGCAGAGATCTCACTCATTGCTCTATTCCACTTAAGTTCATTGCTTTGGCCATAATACATAACTGATGCATATATATCAAATTAGTTAAGAAATAAATAAGGTAATACTTTAAGAACTTGGAAATTTAAAAGGTAGAATGTCATTTCACGGGTGGAATATCGAACCTGTTTTATTATTTGTAAAATAGTTCTGCTGCTGCCACTGCTGGTGACATTTGTCATTCCTACTTCATTAGACTATATCACATGAAAAGAGATAATTAGCTGAGAATTATTTGCCCATAATATGACACAATTTATTATTGTAAAGCACATTGGTGATGCCATAGCTCTGTGGGCCTGAAACCATGTAGATGTCACTTGGATCTTCCAAATTAGCTATTCACACCAGCACGTTTGCCTGGATTCCTGTTTAACCTCTACCTTCTAGATATTACATAAGCGAAGGTTAGTAGTAGATGGCCTGGTGCTCAGTGGTGCTCTTTGGGAAGCAACACAAGCCTTCATCTGGAGACACACTGGGCAGAGCTCTGTGCATAGGCATATCCCACTCCCAGAGAAAACTGCCTGTTTTGTTTTCCTTTGTTTCCCTTGAATTCCTCATTTATCATCACAAATTGAAGAATCTTAATGCACCAACCAAAACACTGGTGAATTAACAACTGAGGACTGTTTGAAATTTTTATAATTACTGTCTTCGTCTGTATCTACAAGGCATATAAAGAAGACATAATAATAATTGATGACTCTGTGAAGGGTAGTGAGTATTTTTCATATGCTGACTTAATTCTCACGACAGCCCCGTGAGTTTAAACACCATTGTTTCTATTTGTAAATGACACAGAAAGATGGGTGATTTTTTTTCTCAAGATAATACATCTAGAAAATTGTGGAAGTGGAATAAACCTAGATAATCTTGCTATGAAGGTATGGTGGGAAATTTAACCTGTATACTACACATCTTCCATGGAAATAAGTAAATGTCCATGTGTATAGCCAGGTGGACTCATTTATATAAGAATAAAGGGTTGTGTTTGTTTGTCTGTCTTCTCTGTGTATGGCAGTCAAATTCATTCAAAAGATTTTTTTAAATCTCATTTGAATTCATAGATGTAGACTTAACATGACAGTTATTTCTTTGGGTCTTGCCTTAGGGCAAGGGAAGTGCTACACCCTACACACACCAAGAATGGCTTCTGTCTCTCTTATCATGGCTTTCTTCTTTCTGGGTTCCCCTTTCCCATATATATTTTCCTACCCTGTCCAATGCATTTACAAATCTCTAACATTTTACCGCATTGCCACTTAAAAAAAAAATCCTTCACCCCTTGTGAACATTTTGGATGCATTTCTCGGGTGCTATATTTAGAATCATAAACATATGAATAAAAGATTAAAATGACAGGGTACTCACTCTGAGATGTTCGAATGATTAAGCTTTTTCAAATTTTAAGCACTTTGTATATCTTGAGAAATTCAAGCGATTTTCGGGATTATGAGGAACTGAAAATCGTAGGGAATGGATGAAGGATTTGAGGGTGTCTAACCTGAATAAAGACATAATTCGTCACAGAAGAACACCTACTTCTTTACTTGCCTGTCTTCCACATCCGCACACATACCCTGCCTTTTGATATTTGTCAATAGGCTGCTTAACTTTTGTCTCTGGGCAGGTATGGTTTGCCCTAGAAACTCTTCAATAAAGTTGATACTTCATGCTGGTCTCTAAGTCGTTTGTGGCATGGCAGGGCTGAGGTTTTGCAGATGGAGCCCTGAAGCAAACAGAGGCAGCAGTAGCCAGCCCTTATTACATTTCCCTTATTACATTCTCATCAGGGACATAGCCCCTTAGTACACATTGCCATGGTGACCTATCTCTCCCCAACAAGACTGTGTCCAAGTCGCCTCAGGGACCATTTGTTCTAGGGCATAGGTGATACAATGAAAAAGCATTGTCCAGAGGGACACGGGTGTGCACTGAAGTGGAGTAAAGTCCTCGGGTTCATTTCCTAAGTGTCATCTATGTAGTGCTTCCGCAAACCCTATTTTCAGAAGTACCTAAGAGGCGCCTAGATATGTTGATAATTCAGGACTAAAATTCTTTTGAGGAAATAAAACAATAAAGTAAGAGTTATGGGCAAATTAATTCTGATAGGTTATTTAGACTATTACACTTTTTGAGAAGATGTTTATTTGTTAAACTCTGTTCACCGTTGCTTCTTATCACTTGTTTGTGTTTATATATGAGGGAGAGATGTTTATCTCTCTTCCATAAGTCTACAAGCTCTATAAGGAAAGCCTGTATGCTGCTTGCCCTTCTTTACAACCCTTTGTAAATAAAACTTGGTGCATGGGGAAGATCTCAGGATAATTAATGGGAAGATGTGTAGAGGAGTGCTTGTGAATTCCTGATTCCTGCCTCAAATCTGCGTCTGTTTCTGAAAATAATGGGGTTTTCTTTCTCTTTCCACACTGGTTTTCCTGACTGTCATTCATACCCTGTTGCTTCTTTGCTTCTTGGTCTACTGAACTGTCACAAATGAAGTAAGGTACCTCATAGGGTGTGCGCTAAGCAGCCTATCACTGAAAGTGTTCAAGCAGTTCCCGGACGACCTGTTTAGGATGCAATATTGGAGAGGAAGTGCCTGCAGTAAAAATGATGGCTCTCTTCTCTTGGCAATAATGACAATTTGTTGTTACTGCAGAACAAAAGAGCTGTAAGTAAGTACTTTGCAAAAGATTAAATGATGCTATAAGGAGTTGGAGAAATGCAGTTATTGCTGAGATTTTAGCTCAAAGTGGTAAGGAGATGGTAATTTTCAGAAGACACAGAAGGCAGAACAACATGAGAAAGCCAGGGATGAGGTAAGTCTTGACACATTAAGCTCAAGGAAAAGGCAGATATATGCAGCAATAAATCAGAAATATTGGCTTGGATCTTAAGTCTGCCTTCAGTTTATAAACTTGGGAGTCAGCATTAATAAATATGTAAAATCACAATTGATAAAATGTAACCAGAGGAACAGAGCTGAGAACAAAAAGAAAGAGAAAAATGGAAAGGAAATGCTTGAGAAATGCAGACCAAAGAAGGGAAAAGACTAAAAATTGTCCAAGACGGGAATTATAAGAGTACAGTGTTTTCTGGAGGTTAAGGGGCTAGACAATTTCAGGAAGGTGAGGGTGGTGATAAAACAAGAAAAAAGTATTAAAATTAAAAAGAGGAAGCTGTTTTTATACTTTTTCCTATTGGTGCAAAAAATACACAATTGCTATTTACTGAACAATCACTATGTAGTATATACTGGACATTTTGCTAAAAAATTTATACATATTTGTTTAATTATCTTAGGAATACAATGTAGCTGCAATCTAAACTACCAAGTTTAAATTGGTACAAAAATATAACTGCTTAAATCAGACAGAATTTATTTCTCTTTCATATAGCCCTACAGTGGTGAGTGGTCCATAGTTGGCAGGGCCTGTGGAACAGCTTGACTTCACAAGATTGTAAAAAGCACAGGCAGATGGTTGGTCCTCTCAGACTCAATAGAAGGCTTCTATTGGAAGTCCAAGGTACTATTCTGTTTTTCTATGTCCTTTCCATCAGGAAAGCAGAAAGAGAGAAACTGATCTTCAGAGAGAGGTATAGAAGTTTCACCCATCATTTCCACTTATATCTCATTGATTAAAAACTTCGTCACTTAATAGTCAAACCTGGCCACAGAGAAAGCTAATAAATGTAGTAACTAACTGGCCATCTGTGTACTCAGCTAAAATTCCAGAGGGTTTTATTACTAAACTCATAGCAAGAATATATATTATCACTGGCAGTTTCAGATTCAAGAAATTATGATCCTGTTAAAGAGGTAAAATGATGCTTTAAAAAGGTAAGTGATTATCACAGAATCACACAGTATGTGGCAGAGACAGAAATTAAACTCAGATCATATTGATTTCGAGTTTATTTTTATATGACTATAGATTCATATGCAATTATGAGAAATAATACAGAAAGATCTCATGTATCCTTTACCCAATTATCCTCAAGAGTAATGTCTTACAAAACTATACTATGCTGTGACAGCTAGGATGTTGACATAATTAGAGTGAAGGTACAGAACATGTCAGTCACCACATGAATCCCTCTTGTTGCTCTTTTAGAGGCACATTCACTTTTCTCTTACCCACATTTTTTTTTTTTTTTTTTTTTTTTTTGGGGAACAATAAAGCTTTTTAATCACCTGGGTGCAGGTGGCCTGAGTCTGAAAAGAGAGTCAGCAAAGGGAGATAAGGGAGGGGACGTTTTATAGGATTTGGGTAGATAAAGGAAAATTACAGTCAAAGGGGGGTTGTTCCCTGGCCAGCAGGAGTGGGGATCACAAGGTGCTCAGTGGGGGAGCTTTTTGAGCCAGGATGAGCCAGGAAAAGGAATATCACAAGATAATGCCATCGCTTAAGGCAAGGACCGGCCATTTTCACTTCTTTTGTGGTGGAATGCCATCAGTTAAGGCAGTGTATGGCTTTTGCACTTCTTTTGTGATTCTTCAGTTACTTCTGGCCATCTGGGCTTATATGTGCAAGTCACAGGGGATGTGATGGCTTGGCTTGGCTTGGGTTCGGAGGCCTGACATTCCTGCCTTCTTAATAAGAAAGATAAAACAAAATAGTGTTGAAGTGTTGGGGCAGTGAGAATTTTTTTGGGGGGTGGTATGGAAAGAGAATGGGCGATGTTTCTCAGGGCTACTTCAAGTGGGCTTAGGGGCGGCATGGGAACCTAGAGTGGGAGAGATTAAGCTGAAGGAAGATTTTGTGGTAAGGGGTAATATATGTAACTCACATTCTTAACCCTTAGCAGCTTGGCAACCACTAATCTATTTTCAATTTTGATAATTGCTTCATTTGAAGTATGCTATACACACACACACACACACACACACACATCTCTGTGTGTGTATATATATATGACAGAATCACAAACCTGGTATGTGACAAATACAAAAATTAAACTGAAATGTAAATATTTATGTATTTATAAATATATATGTATACACATAGCTGTATGGATTTATAAATATACATGTATACATTTATAAAGGTACATACATATATATTTTTAGTGCTCTTGTGAATTTTTCTCTTCAGTGATTATATTTTCAACTCTAGAGTTTTCATTTGGTTCTTACTTACATTTATTTATAGTATGTACCTTTAGTGATATTTTTCATTTAGCATAATTGTCTAGAGATTGATTTAGATTGTGTGTTTCTATCAACAGTTTATCCCTTTTCATTGTTGAGTAATATTTCAAGACATAGATATATACAGTTTAAGTAGTTTCTTCTTGAAGAAAATTTTGGTGATTTCCAATTTTGTGTGTGTGTGTGTTAGTTTCACTCTTGTTGCCTAGGCTGGTGTGCAATGGTATGATCCTCTGCCTCCTGGGTTCGAGTGGTTCTCCTGCCTCAGCCTCCCAAGTAGCTGGGATTACAGGTGTGTGCCACCATGCCTGGCTAATTTTGTATTTTTAATAGAGACAGTGTTTCACCATGTTGGTCAGTCTGGTCTCGAACGCTTGACCTCAGGTTATCTGCCTCCCTAGGCCTCCCAAAGTGCTAAGATTACAGGCTTGAGTCACCATGCCTGGCCTACAGTTTTTGATTATTTTAAAAGAAGACAATTTTAAAATCCTTGAGATTGAATTCTTAGTTGACAAGTTTTGTTTTGTTTTTTGAACACTGAGTATGTTATCCCACTGCTTTTTAGTCTTCGTTGTTTCTGCTAAAAAGTCAGCTGTTAAACTGGGGCTGACTTGTAAATAATGGGCCATTTTTCATTTGATGCTTTTCAAAATTTCCTCACTTCTTTGACTTTCAGCATTTTTGCTATGATGTGTCTTTTTGTGTAGCTCTTTGCATTTATCCTATGTGAAATTTGTTGAGCTTCCTAGATGTGTAGCTTTATGTTTTTCAATAAATTTGGAAAGTATTCTGCCAGTATTTCTTCAAATATTTTGTTTCTTATCCTTTCTCTTTGCTCTTTCTTCCTGGTACTTCCATTACACCAGTTTTGGTGTGTTTAATTGTGTCCCAGATTTCTCTAAGGCTCTATTTTTTTCATGTTTTTTTTTGTTTTTGTTTTTGTTTTTCTCATTTTCCTTTGAGCTGCATAATTTTTATCACTCTAACTTCAATTTCATCATTTTCTTTTCCTGTTAGTTCAAATTTATTGTTGAGTGCTGTTGTAAACTTTTCAATGGTTATACCTTCAATTCCAGAGTTTTAATTTGGTTTTTATTTATAATTTCTGTCTCTCTGTTGGTATTCTGTATTTGATGTAACATTGTCATATATCTTCCTTTACTTCTTTAATCATGATTTTCTTTAGATCTTTAAATATATTCACAATGGTTATTTGGAAGTCCATCTTTTAGGTATGGCATCTAGTCACACTCGTCAGCAGTTTTTGTTGTCTGGTTTTCTTTTTTTTTTTTTTTTTAAGTATGGGTCATATTTTTCTCTTTCTTTGCATAGTTTATAGTTTATATGGGAAACTGGAATTTTGTATAATATATTTTAGAAACTCTGGTTACTAGTCTTTCTCCTCTCTCTCTCCACTAGGTCTTGCTTTCATTATTTGCTTGCTTACTTGTTCAGTGACTGGCTGGATTATTTTTGTAAAGTTTATCCTCCCCTATACTTCTGCTGTGTTAAGTCTTTGATGTTGCTTTTCAGAGGACACACATATGCCTAGTCACCCTGGGGTGACAATAATTTTGGCAGAGCTTATGTTGTCCCCTTTCCTGACTATATCCAGCTTTTAATCTAATAATTACCTGCTGATTTCTCCATTGTTTCCAAAATGCCCTAGAACATAAATTTCTCTACTGAGTAATTCAATAAAATTCAGACTTCTTTGAAGGAATGATTACTGAAGTCAGAGTTTGCAATTTGTTATTACCCAAAGAGGGTTCCTCCTGGCCCTTTCTTTTTCCTGTTTAGAGGATGTATTAAATGATATTCAGGTAGAACAGTCTATTCTGGGGATGTTGGCCAACAATATGGGTAAATTCTATAGTGATCTTATGTGGGTACTATATCTCCTGAGTGCTGCCATAAATCTTTATAACCCTTAACTCATATTACATCATAATTTCTTAGCCTTCCCACTAGTAGAATGTAAGTTTTTTGAGAGAAAAAAATATGTCTTGTGTGTTTTTGTTTTCCTCATGGTTAGTGTGGTGTCTTGAACAGAATGAGTTTTTCATACATATAGAAGAGACAAATGGATATTTTTTCACAAAAAGCAATCTACATTTAATGTAGAACAGAAGTAAATTATCTCCTATTTTGATTCTTCATTAATGTCTTACTATATTGCTTATTGACAGGAGAGAATATTTTCATTTCTTCCCATTAAGGAAATTTCTTGGGTATAAAAATTTAGAAAACCCTAATGAGAAATTGGGTCAGAGATAAAGTCTTGAATTATAATAATATCTTAGATTATAGAAGAAAGATATGATATAAAGAGGAAAAAAAGAGTTTCACATGTATGCTGAAGTATATAGCTATAGTTTATTCATTTTTATTACTACATGCTGTTACATACATGAATATACCATAATTTTTCTATCTATTCTGTAGTATATTAGCTGAGTAATTTTCAGCTTTTGCCATTTTGCAAATATTGTGTCTAAGGACATCTATGTATGTCTTATGATACACATATGCCGACTATTCTTTAGGGCATACACATAAGAGTAGAAAAGTTTAACCACAGGGTATGAGAATCTCCAAAATAAGTTTATAATACTAGACTGTTTTCTAAAATGACTGAACAAGTATACACTCTTATTAAGAGCACTGTTGGCTCATGCCTGTAATCCCAGCACTTTGGGAGGCCATGGCGGGTGGATCATCTAGATCAGGAGTTTGAGATCAGCCTGGCCAACATGGTGAAACCCTGTCTCTACTAAATATACAAAAATTAGCCAAGTGTGGTGGCAGGCACCTGTAATCCCAGTTACTCGGGAGGTTGAGGCAGAAGAATTGCTTGAACCTGGGAGGTGGAGGTTGCAGTGAGCCGAGATCACAGCATTGCACTCCAGCCTGGTTGACAGAGCAAGACTTATTTCAAAAAAAAAAAAAAAAAAAAAAAAAAAAGCAAAAAAAAAAAAAAAAGCACTGAAGGGTTCTTGTTGCTGTTGCTTCATGTTTCCTTTTTTGACACTCGTTAATCTAGACTTTTAATTTTAGCCATTCAAGTGAGTATGTAGTAGCACCTCATTGGCTTTTTTTTTTTTTTTTTAATACTTTAAGTTCTAAGGTACATGTGCACAATGTGCAGGTTTGTTACATATGTATGCATGTGCCACGTTGGTGTGCTGCACCCATTCACTCGTCATTTACATTAGGTATATCTCCTAATGCTATCCTACCCCCTCCCCACAATAGGACCCAGTGTGTGATGTTCCCCTTCTTGTATCCAAGTGATCTCATTGTTCAATTCCCACCTGTGAGTGAGAACATGCGGTGTTTGGTTTTCTGTTCTTGCGATAGTTTGCTGAGAATGATGGTGTCCAGCTGCATCCATGTCCCTACAAAGGACACGAACTCATTCCTTTTTATGGCTGCATAGTATTCCATGGTATATATGTCCCACATTTTCTTAATCCAGTCTGTCACTGATGGACATTTGGGTTGATTCCAAGTCTTTGCTATTATGAATAGTGCTGCAATAAACATACGTGTGCATGTGTCTTTATAGCAGCATGACTTATAATCCTTTGGGGGTATCCCCAGTAATGGGATGGCTGGGTCAAATGGTATTTCTAATCTAGCCTTTTAAATTTAGCCATTCAAGTGAGTATGTAGTAATACCTCATTGAGATTTTTAAAATTATTATTGGGGTTTTAATGTTCATTTTCATGCTTACTAGTGAGACCCAGCACCTTTTAAGGTATTTATTGAACATTTGGATATTCTCTTTTATAAAAGATCTATTTGCATCTCTTAGAAATTTTTCTATTGTCTTTTAATTTATTTTTTGAGAATTTTATTTCTTTTAGAAATTGTTTATACAGCCATATACCACACAATAATGTTTTGGTCAATGACAGACCACAAAGACAGTGATGGTTTCCCAAGAGGATAAAACCGTATTTCTATTGTACCTTTTCTATCCTTAGATATGTTTAGATACATAAACACTACTGTTAGAATTGCCTGCAGTATTCAGTACAGTAACACGCTGTACACATTTGTAGCCTAGGAACATTAGGCTATATCATACAGTCTATGTGCGTTGTAGGTTTGTGTAAGTACATTCTGTGATGTTTACACATTGACAAAATCACAAAGTGACACATTTCTCAGAATACATCCTCATTGTTAAGTGACGCATGACTGTATATACCAAACGAGGGCTTTGCCAGTTACATGTCACAGACTTTTTTCTCTTTCTGTGCATTGCTTTAATCCTTACATTATAAAATAAAATGTAAACACAGAAAATTATCTAAACAAATACACAGCTTAGTGAATCTTTCACGAGCAAAACCCTTTGCAATTACTACCTAGACCATCAGGAGTTTTTCCTGTGTTGCCCAGGCTGAGGTGCAGTGGTACGATCTTGTCTCACCGCAACCTCCGCCTCCCTGGTTTAAGCGATTCTTCTGCCTCTGCCTCCCTAGTAGCTGGGATTACGGGCGCACGCCACCACACCTGTCTGATTTTTGTATTTTTAGTAGAGACTGGGTTTTGCCATGTTGGCCAGGCTGATCTCAAACTCCTGACCTCAAGTGAACCGCCTGCCTCAGCCTCCCAAAGTGCTGGGATTACAGGTGTGAGCCACCGCGCCTGGCCCAGGAGTTTTTCATGTGACCCTCGCCTTGCCCAATCACAGACCCTCCTTCTAAAAGTAATTATGATCCTAAATTTCATACTTATCACTCTGAAATTTCTTTATAGCTATATGATTTGGCTTTCTTTTCCACTCTCTCAATAGTGTCTTTTGATGAATAAAATGTCTCAATTTTGGTTTAATCTGCCTTTTTCACTTCAGTCAAAAATTTTACATACAATTTAAACAGTATTTTCTATCCCAAGTTGGTGAAGATATCTTCTTAATTACCTTTTAAAAGTTTTATTGCTTCACTTTTCAAATTTAGTTTTCGATTTCCTGAAATTGATTTTTTTTTTCAGATTTTGTTTTTCCCATATGGATATGTTATTTTCCTAGCACCAGTTATATTGAAAGTCTATCATTTTCTCACTGTACTGAAATGCTTTACTTGTCATAAAGCAAGTGCCCATATGGGCATGAGTCGTTGGGTATTTTCAGCTTCCATTTACTTACTTATTTCTGGCACCTAGCAATCCCCACCACAGTCACTATATCAGGCACAAGCAGGCTAATTGATCCAAATTTAGGTTCAGGATCTTGAGTCTAGACTTGACGTAACATCCTCTGCATCCATAATAAGGGAGTAAATAGTATTTATTTTTGAGACTTTTAGCTTCCCTAGATTGAATAACCAATTGTCAGGAGTGGAACCAAAGTAAAACAAAATGCTTGCCACTAAGTAATGGCTGCAGATTGAAGGTAGCAGAGATTTTTGTCTGCACTTGTGTCATGAAAATAATCCCAAAGAAAGAGTGTCATGGTCAGGGATAAATTTAATCAGTTAATGTGCAAAATAAATTTATCCATCATTTCATTTATTTCATAACATTCCCATAAGTAACAGAACTCAAAATTACATCAATACTCTTACATCTCTTATCAGAAATGATTTGTCTCATGGGAGGTGCATTTCAGTGCTTCATAGCTTTTGCCTAAAAAAAATCCTTAACTCTTACATCTTTTATTGTTATTATTATTATTGTTGTTATTATTGTTTGAGATGAAATTTTGCTCTTGTCACCCAGGCTGGATTGTAACGGCATGATCTCTGCTCACTCTGCCTCTTGGGTTCAAACTATTCTCCTGCCTCAGCCTCCCGAGTAGTTGGGATTACAGGCACCCACCACCATGTTCAGCTAATTTTTGTATTTTTAGTAGAGATGGGGTTTTACCATGTTGGCCAGACTTGTCTCAAACTCCTGGCCTCAAGTGATCTGCCCACTTCGACCTCCCAAAGTGGTGGGATTACAAGCCTGAACCATGGTTGACATCTTTAGATATTTAAACATCTCTCAGTGCAATGGTTTTATATGCTGTTTTACAAGCCTGAGCCATGGTTGACATCTTTAGATATTTAAAACATCTCTCAGTGCAGTGGTTTTATATGCTATTTTTTCCTTCC
Source organism: Chlorocebus sabaeus (assembly GCF_047675955.1). NCBI lineage: Eukaryota > Metazoa > Chordata > Mammalia > Primates > Cercopithecidae > Chlorocebus > Chlorocebus sabaeus. Next base: position 4,712,372 of record NC_132923.1, on the reverse strand, counting down.
ATGCTTTTTACTCAATTCATGAATAGTGCAGGACACCTGGAAGTTGATTATCAGAATCTTATATCTGCAGGGACATTCTTCTTCTGACACTGGATAGTAGAAGGGTTGAACAGCTTCTCTAACAAGCTAAGTAGATGCCTGTGTTGACTTAGTTCCCAGTCTGAGTCACTTGCTTTTTATATCCCAACCTCTGGAACAAGGCAAATGGTATAGGTTTCTCCAGAGGTCACAGGATAAATGCCCCTATTGAATTCTGGGGACATTGAGCCATTCTTCAAACAAGCAGCAACAACTTAAGATTATTTTTCAAGGCAATTGTGTTTCCCATCATTCTTCTAAAAGCATTTTTCATGTCCTTATTCCTCAGGCTGAATATGATGGGGCTGAGGAAGGGGATAATGACAGTATAAGGGACTGCTATGAGTGTGTCATCTCCTGAGGCTTCTGGCTTCAAATAAACAATAGATGCAAAACCAAAGTGGATTACAACCACTGTGAGATGGGAGGCACAGGTGGAGAAGGCCTTCTGCTTGCCCTCAGCTGAAGGAATCCTGAGGACAGTAGAAATAATGAAGACATAAGTCAGGATGATGAGCAGAAAGGTACCCAGCAAGCCGGACACTGAGATCAATGTTACAATGAATTCTGTCAGATTACTGTCTATACAGGAGAGCCTAATAACTGCCCGCATATGGCAGAAGAAGTGTTTGACAAGGTTGGATCTGCAGAAAGAGCCCCTGAATATCAGTGCAGTCTCTGTAAGAGAGATAAAGAAGCCTGCAGCCCAAGCAGAGGCCACAAGTTGTCCACATACAATGTTGGTCATAAGCAGTGGATATTTTAGAGGGTTACAGATGGCAAGGAAGCGGTCATATCCCATCAAAGTGAGGATGATACAGTGTGTACCACCAAGTCCCAAGAAGAAGCACATCTGTAAGCTACAACCTATAACTGAAATGTTTCCGTCCTTGGCCAGTAGATCTTTCAGCATCTTTGGGATGATGGTCAGTGTGTAGCAGGTCTCAGAGAAGGAGAGTGAACAAAGGAAGAGATACATAGGGGTGTGGAGGGACCTGTCCACCCAGGTTAGGCCCATGATGGTCAGATTACCTGCAAGGGTGAGAAGGTAGAGACAAAAGAAGACCACAAAAAGAAATGTCTGTACATGTGGGTACACAGAAAAGCCAACAAGAATGAATTCCTTCAGGACTGTCTGGTTGATCTTCATCATTTGAATGTCTGAAATTTGAAAGAAACAACAATAAACCTTCAACTTTTGAATGATACCATCAAATGAAAATTGTGATGACTAAGATAAATCATCAGAATTACAATTACCACTGCTTTTTCATGTAGTTTAGCAAAACTATTTATATGTAGATAATGTGTTTTTCTCATTTTTCATCCATTCATTGTTTCCTTTATTCAGCGGCTAATTAGTGATGACTTAGTAAATGACATCACTATGTATATGACAAGAAGGCTTGCTCTGGCCTATTTTTAAAAGGATTTTATGAGCAGGTGATATAATATGGGAGGAAACACTCCAGTTGATGCTCAGATAAAGGAGGTTCAGATGCATTAGGTGAGCTTTATTTGGATGAGCTTCTGAACACAGAGAAAACTTTTAGGTGGATAATAGACAGAGTCAGGGTCCAACACATAAACTTCCACACATTGTATGGTCTATAAATATTTACTGTGTAAATATCGAGAATTGATTTCCAAGTAATTTTAGGACAAAACTTGGACAATGACTTGCAACGTTTGAGAAACCCAAAGTCATTAACCCTTCTTGGAGAATATATTTAGGTCCTAGAATTTTAAAGGAAAGTGAAAAAAAAAAAAAGTGTCATTATTTCTACTCTGAGAAGAGGGAAAGAAGAAAGATAGGGAAGCCTAGGACCTTTAGGATTAATAGTAATTAATTAAATCTGTGGATGGTTTGATAAGCAGACTGCACAAGCGTAGTGCAGGTGGCAATTGAGATTGTGTCTATTTTGTTAATTCCAAGCTCAGCATTCAAAGAAAATAAGTGGCATTTAATAATTGTATAAATTTCTCAATAATGTTACATCTGATTTAATCGCATACTCCTCTGATTTTTATAGCATGTTGTTTGTCCTTATATTTGACACATTGTTTCAACCCTGTAGTATACTGAGCTACTGTTTTCTCTGCCCCATATGTCAACATATTTAATAACTAGCATTTATGAGGTTTATATTTTTCCAAACTATTTCAAATGTTTATTGATTTTACTCTTCACAGCATAAATATAAAGTGCATGGGACAGCTGTGAAATGGGTAGGACAAATGTGATTACTTATTTTAAAAATAAAATTGTGTCTCAGAAGTGGCATATTTGAGACTAGATGCAAAGATTTTTGACTTGAACTGTATATTCTTTTCATTTATCAATGCTGAGTGCTTCAAGAAAGGGACTGTAAGTCTTATATTTTTGTATTTTTCAGAGTAATAATACAGAACACTTTAAGAAGGTAATAATTCCTGGCGAATGTTAGATGGATGAGTTAATCATCAAAAAAGTGGTTAGTATATAAATGATTTTTGTTTTCCTTTGTTATTCAGCACTGCATAGCATTTGATTTTTGAGCATGGAGGTTAACAGACTTTCCACTCTAATTAAGTCTTGTTTAGGCTAAGATTAAGCATTCTTATGGCAGAGTCTAACTTATCACTGAGAGTCAGAAGACACAGTAGAAAAATGGTCTGAATTGTAAGTGGCTCCTGAAATAATCCACAACCCTCTGGACTCTACTTTAAAGGCGCCTTTGGTGCTTTGTCTTCTTAGACCTTACAAGATTCTTACTCTCTGACAGTCATACATGAATCACATGACTTAATCTTTTCTTATCTCCTATCAACTGTTTCTCTATTCTGTTTCCCTTTCACTCACTGTATCTATTCTTCTTAGTGAGCAGTTATTTCTCAATAAGAAGATCATTTTTCTGTTCTCTTACCTAAGGGAACATTATAGAGGACCATTTCTATTAAAACCCGGGGCGTCCTCGTGAGGCCTTTTGGTGTGAGCCTCTTTAGTAACCACATTCAGTATGAGTATCTTTGGTTTCCAAATCTACTTGTAGATGATTGTTCCACTTTTCTCTATGATCAGCATTCTGCTACATTTTCAACTATTTCAGAGGCATCTTTTTCCTTCCAGAAGTATTAGGCTTCAATAGGTTCCTTCTACTTATTCCTAAGCCACTGTAAAAAATTCCTCCTATCAGTAGAGTGCTTCACACACCAAGGCTCCAAAGCACTCTTGACCCGTCCCAGTAACTCTGTAAGAAAGGAAATTATGTGGATTCTAGAACTAAAGGATTAAATATAGCAAAGGGAAAATATGAAACAGATTAGCATAGCAATAAGTTATTTTAGTACTTGATGTCCTTGGTACAAAACCCAAGCTTTTTCTAACATACTACCAGAAAAAACAGTCTGATTTTACACGTGTTCTACCTCTTCCACCACAGCCCTGGAATTTGAGGCAGAGACTAGGAGGCAGCGAAGGGGTTGGAGGAGGTGCTGTTTTTAAAGTCACCATTAAATTCATAAGCATTTTGAAAATGCAAATAATCACCCATACAAATTCCAAGATAGCTCTTTCCTTATCTAGTCCTTACTTGACTGTGTGCTAAATATTTTCTTGGTGAATCATCAGCAGTAGAGTATAAATGTCAGAATCTCTACTTCTGGTATATTCCAAATGTGTGCAAGATTGTGTGTGTGTGTGTGTGTGTATGTGTTGTGAGGATATTATGTCCCACCCTACCTCATCTATCTCTGAAGTTGTCCCTAAATCCACCTGTGTCAAATTTAATTTGAGTTATGAATCCACTGACACACATATATATGTTATATACATATATGTGGTGGTATATATATATACACACATATGACACATATGACATATATATGACATATGTATGACACACATATATGTGTGTCATACATATACACACACATATGCACACACACTTTCCAAAGAGAAATGGTGATATGGAAAAGATATGTAATTTTATCCCAATGACCCTTTCTTTTTGTAGTGACAATTAGTTATGAGGAGAAGAGAGTAAAACCATCTAGAATAGTTTCCTACCTCGTTTATTTTATCAGGCTCCAAAGCCAATTCACTGTCACGATTATATTCTTCCAAAAGATAATCTTCACAATATCGCTGGAAGCATACTTTTTTCACCGCTCGAAAGAGACAGAGATTGATTTAATATGAAAAACATTGGTGTTAGCTTAGTGACATTGCGAAAGCTGCTGCATCTTCTGAATTTGAGTTTCCCCAGATGGGAAGTAAGAAAAAAGGTCCTGAGTTCATGCAAGCTGTAATATTCTACAGCTCTAGAGTTCTGTGACAGGAGTTGTGAGGTTAGGCCATACCTGATGTGATCAGCCCCCACTGCCCACTAAATTACAGTGGTTTAGAACCTCCTTTCTACGGATTTAGAGGTATGGTTTGATTATTATAAGCGCTTGAGATTCCTGAGCTCTAGAGGTTTGGTTTTGGTTAGGAGATCCTAAGGGAGTCCTCTCTCTTTCATCAGAGAAAGCAGATAACTTCCTCACCCAACTTTGTAATTTGTTCTCATTAGTTACAGTGCTTTGTGTAACATGTGACTTGTAAAACTCTTCTGGGAGTCTCTGGAGATTTTAAACTTGCAGAGTTTATATCCTGCCCATAAACAATGCTTTCTGCTACTTTATGTTTTGTTTTTGGCAGAGAGGGTGAATAAAATTTGCAACCCTAATGCTTATTCAATTCATTCTCTTGCTGACAAAAGTGCTCACCTAGGCCAGACTTTAGTCACACTCCTCTAAGCTCTCTTCTCAACTGGACTTCAGATTGTCCATCCTTGTTGAGTCTGTACCACCTAGTTGTAGCAAGAACCTTGCTAAGTCAGGTTGGAGAGAATCCCTTACCATTGATATTCAGTCACGCTCAATATCTAATAAAATTCCTCCTCCTCCACCAACCTCTGGGTAATATATAATCATCCTGACCTGTCTTTAGCAAGTGTTCTGTTAGATCAGTTCAGTGAGAATTCCTCCTTACTCCTGATGTGGAGTCATATTCACTGACTCCACTACCCATCCTTTGGCTATGGATCCCCGCTTTTCCACACTGTATTCAAAATTAAGCCCACTGTTAAATGGACATCTGTTTTTCTCTATTGCAATGGCTCCTGAATAAAATACATTTTGCTATCTTAACTACTGCATAGCTCTGGATTTCATTGACACCACTCACCACAAATATACTCACTATTTCCCTTTAATCACTGACTCCCTTTCTGGGTACTTAAGAAAGGTCTACAGTGTATAAAAGACTGCTCCAAATATTCCAGGAGAACTCAGAAAAATACAAGAAATGATATCTTCTAACAAGAGGTTTATACTCCTTTGGAGGAAAGAAGGTTGTGTCCATGAAAAGTGTATTGTAGTAAGTAGCACTGTAGTAAGCTGAGAACTGCAACAATGATTAGATGAGGTAAGATAAAAACAACTGGACCAGGTTGTCAGAAAGACATATAGAGTAGGGGTGTTAGGAAAGACTTCTAAAAATAAGCAGCAAATCAGCGGTGTTTGCTCATGCCTGTAATCCCAGCGACTCAGGAGGCTAAGGCGGGGAGGATTGCCTTAGGCCAGGAGTTTGAGACAAGCCTGGATAACATAGTGAGATCCCATCTCTAAAAATAAATAAAATAATAAATAAAATAGAGTTGAAATTCCCGTTTCCATTGTACTATAGGTTGTACTATCTTGTGGCAGTTCAGTACAAAGATATAATTAGATGGGAAATAAGTACTTGAAAAGATACTCAGCCTTATCATTTATTAGACAATACAAATTAAAAACACAATATGATTCTACTACATAAGTGTTCAAATATTTAAAATTAAGAAAAAAAGATTGACCATACCAGTATTGGTGAGGATTTGAAAGAACTATAACTCATACACTATTCTTAGAGATGTGTAAGTGATAAAATAGTCTGAAATTTTGAAAAATAATTTTTCAGTCTCTTGAAAAGTTTAATCTATTCAGGTTCCCAGACAAGATGATGTATATTCACTATTTTTCTGTCCTCCTTCTCTAAATACAACCAAATAACCTGGAAAGAATTCAATAGACAATCACAAAATGACTCTAAAAGGTGAAAAAGAAAGAGAAGGTGGACTGACCACATACCTCAGGACTTGAAGAACACCACCACAGTAAGCTTCCTAGGATTTATTTTATCTCTCATAAATCCCAGACTGGGATGTGGAAAGTCCTACAGCTCAAAACCTTGAACTGGCAACAGGCATAGACAAAAACAAATAAAGGAAAGATAAAATCCATTGTCTTTGGTCAAAGGAAAAGTAAAAGGAAGCACAACAGAGGCTTCATAGGGAGACTCATCACCAACGGCAATGAGAGCTGTAATCTGTTTGTAGCTGCACTACCAAGAAAGCTTGAATCCTAATTCAATCCCCATCTTGCACCAGCCATTTAGACCTCATCTGCCCATAGATGCATGGCCAGCAGTGCCTAGAAGAACAATCTATCCTCTGTCTCACACAAGCTGACAGTAGCAGGATGATCATTGCCCGAAAAACTTGGGAAGTTCAACTTGTCTCTTGGCCCAGTGTTGATAGGTGGTGAGCTCTTTGACTCCAGAGTCTGTGTCAACAAGGCCCGGGATGGTTTCCAGAACCAACGCACTAAGTCTAAATATGGAGACCTTACCAAACTATTAAACATGCCAAGATTCAACTGAAAATCATCCCTGATACCAAGAACCAATACAATCTCAATTAAGTGAGAAAAGACAACCAATTGATGTCAGTACCAAGTGAACCAGATAGTAGAATTGAAAATGATTTTAAAGTAGCCTCCATAAGATTGATTCAATAGTAATTACAAATTTCCTTGAAACATATGAAAAAAATAAAAATTATAAAAGCCATAAAAAATGGGATTACAGAAATGAAAAATATAATAAGTAATATCTCAGATTGTCTCAGATCGGCTTGGGAAGTTCCCTTTATATTGGGGACTGCTAAATATTTATTTACATATGGAGATAAATAACTATCATATATTATATATATTACTGTTTTAATATAGTCCTGTTAGCTCATTTAAAAAAAATGTATTCAATACAATTTAAATGCAAGAGTAATTTGTTTTACATATTCCATTAATATATATCTTATTTTTCTTTTTGAAAATTTCTAATACACACACACATACCCCATATATATTTATGTGTATACATCTTTTGTTGACTGCCTTATACCTTTACTTATACTTTTGAACATTTACTTATAGTTTTGAACATTTCTAATACACACACACACATATATATACACACATATATATACACATGTATACATCTTTGGTTGACTGCCTTGTACTTCTCTATAACAAAATCTTTGTTGGTTGATTGCAAAATAAGTTTTTATTATACATTATATAAAAGAGAAAATGTTAGTAAGTGTGATAGTTAAAATTTTAAAGTAAAATTATCCCCGAATAAAAACACTGCTTTAAAATTACTTCATATATCCATGATAAGTATTTATTTTTATAAAAACAAAACAGATCAGAATCCATTTTATTGCAAAATGTTTTATTTTTACAGACAGAAACACTGGAAATTCTTATTTATGGTAACATGAAGAAAATCATTAAAGGAGTTTTAATGAATTTATTTTTTTTAATAGTAATGCTACTCGATTCTTTGAATTCCATCCAAGTTATATACCATTCATAGATTAATGATCTATCACTTAAAGTTCAATTCAGTAATTTAAATGGAAGATAATTTTATCAGTTCCTTTTTCTATGTTCCCAAAATAATAAGGACTCTACTTGACTTGTAAAGAAAGGTATTCACTGTTTTTCATTAACATTCAATTTTCTTTCAGTTTCTGAGTAATTCATCATAAGTTTTCCAGTTATTATCAAATGATTGTTAAGTATGATTGTTCAGCTGTTTCTTCTGAACACTTTGTTTAACGTTTTATGTCCAGAAGTTTGGGAGAAATGAAAATACTGTTTATTTCAATCACCTTGATTCATAGATATTTTGGTAAAATCCTTTTAGCCTACAATATGCTTTAGCTATTTATACTCTTCTATTCACCCTATCTCCCATGGAGGTGTTTGTGGAGACCATGTAGGAACCTGGGATTTCCACCCTCACTTGGAAGAAGCAAGGCACTCTGTGGTGTCGAAGACACCTACTGCAGAGTCAGTACTTTCACCACTTCCCAGAGGTAATAAAAGTGAAGTACAGGTTCCTCTTCAAAGGCACTTTCCTCCCAGTCAAATTGAGAATAAATAGTAACCTCTCTGAGAAGCAAAATTTACTCGAATATCTGTGCTAATATTCTTAAATATCTGCTAGCCATAATAAAGAAATCAATATACTTTGTGTTTTTAGCTCCTACATTTTAGCCTAAGATATCTGCTCTGGCACGTCTAAAAAGGTCCAAGCAAGCATTAGGTCATAGCCTGTTCCTCTTGGTTATTTGGAGGTGTTTTTGCTTTTCTCAGCATTCCACAAGTTACTTCCTCTATTCCTTTGTTCTCCTCTGCTTTCACCTCTTTTGGAAAGTTCTAAGTTGCTAGCCAATTGGGACAAGGATAGAATGTGAGGTCCTGTTCCAGCCGATGGAAACTGGACACAGTCTAGGATGGATGAGTCAGGTTATAAATGACCCTGCCTCCTTCGTTCGTGTGTGCTCTCGTGGCAAGACTGCTAGCAAGTGGCACCCTTTCTGCAGAAGGTAAATTAGCCTTGCTGAGAGATCCTTTGTCTCAGTGTCAATTCTTATGACACCAAATACCCATTCCCAACATAATCCTCAATGATGTCAGTGGAGGTTAAGGGAGCCCCAAAGGGGCACCCGTTCAGAATGGTCAAAATAGGGTAAGCAAAAGAGAGTGGGGAGCTGGAAATCCCACCCAGCCCAGCAGTAAGGAGGATTCCCTCCTTAAGAGTATTCCCTTTTCTGAAGTCAACAGAGGCAGAATTGAGAATGGACTTCTAGCCTAATCTAGTAGTAAACGTGAACACTCCCACTTTCCCCTGTTGGAGCAGTGTTAAAAGAAGCAAGGTAAAACAGAAGGTTTAGGCCAGGCCTGGTGGCTCACGCTGGTGGCTCACGCCTGTAATCCCAGCACTCTGGGAGGCCGAGATGGGTGGATGACGAGGTCAGGAGATCAAGACCATCCTGGCTAACATGGTGAAACCCTGTCTCTACTAAAAATACCAAAAAAAAAAAAAATAAAAAAAAATAAAAAAAAAAAAAAAACATAGGCATAGTGGTGGGCGCCTGTAGTCCCCGCTACTTGGAAGGCTGAGATAGGAGAATGGCGTGAACCTGGGAGGTGGAGGTTGCAGTGAGCTAAGATCATGCCACTGCACTCCAGCCTGGGAGAGTGAGCGAGACTCTGTCTCCAAAACAACAACAACAACAAAAACCCAGAAGGTTTAAATTAGATCCAAAGGGTCAAAACAAGATAACTCAAATACCCAGGTTCCAATAGAAAACAGCTTATCATGCTAAAAACCAAGAAAGTTTCCACTTACTTTTTCTTTCCATTTTCTTTTGTTGTTGTTGAGCAAATACTAAACAGGATAAAATCAAATAATTCTATACCAAGACACATCATGGTAGACCTTCCAAAAGACTAAAGACAAAAATATCTTGAAATTAGCAAGAAAAAGTGATATTTTATCTACAGGGAAAAACATGTTTAGCAAAGAAGTGAACATTTTTGGCAGTTGATGAGTGATATGTGTTTTCAGTATTCCATTAAAGCATGAGATCTTAACAGAAAACTAAATTATCAGTTTAGCCAGCAGCTCCAGCTTAATATCATTTAATTGTCTGAATATCAGATACAAACGGTCTAACTCTGACAATCATCTCATTTCAAGCTTTCAGCATCGAAAAGAATACCAACTCATAAGTAAGACACAATTGAGGTATAGTTATAATGCAGTTTACTTGTCTCAAAGAACACATGTCTTTTTTAGGAACTAACATATATAGTATTTTGTTTAACTTAAACACAAATTCACATATTTACTTTTAATGGAAATAAGAGTTAGGTTTATGACAGTTATAAAAATAGAGAGTTGACTCATCCAAAAGTGAACATCACATTTCATTTTTAAAAGCATCATAAACAAAGGTAATTTTACAATGTATACTTTCTCTAAACTGCAAATATTTATTGATTCTCTCTTCAATGGAAATTTGTTTTCCTGGCTATTAAAAAGCCAAAAAATAACAGTTGTTTGCAAAGTTGTGGAGAAAAGGGAATGCTTAGTCACTGCTGGTGGTAACGTAAATTAATTCAGTCACTGTGGGGAGTAGCTTGGAGATTTCTCAAAGACCTAGAGGCAGAAATTTGACCCAGCAATACCATTACTGGGTACATACCCAAAGAATTTAAATAATTCTACCATAAAGACACAAGCATATTTATATGTATGTTCATCACAGTACTATTCACAATATGAAAGACATGGAGTCAATCCAGATGTTCATCAATGGTAGAGTGGATAAGGAAAATGTGGTACCCGTACACCATGGAATACTACACAGCCTTAAAAAAGAATGAGATCATGTCCTTTGTAGCAACATGGATGAAGCTGTAGGTCATTATTCTAAGCGAATTAGCATAGTAACAGAAAACCAAATACTGAATGTTCTCATTTGTAAGTGGGAGCTAAACATTGAATACATATAGACACAAAGAAGGAAAAAATAGACACCAGGACCTAAGGTGGCAGGAGGGTGAGGACTGGAAAATTATCAGGTCTTACGCTGATTACCTAGGTAACAAAGTTATCTGTACATCAAACCCCTGTGAAACCCAGTTTACTCATGTAAAAAACTTGCACATATACCCCCTTGAACCTAAAATAAAAGTTGGATGTAAACAAACAACAGCAAAAAGCCTAAAAAAAAAAAAAATAGCGATATTACCACATGCTGATAAGGCTGTGAAGACACAGGATCTCTTGTAAACTGCTAGTGAGAATGCAAAATGGTGCAGCTACTTTGGAAAAATAGTTTGTCAGTTCCTTTTTAAACAAAACATATACTTACCATACCACCTTATAATTACTTTGGGCTTTTCTCTCAAGGAGATAAAAATTTACATCTATACAAAACCCTGTATTCAAATGTTAATAACAGTTTTATTTTTAAATAACCCAAAACTGGAAATTAAAAGATATCCCTCAATAGATGAATGGTAAAACAAACTGTGGAATATCCATATCATGGCATATTTCTCAGCATTAAAAGTGAATGAACTATTGATATTGATTTAGATGAGTCTCAAGTGTATTATGTTGAGGGAAAAAATTGTAAAAGGTCACATACTTTATGATTCCATTTATATAAAATTCTGAAAATAGCAATTATAAAGGACGAAAACAAATTAGTGTTTGTCAGGGGTTATTAATGGTGAGGGTAGGTTGGTGAGTGTGACTATAAAAAAGTAGCACAGGAGAGATAGAATACATCTTGATTTTGGTGATGGTAAAATAAACCTACACATGCCATAAAATAACATAAAAATATACACACATATTCCAATATCAATTTCCTGGTTTTGTTATTGTCTTTTAATTATGAAAAATGTAATGATTGAAGTAAACTAAATTAAAACTTTTAAAAAAGAATCATTTTCCAAGAAGACCTTGTCAAGCTTCTGTATCTGCAATTCACATCAATAAGACAACATATTTTTAAATTGAGATATTATTTAATACATTAGGATGCACAGATCACAAGTGTAGAGTGAGTGTTGACATGTGTTTACATGTGCATAGGAAATCAGATCTGAATTCAAGATCCAGAACATTTTTATTACTGCAGAGAGTTTCCTCATATTTCTTTCCAATCAAAATGCCAGAGACAATCACTGAACTGATTTCTGGAACCATTATAACATTTTCTTATTCTGTAAACTCATACATGGAACCATACTGTATATGTACTCTGTTGCTTCTCTCTTCTTTCACTCAACATGTTTTTCAGATTTATCCATGCTGTTGCATATTGATTCCTTTTAATTGCTAAATATTATTTCATTGTATGAATATTCCACAACCTGTTTATTTACTTGCTTATGAACATTGGGCTATTTCTAGTTTTTCATTATTATGAACTAAACACTAAAACTTATTTCTACAACTCTGTGGAAATAAATATACTCATCCATGTTTAGCTAAATAGAAATGGGTATTTCTTATAAAGTAGTTATATAATTTCCTCTGTCTTTCTGCTCCTTGATGAGCAGTTTTTAATTTTCATACTTTCATTTGTTAATTTTCTGAGTCTATGTGTTTTATGTTCTGGCTAAAAAATCTTTTCCTACCCTACCATAATGAAGATATTCCCCTATGTCGTATTGTAGCCACTCTATATTTTTGTTTCTTCATTTAGGCCTGTGCTCCATTTTGTATAATTTGTGTATATAAAACAAAAGAGGAATTAGGTGTTTTGCTTTTCTTATACCAAAATGCAGTTTATTTTTGTACAATCTGTTGGAAAGATTTTCCTTTCTTCATTTCATTGCACAGGAACCTTTGTGGAAGTTAAATAGGAATATATGTATGAGTTTAGAATTAGTCTATGAATTTCTATAGCAAAACTTCTTGGAATTTTGATTAAGAAGGCATCAAATATGTGGATAAGTTTGGGGTATTCATATGTTTACAATATCGAGTTTTTAAATAAATTAATATTGCATTTGTTAATTTTCTAAGTCTATGTATTTTACGTTCTGGCTAAAAAATCTTTTCCTACGCTATGATAACGAAGTCATTCATATTTGGGTTTAACTTAATTTCTACCCATTAACTTTATAGTTTTAAGTATAGGATACTTTATCATTCTTGTTAAATTTAATTCTAATTGTTTTATATTTTTGATGCTACTAAAATTGACATTTTAAAATTTCATTTCTTATTTCTGTTACTAATATAAAAAATTAATTTGATCTGTCATCTATTTATTTACCTATCAATCTATCATAACCTGAGATCTTGCTAAATGAACTTATTAGTTCTAGTAGCTATTTTTGTAGATGTAGTGATATTTTCTAAGTACTCAGTCACATCATCTGCAAATGAAGAAAGTTTAATTATTCCCTCCAAATAAATGTACCTTTTATATCTTTTCTTGCACTAGCACACTGGTTTGGGCTTTTAATAAGATGTTGTACATAGCTGGCAAGAATGGACATCTTAGGAGAAGGAGTTCAATATTTTGCAATTAAGTGTGATGTTAGCTTTATGTTTTTCATAGAAACAAAGTATTTACCAAAAATAAATATTGATTTTTACAAATACATTTTTTCACAAACATTGAGGTGAATAGATCAATGTGTCACCTTTTGTCTGTTAGTGTAGTGAATTATATTAATGTATTTTCAAAAAATAAATCAGTCTTGCACTCTTAGCATAAATCTCCTTTGACATGGAATATTATCCTTCATATACATTGATATAATATGTTTTCTATTATTTTGTTAGAAACATTTTTGAAAGTATTTTAATATATTATAGTGGTCTCTAATTTTGTTTTCTGATAATATACTTCTTGGGTTTCAGTTTTAGTGCTATTCTGGTTTCATAAAACGAGATGTTAATGATTCTCCAACATCTTATTTCCTGAAACAATTTGTGTAAGCTTGTTTTATCTTTTCTCTTAAATAATGAAACAACCTTGAACTAGAGTTTTCATCCTGGGAAGTTTTATAGTTTAAAATCAATTGCTTAAACATAATTTTTATTTTTGGTAGGTTGTGGTTTTAAGAGAATTTGTTGAAATCTAAATTTTCTCCTTTATTGACAGTAACTTGTTCCCAATATTGTAAGACCTGAATTAATATTCTCTCTTTCATCTCTGCTTTTGTAATTTCTTTCTTTTTATTCCTGGTCAGTCTTCTTAGGAATTTATCAATTTCTCTAAGAACTGCAAAGACTCAAATTGTGATATTGCTGATTTCCTTTTTGCTCTTTTTTAATTCTTTACTTTTCATGTCCTTATTATTTTCTTCCTTCTCCTTATTTTTGGGTTAAATTTACTTTTTCTTTTACATTCTTAATTTTAAGCATAGATTATGCTTTTATTACTATCTTCTTTACTGATATCAGAATTTAAAACCATCTCTCTTTGCTGACAATATGATTCTATATCTAGAAAACCCTAAAGACGCCACCAAAAGGCTACAAGACAGATAAACAATTTTAGTGCTATTCCTACCAAACTACCACATCATTCTTCACAGAATTAGAAAAAAATTTTTCTAAAATTCATGTGGAACCAAAGAAAGATCACAAATAGCCAAAGCAATTTGAAGTAAAAAGACAAAGCTGGAGGCATTACAACACCCAACCTCAAACTATACTATAAGACTATAAGAATCTAGTAACCAAAGAAGCATAGTGCTGGTACAAAAACAGACGCATAGACCAATGGAACAGGAAAAAAAAAAAAAAAAAAAAAAACACCTCAGAAATAAAGCCTCACTCCTACAGCTATCTGATCTTTGACAACACTAACAAAAACAAGCAATGGGGAAAGGACTCCCTATTAAACAAAGAGTGCTGGGATAACTAGCTAGCCATAGGCACAAGATTGAAACTGGACTCTTACCTTTCACCACATATAAAAATCAACTCAAGATGAATTAAGGATTTAAAGGTAATACCCAAACTATAAAAATCCTATTTAAAAAAAATCTAGGAAATAACCCTCATGATATTGGCCTTTGTAAATAATTTTTGGCTAAGTCACCAAAAGCAATTTCAATGGAAACAAAAACGGACAAATGGGCCTAATTAAACTAGAGTTTCTGCATACCAAAAATAAAAATAAAATTAAAAAACCTATAAATAGAGTAGACAAATAACCTACTGAAACCTACTGCATGGGAGACAATATTCACAAACTATGCATCAGACAAAGGCCTACTATCTAAAAGTCTATAAGGAACTTAAACAAGTCAACAAGCAGAAAACGTATAATTGCATTAAAAATGAGCAAAGAACATGAACAGATACTTCTCAAAAGAAGACATACGATTTGCCAATAAACATATGAAAAAATGCTCAGCATCACTAATCAAGAAATGCAAATCAAAACCATAATGAGATACCATCTCCCAAAAGTCAGAGTGGCTATTATTAAAAATTCAAAAACCAACAGATGCTGGTGAGGCTCAGAAGAATAGGGAATGTTTATATACTGTTGGTTGGAATGTAAATTAGTTCAGCCACTATGGAAAGCAGTTTAGAGATTTTTCAAAGAACTTAAAACAGAGCTACCATTCAACTCAGCAATCCTATTACTGGATATATACCCAAAGGAAAATAGATCATTATACCAAAAGACACACGCACTCATACGTTCATCACCATGCTATTCACAATAGCAAAGACATGGAATTAACCTAGGTTCCCATCAATGAATGATTGGCTAAAGAAACTGTGCTACATATATACTATGCAATACCAAGAAGTCATAAAAAAGAACAAAATTATGTCCTTTGCAGAAACATGGATGGATCTAGAGGCCATAGCCCTAAGTGAATTAATGCAGGAACAGAAAGCCAAATACTGCATGTTCTCACTTATAAGTGGAGCTAAACGTTGAGTACACACGGACATAAACATGGGAACAATAGATACTGTGGACTATTAGAGGAGGAAGGAAATGATGGCAGCATGGGTTGAAAAACTACTTTTTGGGTACTATGCTCATTACCTGGGTGCAATACACCCATGTAACAAATCTGCACATGTACTCCCTGTATCTAAAATAAAAGTTGAAATAAAAAAAAATAAACTATAAATTTTCCCTTAAGCAATTTTTAGGTGCATTTCACAAACAAAACAATTTTTGTTTTTATTATCATTCAGGTATAAATGTTTCCTTATTGAACTTGTGTATTACTTTTTGGCCATAAACTATGTAAACAAAAAAAGAGAGAGAGAGAGAGAGATTAGCCTGACTTTCTTCATTTGCTCACCATTTGTACCAATTACTTCATCCAGAGACTTATGTACTCAGATTGGCCCGGTTAATATTAGGTGGTCATCCTAGATTGAGACATGGGTTGAGAAAAAAGGATATTAAGCAATAAACATGGGAATTAGGGATGTTGTATATGAAATAAAATAGAGATAGTAAGAATGGAGTGAGAAGGTCCAGTTATTCCTCCCATAGGTAAAAATTATGAAACATGGACAAAAGCACTAGAAACAACGATTTGAAGTCATTAGAAAAAACAAACGCTGTCAGGAACTTGAGAAGCAGCTAATAATAAAATATTGCTATTTTATCTTATCAGTAAGAACTATGGGTTTGAAGCTTTATTGTTTAGAAACAGTCTCCAGCATACCCAAACCAACCCCTAGAGGGCAGATTATAGAGTTTAAAGCAGACACAAAATTGGAAATTTAGAAGGGAAATTTTGTAAATGAGAGAGTTATTGAAGAGTTAAAATACCAAATCTGACTATTATTTCTGCAAAAGCCCTGACTTATCATGGGGAGCTCAGTGGAAGATAAAATACATACACAAGGAAAAGGGAATATACTCTTGAAAGACTGAATGACTCTTGGTAATATTTGTGAGTTTGATAGTTTATAAGCACTGCCTGAGTGTATTCCTTTTGTACCATACAGATTTGAAGGCTGCAAGTGAACACCATATTGGCTTAAGCTGTTAGACAGCAGAATTCAGAAGTGTTAAAGGAACTACAGAAGTAGGAAAATGCAGAGAGAAAATCTCAAGATCTGAAGATAAATTCTGTACAAATATTTACTGTCAGCTAAACTATATGCAGACAGCTAAACTATACATTCAGTGGAGATAATCATGAGGCCAGACTAGAAAAGTAAGATAAAAGAAATAAAGCAGCCTCCTGAAGCCAAATAACATGAAAAAATACATAAACTGCTGCAAGCAGTTGGTGATAAATATTTTGCGTTGCTCCAGAAAAATTAACTGCCTATTGAACACACAAAAAGAATAACTCCCCAAAAATCAGATTTTAGAATCACTACAATGTCTTTCTAAAATGTTCGATTTTCAACCGAAAATATTTACTAATACAAAAATTTTGTAAACTATTTACACACAAGAAAAAATATAGCCTATAGAAATTGATTTCAAGTGAACTCACAATTTGGATTTTGCAGTATTCACATTCAGGTTTTTTAGAAATATGATCAAAGAATAAAAGGAAAATATGCCAATAAAGAGTAAACATGTAGATAGTATAAAATTATAAAAAGAAAATAATAAAAAGAAACCAATTGGATATCTGGAGCTTAAAAGTCCAACAATGG
Organism: Chlorocebus sabaeus; assembly: GCF_047675955.1. Classification (NCBI taxonomy): domain Eukaryota; kingdom Metazoa; phylum Chordata; class Mammalia; order Primates; family Cercopithecidae; genus Chlorocebus; species Chlorocebus sabaeus. The sequence continues at coordinate 4,694,956 of NC_132923.1, read as the reverse complement.
CTGAACTGCAAAGTGTATGAAATGGCCTCAACAACAAATTGGAGATAGTAGAAAAAAGAATAAGTGAATCTGAAGCAATTTCAAAAGCAATTATCTGATCTGAAAAAATACAGAAGAGAAAATATAAATAAAATAATCAAATAAGACTTTTTTTTTTTTTTTTTTTTTTTTTTTTTTTTTTAACAGGGTCTCACTCTGTTACCCAGGACAAAGTGTGATCATAGCTCATTGCATCCTTGACCTTCTGGGCTCAAGCAATCCTCTTGCCTAAGCCTTCCAAGTAGCTGGGGCTACAGGCATGTACCATCATGCCCGGCTAATTTTTTGATTATTTGTAGAGACAGAGTCTCACTGTGTTGTCAAGGCTGGTCTCAAATTTCTGGAATCAAGCATTCTCCTACCTCAGCTTCCCAAATTGCTGGAATTACAGGTGTGAGCCACCATGCCCAGCCTCTTTCAGACTTGTGAGACAATATTAAGTGATCCAACATATATGTAATTGAAATCTCAGAAAAAGACAGAAAGAAAAAAGACTTCAAGATGGCCAATTAGAAGAATTTCATGCCTATATCTTTCATTTAGAAGAACCAAAATAGCATATAGACAGTCACACTGCACATACATTATCCAAGAAGGAACACTGGAATTCAACAGAGAAGCAACAGGAAACATCAAAAGCAGAGAAAGAGAAGGGACAGTGGTAGTGTGCCTGGCCAAGATCAACTGGGAGCCAGGAGTGACTTCCCATCATGGGCAAAGAGTAAGTGAGAGACTTCTAGCAGTCCACATTTGTACAATGGAATCATACAAACGTGGCCTCAAGAGAATCCCTTGATCCTCCCAACTCCTAAAATGAACATAGGGAGCTGCTGGGAGACTGTGGGATGGAACTGCTCCAGAAAGGGAACTCATGACATGTCCCACACCCTGTCTGAGACATAATTGGCTACAGCAAAATGCCAGCTTCAAAACTAATCTTTGGCAGATCCCATGCTTTCCTGGGGCCCAGAAATGCTAGAACTGAGGTGTTTCAGAAATTCAAGCTATCACTTCTGGAATGGAATAATGAACTAGGGGTACTCCCAATGCTGGAGCTAAGAAGTAAGCAAGGTGTGGGCTACAGCTGCCAGTGCCAGGAAGCAAGTGCTACCAGGCAGAGATGGGAATCTGAGAGGGGCACAAGTTGCCACTGAAACTTGGTCACTAGCTGGTTGGGGCTCCTGCAGCAGGAGCAGGAGTGTGAGCTAGTCATGGGCTATCACCACTAAACCTGGGAAGGAAGCCCTGTTGAGACAAGGGAATGAGAGGGACACTCTTTGCTGACCTTGGCAGTGGTCACTGAGGATGACACAACTCTCTCCATTGGCAAGGCCTCAACGTGGATGGTACTACCCCTCACTGAACACTCCACCTGGGGCCTGATGATTTCCCCTCCAAGCAGGCTAGTGCCTGCTCTCGTCATTGGCGGGGCTGGAGCACTGGGTGACCATGCATGGTTTTGCCCCCCACCCTGAGAGCACATCCCCTGAAGTCCTGGAAATTACCCAATCCAATCCACCATGTTGGACACCTGAGCACTCCTGGGTGTTCAAATTTTGGTATAAACTTCTAGCTGTTACCACCTGTATCAGTCCATTTTCATACTACTATGAAGAAATACCCAAGTCTGGGTAATTCACAAAGAAAACGGTTTAATGAACTCACAGTTCCACATGGCTGGGGAGGACTCACAATCATGGCAGAAGGTGAAGGAGGAACACAGTCACATCTTACATGGCAGCAGGCAAGAGAACATGTGCAGGGGCACTGCCCTTTATAAAAAACCATTAGTTATCATGAGACTTATTCACTATCATGAAAACAGCATGAGAATAAACTGTCTCCATGATTCAATTACCTCCTGCTGTGTCCCTCACATGACACATTTGGATTATGAGAGCTATCATTCAAGATGAGATTTTGATGGGGACACAGCCAAACCATATCCCCACCTCAGATGGCACCTATCTGAAGGCCTGAAGACTGGCCCACCAAGTCCATCACATTCAGTGCCAACATCAACACACACCATACAGGACCCAGAGAATCATCAAGCCACAGCTATTGCCATCACTCACACCATGCCAGCTTCCCTGTGTCCTGAGAACCTCACTACTCACCTAGTCTGCTACTGCCACTACTGAATACAAATAAGTCACCCGGAGGCCAAAGAATTGGCTTGCCAGTAACTGCTAACACAGGTGTCAGTATATATCACCCTGGTGCATAAAGATGGGCACTCACAGCCCACAGCTGCCACCACTGGGGCCTGACAACCAGCCCAACTGGCATCTTGGACTGTAGCACCATTTACCACAGCCTCCATTAATAACCACACCTTAATCCACCAAGGAAATCACAGATGCCACTAACCCTATTTGTAGGCAAAGAAATCATACAAAAACTACACTAATGCAAATACCTGGATTCAAAGCCAAAGTACCCTATCCAGCTAACACCATAGATACATCTTCAGGAAAAAGTCCTCCCCTACAAAAGTAAATTCAAAAATGGAAAGAAGTGGTGGTTATATCAGATGAGCAAATATAAATGTAAGACAAAAAAATTTTGAAAAAGCAAGGAAATATAACACTTCTAAAGAAACATGTTAAATTTCCAGCAATAGATCTTAAATTTTTAAAAATTCAAAATTTAAGAAAAAGAATTAAAAATATTTATTTTCAAAAAGCTCAGTGAAACCAAGAAAATTGTGCACAACAAAATAAAAAGCTACAAAAACAATAAAGGATGTAAATAAGAAATAGGTTGTTTAAAAATAAACCAAATACAAACTCCAGAACTGAAGAATTCATTGAAGGAAATACAAAATACATTTGAAAGTGTATACAATAGACTAGATCAGGCAGAAGAAAGAACCTCAGAACTTGAAGACAGGTCTTTTAAAAATAATCCAGCCAGACAAAAATAAAGAAATAGTTTAAAAAATGAGCAAAGCCTTTGTAACATTTGAGATAATATAAAGCAATCAAATATTCAAATTATCAGTGTTTTCAAAGGCAAAGAGGCAATAAAATAATTCAAAAACCTATTTTTACAAATGATAGATAAAATATTTCCTACTTTAACAAGATATGTAGACATTCAGATACAAAAGGCTCAGTGATCCCTAGCAAGGTATAATGGGAAAAGTGCTTCCCCGTGGCACATTATAGTCACATTTTCTAAAGTCAAAGAAAAAAGATGAATCCTAAAAATTGGAAGAGAAAAGCCTCTAGTAATCTATAAAGGAAAATCTATTAGATAAAGAGTGGATTTTTCAGTAGACACCTTATAGGCCAGAAAAGAATAGGATATTTTCAAAGTGTGGAAAGGAAGAGAAAACGCTAACAACAAATAATACCATGTCAAGCAAAATTATCTTTCATAAATGAAGATGAAATAAAGTCTTTCCCAGATAAGCAAATGCTGAGGAAAATCATTACATTGTACTGACCCTAAAAGAAATGCTCAAGGAAGTCCTAAATCTGGAAGCAAAAGGACAACATCATGGAAACACATGAAGGTATAAAACTCACCAGTAAAGCAATTGCACAAAAGATAAAGAGAAAAGACTCAAATGATACCATTACAGAAATCCACCAAATCACAATGGTAGTCAATATAGGAAAAAGAAAGCAATAAAGAATATAGAAAACAACCAATGATATGACAACCTCACAATTACTAATAACCTTGAAAGTAAATAGATTGAATTTTCTACTTAAAAATATAGAATGGGTGAATGAATTAAAAAACATGATCAAACCATATGCTGCTTAGAAAAAAACTGGCCTTAAGGAAAAACTTAAGAAGAATTTTTTAAAAAATCATGAAACAAATGAAAATGGAAGCACAACACACCAAAACCAGTGGGATACAGCAAAAGTAGTGCTAAGAAGGAAGTTTATAGCAATACATGCCTACATCAAAAAAATCGAAAGATAAATTAACAGTCTAACAATGCACCTTAAGGAACTTGAAAAGCAAGAACAATTCAAACTTAAATTTAGCAGAATAAACGAAGGAATAATGATCAGAGCAAAAGTAAACGAAATAGAGACTAAAAAATTACAAGGGTCAAAAAAATGAAAATTTAGTTTTCTATAGAGGCAAAAAATTGATAAACCACTAGCTCAACTAATGAAGAAAAGAAGAGAGAAGACTCAAACAAAATTGGACTTTAAAAAGAAGCCATTTCAACTGGTAAGACAGAAATTCAAAAGATCATCACACACTATGCTGACATATATGCTGACAAACTGGAAAACCTAAAGGAAATGGATAAATCCTGGAAATATACAACCTCCCAAGGCTGAGTCAGGAAGAAATAGAAAACATGAACAGTCCAATATCAAGTAGGGAAGTTGAATCGGTTATAAAAGGTCTCACAACAAAGAAAAGCCCAGGAGCAAATATATTCGCAGGTATATTCTACTAAATGTACAAAGAACTAATGCCAATTCTTCTGAAACTATTCTAAGAAATTAAATAGTATGAAATTTTTTTCCAACTCATCTGTGAGGTCAGCATCACCTTGATATTACAACCACATAAGGACACAACAACAACAGCACATCACATGCCAATACCCTGATGAACACAAATGTATAAACGCTCAAGAAAATACTAGCAAATGGAATCTTGGAGCTCATAAGAAATGTATATATGATGATCAACTGATATTTATACTGGGCATGCAAGGATGGTTCGTTATATGCAAATCAATAAACATGATACTTCACATTAATGGAATGAAGCATAAAAACCATATGATCATCTCAATAAATGTAGAAAAAGCATTTGCTAAAATTCAACATTGCTTTATGATAAAACATTTTAACAAACTAGGCATAGGAGCAACATATCCTAAAATAATAAACGTTATATGTGATAAACCCACAGCAAACATCTTATGAATGAAGAAAATGTGAAAGCCTTTGTTCTAAGATATGAAACAAGGATACCCACTTTCCCCAAAACTGTTCAACTTGACACTGGAAGTTTCAGCCAGAGAAATCAGGAAATAGAAAGAAGTCAAGGCATCTAAATTGGAAAAGAGGAAGTCAATGTCCCTCTCTGCTGTTAATATAATCTTATATATAGCAAAATCTAAAGACTCCACCAAAAATTACTAGATTTGAATTCAGTAAAGTTGCAGGGTACAAAATCAATGTAAAAAATTCAGTAGCATTTCTATATATCAATAATTATCTAGCTGATACAGAAATCAAAAGGCAATAACCTTTATAATACCTACCCCCCTCCAAAAAATACAGAGGAATAAATATAACCAAGGAGGTAAAAGGTCTCCACAAGGAAAACTATATAACATTGATGAAAGAAATTGAAGATGACACAAACAAATGGCAAAACATCCTGTGTTCATGGATGGGAAGAAATAATAGCACAGAACAAGAAAAAAAAAATTCTAAAATTTATATAAAGCCCCAAACAAGCCTGAATAGCTAATGCAATCCAGGGCAAAAAGAACAAAGCTGGAGGCATCACATTACCTGACTTCAAAATGTATTACAAGGATATAGTATCCAATACAGCATGCTGTTGGTAAAAAAAAAAAAAAAAAGACACAAAAACCCATGGAATAGAATAGAAAGTTCAGAAAGAAAGTCACATTCTTAGAGCCAACTGATCTTCAACAAAGCCAATGAGAACTTACCTTGAAGACAGGACATGTTCTTCAATTTATGGTGCTGGAAAAATTGGATAGCCACATGCAGAAGATTGAAATTAGACCCCTGTTTCTCATCAGAAACTCAAAATTGATTAATGACTTAAACATAAGACCTTAAATGATAAAACACTAGAAGAAAACCTAGAGAAATATTTCCTGGACATTGGTTTAGGCAAGTAATTTATCACTAGGACATAAGAAGAACAGGTGAAAACAACAAAAAAAATAGGACCACATTAAACTAAAAAGCTTCTGCATAGTAAAGGAAACAATCAACAAAGCAGAGAGCAATCTTTTGAATGGGGGAACATATTTCTAAACTATTTATCTTGCAGAGAAATTATATCCAGAATATACAAGCAACTCAACTCATCAGGAAAATAAACCCAAATAATCCCATTAAAAAGTGGGCAAAGAACATGAATAAACATTTTTCAAAAGAAGGTATACAAATGGCTAACAAGTATATGAAAAAATGGTCAACATCAAAAATCGTCAGACAAATGCAAATCAAAACCACAATGAGATATCATCTTACCTCAGTCAGAACGGCTGTCATTAAAAATAACATGCTGGTGAGGATATGGAGAAAGTTTCACATATTTGCTAGTGGGAATGTAAACAAGTACAGTCATTATGAAAACAGTATGGAGAGTTCTCAGCTATTTTATCCAGCTATCTCACTACTAGATGTCTATATAAAGGAAAAGAAATGGATATATCAAAGGGATAACTACTACACTCACATGTTTATTGTAGTACTATTTACAACAGCAAAGATATGTAATCAAGCTAAGTATGCATAGATGGATGAATGCATAAAAAACAAAAATGCGGTAGATATACACACTGAAACAATATTCAGGCATAAATGGATGAAATCATGCCATGTGCAGCAACATGGATGGAACTGGAGGTGATTATCTTAAGTAAAATAAACCAGACACACAAAAAGTAAATACTGCATGTTCTCACTTCTATGTGGGAGATAAAAAATTTGATCCCATGGAAGTAGATACTGGAAAGATAAATTAAAAATACTGGGAAGGGTTAGGTGGAAGGGTTGCATGAAGATAATTTTGTTAAATAGCATTAGTCAGGGTTCTCTAGGGGGACAGGACGAATAGGATAGATGTATATATGAAACGGAGTTTATTAAGAAGTATTGACTCAAACAATCACAAGGTGGAGACCCACCATAGGTCATCTGCAAGCTGAGGAGCAAGGAAGCCAGTCTGGAGTCCCAAAACCTCAAAAGTAGGGAAGCTAACAGTACAGCTTTTGGTCTGTGGCTGAAGGCCTGAGAGCCCCTGGCAAACTAATGGTGCAGGCCCAGGAATCCAAAAGCTGGAGAACTTGGAGTGCAATGTTTGAGGTCAGAAAGCATCCAGCACAGGAGAAAGATGGAGGCCAGAAGACAGCCAGTCTAGTCCTTCCACACCCCTCTGCCTTTTATCCTAACTGCACTGGCATCTGATTAGATTGTGCCCATCCACGTGGAGGGTGGGTCGGCCTCTTCTAGTCCACTGACTCACACGTTAATCTCCTTTGGCAACTCCCTCACAGAGACACCCAGGAACAACACTTTGCATCCTTCAATCCAATCAAGTTGACACAATAATAACCATCACCCAGCACAAATACACAGTGAGATGGAGTAAATGCAATGTTTGATATCAGAATAGGGTGACTATGCTTAACAAAAGTGTCTTGTGCTTGGATGACAGAAACTCTGAATACCCTGACTTGATTACTATGCATTATATACATGTAACAAAATATCTCATGTACCCTATACATTTGTACGAACAGAAAAGAAAAAGATAAAGAAAAATATTGAAGAAATAATAGCAGAAAACTTCCCAAATTTGGTGGAAAATATTAATTTACTGGTTCAAGGTGTTCCATAAGCCACAAGTAAGAGAAACACATAAGGTACATTTGAGTATATTTTAGTTAAATTTCTTATAGTAAAGAGAAAATATTAAAGCAAAAAGAGAAAAATGACACATTACTTAAGGGTAGAAAAATGATACAATTAATGATAGCATTCTCAACAGAAACTTTTGAAGACAGAGACATTGAAAATGGCATAGAAAGATGAAAGAAAAAAGCCCTGATGACTAGTAATTTTATATCCAGCAAAAGTACATTTTACAAATAAAGAAAAGGTGAAGATATTTTCAAATAAATAAAAATGTAGATAATGTATTGCTAGCAAAACTACACCATAAAAAATACTAAGAGAAATCCTTAAGGCTGAAGGAACTTAAAATCTGACTATACGAGAAAGAATGAAGAGCACTGAAAATGATAAACATTGGTTAAATATAAAAGATTATGCACAAAGGTAATTTTCTCTTAATCTCTTTATGATAGCATATGCCTGTTCAAAAATTACGACAACGTGTCAGTAGGTTTACATAACTGGGACTAAAACATTGCAAATTTTCTACATTTAACTGGAAATAATTCAATGTTAAGTTTAAGTAGAAAATGTTAAAAATACATGCTGTAATTCCTAGACCAACAACTAAAACAACATTGCAAGAAAAATAGTTATAAAATCAATTGTTATTTTATTCCGACATCTACCTCATCTTTTGGATCTTCCTAACCCCACAGCAGGATCCTGGGAATAGTATGGTGAACAAAAGAAAGGCTTCTTAAGTTTACTTGCCACTGCATCACCAATTGGCTGTGTTATCTTGGGTAAGTTATTTAATATTTTTCATGCCTCAGTTTTCTTATTGGAAAAAATAGGAATAATAATAATACTTATATATTTTATTAAATTTATATAATGAAATTAGTCGATATCTGGTGATGAATACATGTTGACAATTACCATTGTTGTTTCTATTGAATCAGTCAATGAGTGAAGATGTGTGTTGAAGGTACAACTATGTACACGATTAGTATATCAGAGAAACGTGCATTTTAAGAGTGACAAGTCAGATTAACCTAGTTGTAGGTAGACTTTTGGGACATTTTAAGGTTCCAGAACAATCTGAAGGTAGAAATATCACCTTCAGATTGTGAAGATTATATCAGATTATATCACATATATCACATATCTGGATGCAGGTATTGCAGCATAGTTGAAACAAAGGAAGAGGATGAAAATAAGCTAAAGTGGCTTTTAAAATGATGCATCTGGGTAAAAAATGGAATAGACAAATGAGGATGCAGGAATAGACTGACCCTGAAAGAGATCAGAATTTTCTTCAGAATGACTTCAAAACCAGACACATATCCAAAGTAGTTATAGCAAGCTCTTGAGACAACAGTGGGGAACAGCTGAATTCTTGTTTCATTTTTAAATTATACATCTTATGGCATAAATTTATAAGCATAAGTCCTTAGTTCTGTAATTTTGGACCGGTTATTTAAAGTCTATTAAGCTCAGTTATACTTCTATAAAGTGTAACTATTAACACTATCTCACTAGGCTGCTGTAAATTTTAAAAGAGATTTATCTTGTGAAAAAAATTAATGTAATATTTAGCACATGGTACCATATTTATTATTTAAATCATGATCCTAGTATCTCTTTTTCACATTCCCCTTTCTGCTTTCCCCAAAAGGATATTCCCAACTAATGACACAAAAACACAATTAGATGCACTTCCTGAGACAGCACCCATTGGGACTAGGGGGTCCTCCGAGAAAGAAGCTGTTTGGATGGAAGAAGATATTATTTACCACCTGGAAGTAGGGGTGTGGAAGAAGGTTTCTTGGTATCATTTGGAGACATCACACTGCTCAGAATAGGAGTTTCCAAAATGCGTCTCAGGTCCTCTCCTGTGGGCTAGCCTGCTGGGAGGCAGTCTAGTGCATGGGAACTAAAAGGCAGGACTTGCTTTATGAGCCTCTTCAGGTCAGTGTGAGCCTGTTCAGGCGAGGGGAGAATCCTCCCTTGACTTATGCTTTGGTTTAGAGTAGAGTTTTTGGAGGCAGCAGTACCTGATTTTGGACTGAGAGATGCCTGCTGCACAACCTGCCTCGAGCTCTGGCTTTTTCTTCAGTGCTCAACACAGATTCACAGGTAAAAGGTGTCCTACTCTGCCCAAGGAATTTGGAAAGGGTAAAATGGCTTGGAAGAGGGGTTGTATAGATACAGTGATTATTATTGAACAAGCTATTTCTTATTCTATGTTCATATTAGTGTGTGTTCCATAGTCTCTAAAGAGAGTCATCATTGTGTGGGGAAAATAAGGATAGGTTAAGACTCACCATACCTGTTTTCTAATCCTGGTTCTGTGTGACTTCAAGAAAGTCATTTCACCTCTGTTAGTCTTTGTACCTGATCTGCAAAACAAAATCCATCAAGATCAAGTCTCTCCACCTCCCCACAAAGTTTTAACAAGCAATATGGGTGTGTCCATATGTGTATTTTCACATGACAGTGTATGTATAAAGACAACATAAACATATATGTGGTGTGTGTATCTTTATATGTGATGTGTGTATCTATGAATTTGCACACTCTAAATACATATGTATTTGTAATGTATGTGCATGCCTGATATATTTGTGGATATGGCCATTAACATCAAATGTACAATTTATAGTTTTGAATGTGTCAAATATGCATAATTATGTGTAAATGCTATAAAGCATATATATGCCTTCATGTATGTAGTCATATGTATGTTTGTGTACAAGTATGTGCATATGAATGTCTGTGATTGTGTATCTATGTAGATGTATATGTACATACAGTCATGTGAGAATGGACCCATAAATTTGTGTCTAACAAATACGTTTTTGAAGTTTGAGTAGAGTCTAAATCAGAGTTTCCTTTTTAAGTTACAACAGGAACAAGAGAAAAAGAATCCATATCATCCACCTTTTAAAGAAGCCAGGTACCTACTAGCAAGGTGGAAGAAATCATCAAATCTATCCGAGATATATCTGTCAGAATGGGGCAAACCAATGTAACCTCCTGGAGGGATTTTGTCTTCCTGGGCTTCTCCAGTTCTGGGAAGTTGCAACACCTTCTCTTTGCCTTGTTCCTCTCTCTGTATCTCGTCACTCTGACCAGCAATGTCTTCATTATCATAGCCATTCGGCTGGATAGCCATCTGCACACCCCCATGTACCTCTTCCTTGTCTTCCTATCCTTCTCCGAGACCTGCTACACTTTGGGCATCATCCCTAGGATGCTCTTTGGCCTGGTTATGGGGGACCAGGCTATCTCCTATGTGGGCTGTGCTGCCCAGATGTTCTTTTCTGCCTCATGGGCCTGTACTAACTGCTTCCTTCTGGCTGCCATGGGCTTTGACAGATATGTGGCCATCTGTGCCCCACTGCACTATGCCAGCCACATGAATCCTACCCTCTGTGCCCAGCTGGTTGTTACTTCCTTCCTGATTGGATACCTCTTTGGACTGGGAATGACACTAGTTATTTTCCACCTCTCATTCTGCAGCTCCCATGAAATCCAGCACTTTTTTTGTGACACACCACCAGTGCTGAGCCTAGCCTGTGGGGATACAGGCCTGAGTGAGCTGGGGATCCTCATCCTCAGTCTTCTGGTCCTCTTGGTCTCCTTCTTCTTCATCACCATCTCCTACGCCTACATCTTGGCAGCAATACTGAAGATCCCCTCTACTGAGGGGCAGAAGAAGGCCTTCTCCATTTGTGCCTCGCACCTCACAGTGGTCATTATTCACTACGGCTGTGCCTCCTTCATGTACTTGAGGCCCAAAGCCAGCTACTCTCTTGAGAGAGATCAGCTTATTGCCATGACCTATACTGTAGTGACTCCACTCCTTAACCCCATTGTTTATAGTCTAAGGAATAGGGCTGTACAGACTGCTCTGAGGAATGCTTTCAGAGGGAGATTGCTGGTTAAAAGATGAAGGTTACACCAATAGGACACTTTCTTCTGTGTAGGCTGGGCATAGACCAAGAACCCAAGCCAAAGGACCAGGTATTCAAGTCCTCAGGCCAAAGCTTTCCTACCCCCAATCATCTGGAAAAGCCTTATCCTGCCTCTTGCCCTTCCCCACGACTGCTTGGAAATGCAAAGGCGGTGCTTCCTGCTCTGCTCACTGTGCACAACTCAAAATGAGCCCAAAATCTGAATTTTAACTTTCAGCCTCCTAGATGCCACCCCTAGTTACTGAAACCCGTTAAGAATTAAAAAATTTAATTAAGATAATCAAGAATTTTTTAATTGAGCTGAACAAAAGTTTGGAGTGTTCAAGTTCAAGGCAGGGCTGGCAGGAGCCTATCAGGGACACTGTAGAGATTTCTAAAATCATTACATAATTAGACTATTTGACCTGTAATGTTCCTCCAAGATTGGAAACCTGGTGAATATCAGCTTGACAGGTTAGTTTAAAGCTTTGTTAAATGAACAGGTGGGTCATTTTTACTCTCACTGGGTGTCTTTCATCTTTTTATGCTTTTACTATTTTTTTTAATTTCAACTTTTATTTCATATACAGTGGGGCACATGTGCTTCTAGGTTCATCATTGTGCTATTGACAGTAGCAAAAACATGGAATCATCTTTTTATATAGTTGTCTTCCCTATCTCTGACTCCATTGCTTTGCCCTTTTTGTTTTAATTGATTTTCCAAGCTGGGTGGATTCTATTTCAGAAAATGTATTTACTTCCTTTTTTTTTTGATAATTGTTAATGCTCTCTGATAGCTTCAGAATCTTGCATGTTAAAGACCCTTCTCATTTGGGTCACTCACTAAACTAGATACTGTTCTTTTGAATCTATTGCAGTACTATCTATTCTGCCTATTTCACTTTCCACATATAATATAGTTATATATAGTGGCAGACATTATTTGAGAAAGTGTCATGAACTCACAAGACCGTCAAGCAGGAATTTGAATCCAAACTCTTCAACTTACTAGCTGTGTGACTCTAGGTATGTTATTTAACATTTTTCAGCTTCAGAGTTCTTATCTTTAAAATGGTTATAACTTCAGTTTTGTGTTGGTGGCTAAACAGGATCATGCATACAAAGAATTTAGCACAACCCTTGGATCATAGTGATCTTCCAATAAATTCCAGTTGCTACTATTAAAATGTGTGAAGGAAAAAGATACTGGCTTTGAGTTCAGGTAGAGTTTACTCTAGGTAGAGGATCAGAGAAGACTTCATGTCTTAAATAGTATTTGAACTTATTCCTAAAGGATGGATGAGCTTTGAATGCACTGACTGGGGGGGGAGTACATTATCAGAAGAGAGAACATAAAAGCCAAAGGCTTGATGGTAAGACAATATAGGCCCGTTTCAGAGTGTGTGAGTTCCTCAGAGGGGCTGGAAACACCTCACAAATGATGCTGAGAAGTTAGTTTGAGTCAAGGCTTACTTGTTGAAAGAATTTGAATACCTTGCTTCAGACATGGTCCTTTTGTCTATAGGAGATAAGGCACAATAAAACGTTGAACAGAGAGTGGATCTGGGAAGGGATTTAGGAAGATTAATCTAGCAGCAGAGGGGATGATAGATTTCAGCAGAGAGAAACCAGAGGCAAGGAGACCAGCAAGAAATCCATGGATATCAGCTTAAAGAAAGGCAAAGAGGCTTTAATATGGATAGTGACATTCAGAGACTGAAGGAAATCACAAACATGAGATTTTGAGAAGATAGAATTCATAGGATTTGGCAGTGAGAGAGAAGTGGGACATGGCTTGAAAGACGAGGAAAGAGCTTAGGCTGAGAAGATATTTTTCAGACAGCAATCTATATTTTTCTATGCTCTCAGGAAAGAAACACATACTCTAGTTGGAATTTGATGAAAACCGAATTTGAGAGGAAGGAAGCTAGATCTCAGAGAACGGGATGAAGACAAGTAGATGAGTTAGACAGCCAAAAGGGCCTCATCAGAGAGAAGGTCATCTACTCTAGAGTTCTCCATATAGGGAGAAGTAATCTCTCATTGCACTGAGGCCATGTGAGCAAATTCATTTCACCAATTCATTCAGTCTGCCCAACATAACATTGCCTAAATGCATAGTGACCAGAGGTTAGTAAGGATGTTTCAAGTATTGCTAAGTAATACTTAATGGTCTAGCTTCCACATGTAGTAGTCTTAAGTATGGAAGGGTATAAAATCACTTGGAGGGATTTTTCAAAATAGGTGTTTCTGGAATCTATCTCTATTTGTTTCTACCTTGAAACAATTGATCTGGGATAGGGAAAACATAATAGTCTTCAAAATCTCATTTGGTGATTCAAATTTCCTCCCTTGATTAAGTATATGACTATGTGCTTGAAAAGGGCAAACTCTTCTTCCGGGTACACACATTTGACCCACTAAAATGACTAATAATTTGATCTAGGTCTTGAAAATTTTTGGCAGGGTTAGCATTGGGGGAATGGAACCACATCCACTTTTGCTTGTGATTATTTTCAGCACAAATAGTTTTAGACTATCCATACATGATAAGTGTGATATTAAACGATGCTAATTTTTGATGGCCTATATCTTTTCCAACTGTACTATTTTTGGTAACTCATAATTAGACAATTTAGACATTTGTGAACATTAATTTTGAAAATACTTTCTGCTTGTTATATTCCATAGTATTTGACAATTTAAGAAAAGAGTCACTAAAATACCTGTATGTTGTTAGTATCAATGATAACATTTTAGCTTTAACGATTTTTTTGTTTAAAGAAAGGCTCTTATGACAGGATTTGTCCTGCACAGATTCATTTCTATGCAGAGGAAGGGACTGAGACTTAAGATGGTAATCAAGGGGCAACATTAATGGATTGGTAAGTGGGGACTATTTGTGCAGAATGCTAGCAGTTTTATACACAGCAAATAAGTGATCTAAGAATTCTCACCAGCTAATGACACCATTACCTTTTATAAATCAAATCAGAATGTCGGCATGTAAACCTGTTCAGACTAAACCTGGCCTGAAAATTTATGAAGATAGTATCACCTCTTCTTTTTTTTAAATTAATTCTTAATTTTATAAATAATTCTATTAACTTACTTTAATTGGATATGGAAGTATTATTTTTATTACATTAAAACTTAAGAGAAAATACGGGTGCTTGGAGGACAAGAGAAAGCTCTGCTATGCTGGAATTTTGTCATTCTGAGAGTAATAACAGCTACCATAATTTTGAATTATGGAAAAAGAAGTTAAGAAGAAAACAAGTGTTATGTTGATCTGTGTGTTGTTTCATTGTACAAACTAAAATATTCATGTTCTCCAGAATACCAAATATCTTTATTTTCAAATTTAAATTTAAACACATTCCAAAGTTTAAAAAAAATTGTTTGCAAATTGCCTTGGATTTTATTTATTTACTATACCATGGCCCTTCTTTACAGTAAAATTAGCTGCCCACTCTTATATAAGTACAGTTCTCAGAAATATAGAAGCTCAACATTTCACTTAACTTTGCCCCAAAAATATTTTTAAAAAGAATTACTATATAATAGGAATAAAGCATAATGATAAAGACATGCAAAACAAAACAAATAAAAACAGAAACTTTGACACCCCTCAGCAGTGACTAGTTGCATACAAAATAGCATCCACTCCTCCAACTCTATTAACCTTTCTATCTCCCACCCTTGAGATTTTTTAAGATCCTGCAATAAATGTAATATGCACACAAACACAAGCACACACACACACGAGGCCATCTTTATCTTCCACATTTGCCTGTACTCTTCACCCCCCAGTAAATTTCCCACAACACTAAGATTTT
The DNA here is from genome assembly GCF_047675955.1 of Chlorocebus sabaeus. Classification (NCBI taxonomy): domain Eukaryota; kingdom Metazoa; phylum Chordata; class Mammalia; order Primates; family Cercopithecidae; genus Chlorocebus; species Chlorocebus sabaeus. The sequence goes on along the minus strand of NC_132923.1, from coordinate 4,679,518 downwards.
CTGTGATCCACGAGGAGCTGCTTATGAGTTGCCAAAATAGGAATTGGTGAAGCCAACGTAGTCATAGCCAGAGAGATGGCTTCGACCCTGTGGGTCCATGTATTGCTGCATATGTGTGGCACAGAATGATACTTGCTCTGGGGTAAGGGCCTGAAAAGTATAAAAAGAGAAAAATACGGTTATAGGGATTCAAAATAGCTGGTTCCTTGGGGCTTCCCATATTATGCCTTAAATGCAGGAGATGGAGAGTCTCTGGAAGATGCAAGCACTGTTTCTATTACACACAATTTTTTTCTCATAAATGTATAACATCTAATGAGTAACTTAACTTTTAATCTCAGCCCTTTCTTGAAAAAGAGCTTACTTACTTTGATTATTCTGTAAATCTCATTCCCTAAAGTTGTTTTATTAAATAGAGGGAGTTATATGCCTAACAACATTTGTTGACCACTTGATCTATTTCATCCTCCTGGCTGCTTTGAGATGTGGGGACTAGCATGTTTTATGAGTAAGGTAAAATACTCAAGAAGGTAGAATAACTCACCAGTGGTCACACTGCCAGAAAGTGGCAGAGCTGGGACTTGAACTTACGATCCTCTTATGCCAAAGAGTTCCTCTATTGGCTGTGCTGTTTGACTACCAAGTAGATCCCTAAAGATTCCAGTAAGTTAGCACGTGGGTGGGTGGATGGTGAGTTCCAGATATTGTCTGAAAGACCACATCATTTTCTTTTTGTAACAGCTTTGTCGAGTTATGATTGATAAAGAATTGTACCTTTAATGTGTACAGTTTGATGAGTTTAGACAATTGGATGAGTTTGTGCAAAATGATACCATTGTGTATGTGACCCTTTGTAATCTGGTTTCTGCTTAATTGTTTTACCTTCCACTTCCTGTTACCGTCTTCCTACTTTAGGTATTAGGAAAACATGTTTTTTTCAAGTTCCTTTGCACACACACTTGCCTTTGCCTGAAACACTTAAGCTTTCCTTTGGTCACTTGATGAGTTCCTGCATGTCCTTCAACACTCACCCTGTATTAATCATAGATGATACCTTCCCTGATGCAAGTATTTTAAGGAGAGGAATGAAGAAAGCTCTTGGAATCAGAGAGAAGAGAGATTACTTCTGGTTGTAATAAAATCCCCCACATCTTTGTTCCCATGACAGATGTGTTTGCTTCTGTCACAGTGTTTTTAACTTGTAAAGTTCTGTCTTCCCCACTACACCTGAGTCTAGGGACTGTGTCTTACTAAACTGCACTCCTCATGCCTGGAACATAGTAAGCATTCAATAAATGCTCTTTGAATTAATGAGAAAAAAAAATATCCTTAAAAACCGAGTTGCAGATTTTGAATGGACTCTCATATTCAATAGAGAACCACAGTACATTTTTGAGTTGGGTCAAGACAAATTGAAGTGGTGATCAAACCAAATGACATCTTGTGCAAGGGGAGGTCTGAAAAAAAAAAAAGTGGGTGGGTTTTTTCAAAGTAGGCCACCGGGCCTGAGATGACCAAAATTCAAATTAGGATGACAGTGTAATAGTGGAAGCAACCAGAATCAGACCTGCTTCATGTCTTCTTTGGTAATATATGACTTGCCCTCCGCCAGGGCTTGGAAAGCATTCTCTATTTCATTGCTGGACTTGATGTTTTCTGACTCCTTGTGAATCAGGAAAGCGGTATAGTCCTCCAGTGAGACGTAGCCCTTCCTGTGGGAGAAATGGATCAGGAGCTGAGCCTTCTCAAGGCAGAGAAGGAAGGCCCCTTTTATATCCTATTCAGTGTTGTGGAAACAGAGGAAAGCCAGATTCTCCAAGTGCCTCTTCCAGCTAAGCTTTCTGGGATGAGATGGGTTATGCTCTCCATTTTGGCTCCCCTTCATCACAATTTTACAGCCAAATATACACTGTTTACTAAGCTCCAGACTCTGTTTCAACATGGGTCATTCAGCCTGATTCTCGGTGAATTTTGAAATTTTCCATCCGCACCTCAAATAATTTCTGGTTCTTTGGTTTTTAGTATTAGCAAGAATTAGTCCCTAACAGTAACTTGATCTCTTGATGATCTAACACACTCCCATAAGCACATAACAACCCCAACCCCATGTGTTGGTCTGTGAATCACCTATGTCTCCTTAAAATCTCACATACATGAAGGGATTCTTCTCTCTAGTCTCATTCATAAAAGCAACTGAAATTCATAGATTGAACATAAATCATGAATTGGAGAAATTGTAAAGCTAGTCCTTGAGTTAAAGTTAGCACAATTTACTGCTGAGCTAATCTTGAAAGGGCACCAAGAGCTGCCTAATTCATTTATGGTTGCCTATTTCTTCCTATTTTCAGATGAGTTAATTTCACGTTTTATGGATCATTTTACTCTCTGTGCTTCTCCCTCCAAACCCCCATCCCTGCTGTGGTCTGACCCCCTAGTCTTGTTCCTACCTCCCTGGATCCACAGCATTCAGGAACTTCTCAAACTCGGGCTCATGTTCATCCTCCTCCACCATGGGCAAATAGTAATTGAGTCCTCTCAGGCAGGACAGGAACTCTTTGTGAGTCAAGTGCCCTGTCAAATTCTCATCAAAGTGTCTAAAGAGTAAAAAAAGAAAAAAGTTTTTTTGTCAAGCTCAATAGAAAAACCAAGTGAGAACAGAAAGGAATATGTCTTATTGTGTCAGCTGAAGCTTTATTGACCTGTCATAAAGCTATCGGAGGACTGAATAGAAAGCCTGTCTGTGTCCTGTACATTTTTTTTAACCTAATGGATAGAAAGAAAAGCACAAAATGTTGAGAATGAAGAAACATATTTTTTGAAGTCTGAAAATCTCACAGAAAGCCATGACTGGAGCTAATGAGCATATCTAGATCTTCATTTAAGATTCCATCAAGCCTCATAGAGTGAGAGAAACCTTATTTGTAGCCTCATTCTGAATAGTCTGAAAAACAAAGAAGCAGTTAACTATGAAATTATACTCACTTATAGATTGTACTAAACTCCTTCAGAGTCTCTTCACTCACACCTATCGTGTCCCTGAAAGAAAAAACAAAAACATGAATTTACCCTGTATATAAAACACAGGGTAGAAGAATACAAAGCCACATGGAAGAGAGAGAAATTTGAATGGACAATTTGCTATTTGAGTCATCTAGTTCAAGAACTGGCAAACTATAGCCCATGGGCGAAATCTGGGCTGTCACCTGTTTTTGTATAGTCCAGGAGCCAAGAGTAGCTTTTACATTGTCATATGGTTGAAGATAATCAAAAGAATAAAATTTTTTGAAACATGAAAATTACATGCAATTTAAATTTCAATGTCCATATACAAAGCTTTATTGGAACATGGCCATGGTCATTTACTTATCATAGCTGCTTTTTTCACTATAACAGCAGAGTCAAGGAGTTACAGCAGAAAATATATGAGCCTCACAAAGTCTAAATTATTTATTATCAGGCCATTTACAGAAAAAGTTTGCCAATCCTTATCTAGATAAAAATGTTGCCAAAATGCTATTGAGACCTGCAGCTGCTTTGATATGATGAATTTATATAGAAAATAATGTGTTTCTGCCCTTCTGCTCTATTTGGCCATGTTTTAAATGTTTCTTTTTAGACATTACATTTTAGATAAAATTCTATGAAAGGGAATGGTTTCCTAAGAGATCACATAAGATGGTGAAAGAACTCTGAGAAATTGGGTATAAAAGTCAGTTGTTGTCCAAATGGGTGATGAGTAGGCTCAGGTGGATGGAGAGCACTGTCTTTTATTTCATGATGGATTTCAGTATAAAGAGAAATAGTCATTCCGTGGGGAAGTAAAGACCCAGAACGTTGGTTCTCTGAAGCAACTCTTTTATCTGGTGCACCAAACTCTAACCCTTAGTTAAGGTCCTAGCACCTAACACCAGCTGCACCCCTCCCTGCTCTGGCGCATTCCCTCAATACTTGGCCTGGATCTGTTGCTCCAGGTTGTGTTGCATCCGCAGCCCAAGCTGGTATAGCTGGTCCCACTGCTGGGCCAATCCAATGGTGCTGTATTTGATATCAAGGATCAGAGCATCTTCCATGTTGTCTCCCAGGTCCTCAATCTTGGTTAGTTGACGCTTCATTGCCTGGATCTCCTTCTGTTTTCTCTGGAAAAACGACAGAGAAGAGAGACAGTCAGTCGTCCAGGTTACCAGCTCAAAACCTAGAGGTGAAAGAGGAGATAACTGGCTGATTTTGTTTTCAGGGATATTCTTGTTGTCTGTGAAAAAATGAACTACTCAGGAAAATCACTTCACTTCTGTTGCCCTCATTTATAAAATAATGGGAAGTTTGGGTGAATAAAACCTGTCATTCTGGTATTCGGTGATATATAAATCTAAGAGTTAGTAGTTATACGTACACACACATACATCTATATCCATATATTCTATCATCTATCTATCTATCTATCTATCATCTGTCATCTATCAAGAGAGCCAATAAAGAAAAATAAAGTTTCCAGAGTCCATGCATCATCATTGGCTCACAGGGATCTGCACTGAAACTTATCTGCAACATTGATTGTGGCTGAGCTCTCAGGCTCACTTAAGCTCCACAGTGTTCACTCCTGGGCTGCCTTCGTCAACTTGGGATGATGTTCATGGGCTGCTCCTGCCACGCAGACATGTTATATGCCAAATTTCTGGATCTTGCCCATGCTTTCTCAATGAGGGAATATTACTCCCCACAGAGGGCAAGTGTGAATTGATTCTGATGATTGTGGAGTGCAGTGAAAACAATCTGGGATATGACAAAGCTTGTAACCCTTCAAAGGTCAAATTTGCCTGACATCTTTTTTTAAGTTTTAATTATATATAATAGATGTACATATTTCAGAGTATATATGACAATTTAATATGTTCATATAATTTGTAAAGATCAAATCAGTATATGTTGGATGTCTATTACCTTAAACATTTGTCTTTTCTTTATGCTAGAAACATTCAAATTATTTTCTTCTAGCTATTTTAAAATATACAAGATATTATTGTAAACTATGGTCACCCTACTGATCTATCAGTTACTAGTCTTATTTCTTCTATCAAACTGTATATTTATACCCAATAATCAACCTCTCTTCATTCCTCTGTGTCCCCCTACCATTCCTATCCTCTAGTAACCTCCAATATACTCTCCTCATGAGATCCATTTTATTTAGCTCCCACTTATGAGTGAGAGCATGCAATATTTGACTTACTGTGCTTGGCTTATTTCACTTACTATAATGACATTCATTTCCTTCCATGTTACTGAAAATATCAGAATTTCATTTTTTAATGGACAAATAATATTCCATTGTGTATACCATATTTTCTTTATCAGTTAATCCATTGATGGGCAGTTTAGGTTGATTCCATATTTTGGCTATTGTGAATAGTCTCCCTGTTATCTCCTGTCATAAACATGGGAGTGCAGATATTTCTTTGATATATTAATTTCCCTTCTTTTAGATATATACCCAATAATGGGATTGTTGAACCATATGGTCTTTCTCTTTTTAATTTTTTGAGGAATTTCCATAGTGTTTTCCATAGTGGCTGTACTATTTCCACTTTCTCTACATCTTCACCAGCATCCATTATTTCTTGTCTTTTTGATAAAATAAAAGGAACTCATCAAGTGACCAAAGGAAAGCCTAAGTGTTTCAGGCAAAGGCAAGTGTGTGTGCAAAGGAACTTGAAAAAACTGTTTTCCTAATACCTAACGCATAAAGTAGGAAGACAGTAACAGGAAGTGAAAGGGAAAACAATTAAGCAGAAACCAGATTACAAAGGGTCACATACACAATGGTATTATTTTGCACAAACTCATCCAATTGTCTAAACTCATCAAAATGTCCACATTAAAGGTGCAATTCTTTATCAATCATACCTCGACAAACTCACTTTAACTCAGGTGAGATGACAGTCAGAACTACCTGACATTGTATTCTTTAGTATTTCATTATTTTGTTAGAAAAATAAATAAATATAATTAGTTTTTTTTCTGCTGCAAGAATGATAGTAAAAAAAATGTTGAGAAATGCTGTTCTAACCCATTACTTTGCTCAATTGTCAAGAGATGATTAGATTCAGTTGTATCATCTTACTACATCATATAATATCAGAAATTTGCCAGTGTTAGGCACTTTTACATTTGCTCCTTTACTTCATCATTATATTCTAAATCCTTTGTAGCCACAAAACATGAACCCATCCAGTTACTGTTCCCAAAGCCTCTCCCACTCTGGGCAGATCAGAGTCTGCCATAAAATTCTTTCTTCAGGGCAAACAGTGAGTCTACAATGGATACTAACTCTATTGTATAGATGCAGAGATTGAAATTCAGAGATTTAAGTAGACTGAGGTTTATATTCATGATGTGGTGGCCTATGGTTAAAACGGACTTTAGGTGATACATACCTAAAAGTATCTCCTGGGCTGCCCTTAAGTGATTATTTTTACACTCTTTATAATTTTGACAATATCTTCAGCTAATGAAAAAACAATACTTACTTTATTTGCTTCCAGCTGGGATTCCAGAGTTCCTGTTTCCTTGAGCAATGATCTAGTTAAGAACCAAAGGAAAACATTATGTATCACATCACAGGTCAATATTTCATACATTCATACCAACTCAAAGCTCCTCTGTTTCAACTTCTTCAAGGTTACGTGGCTTCCATGAAGCAAAGTTTCACAGAGCCAAATTTTCACAACCTTGCCAGACTGATGAGAAGGGAAGACTTTCCCTAGTTGTTCTCTGACTAGGAGAAGGCTTTCATGTACCCCTCTTAATTATTCTTCTTAAATATTCACTTAAGCAATGTAGGCAAGATTCCATCTAGTGAAGTATAAAGGTAGAATGAAATATAATGAGCTTTTCCTTCTCACGCCACATTTTTATTTCCATACTACCAGATTACAATGGAATGAAGATGCCTCAGCACTAAGTCCTTCTTAATGAATTCTTCCAGAATAATATAATAAAACAAACATGATGATAACATAAAATACTGACCCATCCAGAAAGTAAGCCCTGGACATGGAGGTCCGGAACAGGAATCACATGAGAGAAAAGGGAGATGATATGTTAAAATGGATTACTTTAACGATCTCATTTCCTCAGATTTATGAAACATTTTAAATCTTTTGTTGCCACAAAACATGAACCTGTCCACCCACTGGTTCCCAAGGCCTCTCCCAATCTGAGAAGAACAGTCTCCCATAAAGCTCCTTGCTTCGGGACAAGGAGCACCAATGTTAAGGAATATGCTTGGTATTGGACACACACAGCCAGGATGTGATGAAGTCATCCAGAAAAGAGTAAGAGAAGGGTGTTCTGTATCTTCTCTGCTTTCTGTCAGATGGTTTAGACATGGTATAGGATTTCTTTTTGTTCATTTGTCATTGTCAGTGAGTATGTAGAAAAGTATATATTATGAATTGTCTAAACCACCACATTAACTCTCAGAAGACCACAGTTTTGACCCACCTACTGGATACCATCTACCAACTTTGACCATGTATTCTAACATATTACATCTTCTAAGTCTCCTTTTTCTAGATCATTTACCCCAGAAGATGTGATGTACGTTATCTTCAGGTGCAGAACAGTTTGCTACTAATAAGTACAATTAACATAAATTATCTCACTTGATTCTCATTAGAACTTTAGTAGGTACACAACAGAATGGCTTCATAGGAGGTATTCATAGAAGGTTCTGCTTCTGGTTGTGCCAGTAAATACATTTGTGACCTTGAGCAAGTAAATTTATCTACTTGAACTTTCCACACTTGGAAACAGAGCTAATAAGATCTGCTCTGTACACTTTTCAAGGTTGCTCTGACAGTTAGGTGAGGTAATGGATATGGAAGTACTCTGTAAAGTGCAATGTGTCATGCAAACATAAGAAATTGTTATTATTTTGGACTGAAATTACAGGCAACAGAAAGAAAGGTGAGAGTATCAAGGAGAGAATACAGAAGTGTACAAAATAAGCAGAAGGATGAAATTGTCATTTCTTGTTTTACCAAGGATTGATTCAGAAAACAGACAACTCCAAATATAAAGCATAGGCAAGATATGGTGATTTTAGGGCAGAATACATGCTGTCAGAGTCTCTCCTCTTCCCTTCAAATACATATTTCATCCCTAAGGCAAATGGAGGTGGTGTAAGGGTCATGGTTTGGGATGTAGCACAGCACACCTGGTTTCCAGGATCCACTGAAGGAAGGCACTGGCATTCTGTTCAAACTCCTGACACATCTCAAAGTTCTTGACCTGTCTTGCCTCTTCCTTTTGCAGCTCTTGCTCCCGTTCCTAAAACCCCAAATCACAGACAACGTGACTGACACTGAAGGCCTTTATTTGCCATAAGAGAATGGGTTTGTAGGCTCAGCTGCATATCTTTCCTCTCTCAAGTCTATCATGTCTTCTAGAGATATGTGCCTGTGTGCTCATATTTTATGTAGTCCACCTCTGTTACCTCTAAAATGTAAAGATAGCTCATGTATTTCCCAAAAGTACTTGCAGGCTCCTCTAAGGCCAAGTCCTGTAATAAGTATGCTGGTAATAAAGGCAAACCTCCCCTCTTTGTAATTTTTTTGGGGGAAATTTAATTTAAATGAACACAAAAGCAGCCTTAAGGGCTTGCTACCCTTAGAAACAACAGTTACTATCTAAAAATGGTGACATTATGGTTAGTTTTCTATTACACATTTTATGTTTCATAGTTTTAGTAATGAACATGATTATACACAGACAAAAGTTAAAAATACATATGTAGCAAGGCACTTTTGGAGGTGTATCTAAAAAAGAAAATGCCTTGAATGAGGGGGATATGTCAACTCTGAATACATGTACAACCCTCATGAACTTTTCATAGCTCATCATTAGAACCACGTCTCGGGGCTTCTGTTTGCTTCTCAGAATCATTGTTCAACACTCAGAAGCAGGAAACTGCCCAAATTATGGGGCATAGGGTATACCTATTGTAAACATGTTTTCCAGTTTTTCTTAGACTGTCATGTTTCATGCCTGCTCTCCCAGTATAATTATTAATAGTGTTCCTTCTATCTCAAAAGTCTCTTTACTTGGATAATAAAGTGGTTATGTTCACTGTAGCCAAAGGACATTTCTGCCGTGTCCCAGGTTACCTCGATGATGTCAGATAGGTGCTTCCAGGTCCTTTCCAGCACCTCCACTGTTAACCACGTATAAGGGCTAGAAGGCACACCTAAGGCCTTAATCTGCTGGTCTAGCTCCAGCAAACATTTAAAGTCTCCTTGAGCCCCAGCCAAGGAGGCTAAGAAGTCCTCATGGTCTTTCTGCAGCTGCCGAATTTCATTCAGGGAGACACAGTGCACAGGCTCTGACAAATTTTCTTCTGTCTTTTCACACCAGTTGTTGAAAGCTGAAGCCTTATGTGCAAATTCCATGAACAGGTCCTCAGCCTGCAGAGAGCAAAAAAAAGACACTACCATCTTTCCTGATAAAGCCTCTCAGCAGAAGAGAAGATTGAGGATAAAAATAATGCCTGTCTTTAAATATCTGCAGGGCCAGCAACCTAAAAGGGCAGAGCTAAAACCAATAGGGACTGTGTACTTTTATGGTTGAACATGTGAGTTAGTGGAACGAGCCTTGGTTCTGGCGTTTTCTCATTGTGTGAAGCTGTTTAAATCTTCCATCATTTACAAATGAGGGAGGTCGAATGATTTCTGAAATTATTTCAGTTTTAAAATTCCAAAAGTAGCAAAGGTAGTTTCCAGTTATATGATTTCTTATTCTAAAGTCTATGCTCCAGTTCTGCCTGGCAGGAAGTAAACATGAAAAAAAAAACAAAAACAAAAAAAACCAAAAAACCAGGCATTGAATGAATGTATGATATAATGATTAAATAAACAAACCAAGAAAATCTGTTATCTCCTTTATCTACTTTATCTTTTTATCCTACAAGCTTCTGTAGACCACACTGAGCTGATTTCTCTTTGACAAGCCTAGGTCATTCTCCTACCTTCCTTTTAAACCTTGTTCAGGCCTCATTTCATGCCCGAAACCTTTCAAACCACTGCTTGAACTCATTTTCTACCCTCTAACCTGAATCCTTAGCACAAATATGTGTATTATTGTATTACTGTCTGGCATTATCCAAATGCTCTGAATAGCTCCGAATTTTCTGTATTACTGAATGACAGAAAAAGCATGATTTTTTTCAAACAGCAAGTGATCAAAAATACTTTTATACTTAAAATACATCACAGATTTTGGGTCAGCAGATTGTACTGCTAAAGAGATTTGTCTTGAGCAAACATAAAAATGAATTTTTCATTCCCAAATACAAGAATTAAACAGAAGAACACTGGCCCAAATGGAGGGAGCATTTCAAAGGTATTAAACCATTACATCTGACTCTGTACTCATTTCAGCAATCTATATGCCAAAATAGATCAATACAGAGAAAATTAACATGACCTCTACACGGAAAAGACACAGAAACCTATAAAGTATTTCATATCATTTTCATAATATTATAGATTGAATGAACACTTTATAAATATTTTGTAATCAGAAAATAAAACTCCTTGCAGTTTGAAACATTTTTTTAAAAAAGATTAAAAATATGAAGGAGTTTCCTATGCAGAATGCACATATATGTGTAAAATTGCCCACTTAATTGATTTAATTTTTCACCTAAGATTTATTTGATGTAGGCCTGTGTTTTTCAAAAGTGTAGAAATTAAGAATCTAACTGATTTTTACTCTTATGTTATTTCCTAAATTCCTTAACTCCTTGACTTAATTCACTACCAAGTACAATGATTCTTAGGGTCTAGGAGTGCTCAGTAATTCCACTGATCATTCTGATTTCCATTTATTTATTTATTTATTTATTTATTTATTTATTTATTTATTTTTTCAGATGGAGTCTTGCTCTGTCGCCCAGGCTGGAGTATAGTGACCACAATCTGGGCTCACTGCAAGCTCCATCTCCTGGGTTCACGCCATTCTCTTACCTCAGCCTCCTGAGTAGCTGGGACTATAGGCGCCTGCCACCATGCCCGGCTAATTTTTTGTATTTTTTAGTAGAGACGGGGCTTCATGGTGTTAGCCAGGATGATCTCAATCTCCTAACCTCGTGATCTGCTCTCCTCAGCCTCTCAAAGTGCTGGGATTATAAGTGTGAGCCACCATGCCTGGCCTCCTTCTAGTATTGATATTTTTATGATCAATATCCAATGCCTTAGCAGCCAACATTTGAGGGAACATTTTGATTACATATTTATATGGAACTTAGGGGTCTATATTGCACTTTTGATTCATTATCTTTTTTAATAGTAATAACAGAAAGGCAGAATAGAATGGTGATACTACTCTATTTTCTAAATGGGGATATCAAGGTTTAGGGATATTAAGTGACTTTTTACAAGGTCTTCAACCTAGGAAAGCTTGATATAAGGTGAGAACATGTTTTATGACAACTTGTCCAGTGCTCCTTTTATTTGGGTTAGGAAAAGCACAGGGACAAACTTGACTTTTGCCTGACAGTTTTAATTCTACCTCATACAAAGACCTCCCATCCTCTTGTTCCATCTACCTCTTCCACTATATTTGCTTGGTTTCCATCTCAAGTTAGTGATGCAACTAATCAGTCATGCTAAAAAAAATTTTTTTAAGCTTCTTTTCAATCTACTTTTTGCTCAGTAAGAATGTCTTCTTGACATCTTTCAATGCAATAAAAGGTTTATGCATTATCCAAACAGAGTTTCCAAGGTCTATTTCTGAATTTCATGGCTAACATACAGGTAACAGAGAACTGATTATGCCTCATAATTTTTTTAAACCTTCTGTAGAGGCAGCTGTTTCTCCAGCAATTTCTGTCTGTGGACTGCCGAGGCTTCCAGCAGCTGCTCCCAGCGCTTCAGCAAGGCGGCATAACGCTCTTCAATGGCTTTCGACTGGCTGTGTTGAGCAGCAATCAATTGATCCTTCAGGTCAGTGATCTCGGGAAGTCTCTCTTGCTGGAAACTCTGCAAACTGGCATCCAGAGTGTCCTGAGAAACATCAGGAGAGAGGCCATGAACAGGAAAATGGTGCAAGGATCATTCACATCTGGGTTCCACCAGATTTTAATCATAGATAAGGTTAGGCAAGAAATAAGATGATGATTAAGAAAAAGGAAATATAACTTAGAGATGTAAGCAAACATTTGGGGCTGAAAGCTCCAGTTTATGTATATTTTACAGTTAGATTTTATGCTAGATATAAAATTAATTGATATGGTTTGGTTTGACTGTGTCCCCACCCAAATCTCATCTTGAATTGTATTCCCATAGTCCCGACATGTCGTGGTGGGGGGAGCCAGTGGGAGGTAATTGAATCATGCAGGCAGTTACTCTCATGCTGTTCTTGTGATAGTGAGTGAGTTCTCACATGATCTGATAGTTTTATAAGGGTTTTTTTCCCCTTTTGCTCAACACTTCTTTCCGCTGCCTTATGAAGAAGGATGTGTTTGTTTCCCCCTCTGCCATGATTATAAGTTTCCTGAGGCCTCTCCAGCTGTGCTAAAATGTGTCAATTAAACCTCTATTCTTTATCAATTACCCAGTCTTGGGTATATCTTTATTAGCAGTGTGAGAACAGACTAATACAGTACATTGGTACAGCAGAGAGTGGAGTGCTACTGTAAAGATACCTGAACATGTGGAAGTGACTTTGGAACTGGGTAACAGGTAGAGGTTGGAAGAGTTTGGTGGGCTCAGAGGAAGACAGAAACGTGTGTGAAGGTTTGGAACTTCCTAGAGACATGGAGGGCTCAGAAGATAGGATGATGTGGGAAAATTTGGGACTTCCTGGAGACTTGTTGAATGGCTTTGACCAAATTGCTCATAGTGATATGAACGATGAAGTCCAGGCTGTGGTGGTCTCAGATGGAGATGAGGAACTTGTTGGGAACTGGAAAAAAGGCCTTTCCTGCTAGGCTGTAGCAAAGAGATTGGAAGCATTTTGCCCCTGCCCTAGAGATCTGTGGAACTTTGAACTTGAGAGAGATTATTTAGCATATCTGGCAGAAAAACTTTTTTTTTTTTTTGAGACGGAGTCTGGCTCTGTCGCCCAGATTGGAGTGCAGTGGCCAGATCTCAGCTCACTGCAAGCTCCGTCTCCAGGGTTTATGCCATTCTCCTGCCTCAGCCTCCTGAGTAGCTGGAACTACAGGCGCCCGCCACCTCGCCCAGCTAGTTTTTTGTATTTTTTAGTAGAGACGGGGTTTAACCGTGTTAGCCACGATGGTCTGATCTCCTGACCTCGTGATCCACCCATCTCGGCCTCCCAAAGTGCTGGGATTACAGGCTTGAGCCTAGAAGAAATTTCTAAGAGCAAAGCATGCAAGAGGAAGCAGAACATAAAAGTTTGGAAATTTTGCAGCCTGATGATGCAATAGAAAAGCAAACCCCATTTACTGGGGAGAAATTCGAGCCAGCTGCAGAAATTTGCGTAAGTAACAAGTAACTGAATGTTAATCACCAAGACAAAGGGTGGCGGGGGAGGAATGTCTTCAGGGCACGTCAGAGACCTTCAAGGCAGCCCCTCCCATCTCTGGCTAGAAAGCTAAGTAAGGAAAAATCATTTCCTGGGCTGGGCCCAGGGGCTCCCTGATTTGTGCAGCCTAGTGACTTGGTGCTCTGCATTCAGCTGTTCCAGCCGTAGCTAAAAGGGGCCAAGGTACAACTCAGACCATGGCTTCAGAGGGTGCAAGCCCCAAGCCTTGGCAGCTTCCATGTGGCATTGAGCCTCCATGGACACAGAAGTCAAGAATTGAGGTTTGGGAGCTTTGTAGATTTCAGAGGATGTACGGAAACACTTACATGTCCAGGCAGAAGTCTGCTGCAGGGGCAGAGTCCTCATGAAGAACCTCTGCTAGGGCAGCACAGATGGGAAAAGTGGGATTGGAGGTCCCCCACCCCACACAGAGTCCTCACTGGGGTACTGCCTAGTGTCCTCCAGACTCCAAAATGGTAGATCCACCAACAGCTTGCAACATGGACCTGGAAAAGCTGCAGACACTCAATGCCAGCCCATGAAAGCACCTATGAGGGAGGCTGTACCCTGCAAAGTCACAGGGGTGGAGCTGCCCAAGGCCATGGGAGCCCACCCTTTGCATCAGTGTGCCCTGGATGTGGGACATGGAGTCAAAAGAGATCATTTTGGAACTTTAAGGTTTAATGACTGTCCTATTGGATTTCAGACTTGTATGAGGCCTTTAGCCCTTTGTTATGGCCAGTTTATCCCATTTGGAATTAGTGTATTTACTCAAAGCCTGTACTCTCATTGTATTTAGGAAGTAACTAACTTGTTTTTGATTTTACAGACTCATGGACAGAAAGGACTTACCTTATTTCAGATGAGACTTTGGACTTAGACTTTTGAGTTAATTCTGGAATGAGTTAAGACTTTGGGAGACTGTTAGGAAGGGCATAATTGTGTTTTTAAATGTGATGACATGAGATTTGGGAGAAGCCAGGGGTGGAATGATATGGTTTGGCTGTGTCCCCACCTAAATCTCATCTTGAATTGTAGTTCCCATAGTCCCCACATGTCATGGGAGGAACTCAGTGGAAGATAATTTAATCATGAGGGCAGTTACCCACATGCTTTTCTTATGATAGTGAGTGAGTTCTCAAGAGATCTGATGGTTTTATAATGTGCTTTTCCACCTTTGGGTTGGCACTTCTCCTTCTTACCACCATGTGAAGAAGGAAGTGTTTGTTTGCCCTTCTGCCATGATTGTAATTTTCCTGAGGCCTCTCCAGCCATTCTGAACTGTGAGTCAATTAAACCTCTATTCTTTATAAATTACCCAGTATTGGGTATGTCTTCATCAGCAGCATGAGAATGGACTAATACATTAATATAAGGAAATACTGGAGTATGATATGACATTCTAAATTTTCACAATGAAAACTAAATCTCTCCTACAGCACACACCTTTCCAAGACTTTCTTATATTACTTATTATATTCTTTGTTCTAATTAGTAGCAGTGCACTAGTAGGGACCTTGGAAGTACACTAACAAAAGACCTCCTAGATGTGCCAATTATACAAATACATTTTTTGCAGAAACATTCATATCAAAATCACACAAAATTCAGGAAGTTCCCCTTTCAGTTTTGATAGAGTGGCTTGTACTTGTCTAATTGGGCAACTTTATTAATGGCTAGATAAAGGTACAAAAAGTCAGCTGCTTGAAATGAATCAGAATGAAACAGAGGTAACTACAACTCAAGGGACTAAAATTCCAGACAGAAAGGAACATCACTGAAGTCAAAATAAGTCTCTCCACATTTCCCTTTAAAGTATAAGCTGTACAAGTTCTTATATATTGAAGTATTAGAGGGTGAGGAGTCAGCATTGCTCAGAGCATTTGAAAATCTCATGGTGTTAAAGAGACATAATTTGGCATAATGAGGAACTGTGACAGCCAGAATTTGAGGGGCTATAATAAGGAAACTGAAGAAAAGTAGTCAATATTCTGTCGTCTTTTCCCCTCAAAGCATTTTAGATGCCAAAACTGTATAGCACACAAGTCTAGAGGTCAAGCAGAAATGGTAGCTAAAAATGTAAAATCCTAACTAGAATTTTCAGTAGTGACACAGGGCTTACTTCAGGACCCATTAGGTAGGAGCAGCCCTGGTTAAAGGGCTTCCACTGAAATGCCTGAAAGGCCACAGGGCAAAGGGAAAAAAAAAAGTGAGTCTTCAAAGAGACCGAAACTGTGTCCTGGATTATTTCAATCCCTGACCAAAAAGTAGGGGGTTGGATGGCAAAGGGTGTTTAGTTAAAGCTTTAAACCAAAGTTCATGAGTTAGTTATAATACTTTAAATGTAAACAGACTCACTTTTTCCATAAAATTATCAAATTAGGTAAAGTAATAGCCAACTATATAATATTTACAAAAGATACATACAGAATATGGAGACAAAAATGTTTTAAAAAGCCCTAAAATGTGGAAATAGATATTTCTGCAGATACTAAAAAAAAAAAAAAAAAAAAAAAAAAAAAAAAATATTAGTGCAATGTACTGGTATCTGAAAAAGTAGACTTTAAATCAAGAAATGTAATTCAAGAGAAAGAGGAAGATTTTATAATTAAAAGTATCAGTTCATCAAGATGATTTCACAGTTCAAAATGTCAACACAACTTTTAGCCTATCCTCAAAATTTATAAAAATAATGAAGTATTTAAATAACATGATTAAAAATGAAAATCTGGTTGGTAATATAAACCACTGCAAAATACACATTCTTTTGAAACGTACTTACAATATACAACAAAATAGACTGTTACTAGATATAAATCAAGTTTCTGAAAAATATAGAATATATTTTTAAAATACAGTGGAATTAAACTAGATATAAATGTCAAAAATATAATGAGAAAAGTCCCAAATATTTGAAATTAAATAATACACTACCAAATAATAAATAGATAATAGAATAAACCAAATAAGAAATTTCAAAAAAAATTAACTGAATGATAAAAGAAATGACAAAATTTGCAGAATGCGACTAAAACTTTGCTTTGGGAAAAACTTATATATTTAAAATCGATACGTTAGAAAAGATGAAAGGCTAAAATTTTGATAATCTAATTGTACATCTCAAGAAATTAAAAGAAAACATTAAAGTAATCCCAAATAAAGTAAAAAAACATAATAATATAAAAAGCTTTTAATGGAATAGAATACACACACAAAGAAAACCCAGAGAAAAATTAAAAAGCTGAATGTTGGTTCTCTAAAAAACAAAAATAATGAAAACCCAGTAGCAAGATTCATGAGAGAGAGGGAAAAAAATAATAATTAGGAAATTATAAATATTAAGAAGGGAAAATCTTACAGAGGCTACAGACAATAAAATCCCACAATTCAGAAGTAATCATGGAGGATGAGCTTCTGTGTGAAACAGGTCTTAGGCTTACCTAACATCTATCAATCTCACCTGTTTTGCCAGGAGAGTGAGGAAGTCACCAAGGTCTGCACCATTACCATTGGTCTTTAGGCTTGTTTCCTTATCAGCTAAAAGGCAAAAATAATTAATAAGAGAAAGACATTTGGTCTTGTTTGAGTCCTGGTAAGCAGAAAAGAAATATTTACAATACACAACAAGAAAGCTTCTTGACTCTCAAAGTTGATGATTCATTGGAATATGTGAGCAGTGGGACCAATGGATCGTTTTTCTACTTAGGCAGGATAAAACTTAATAAAACAGAGCTAGAGTCATGAGAGCTTTTGAGTACTTCATAGAAAAAAAAAAAAGAGAGAAAAATCATACATTAGATATGAATTGTAAGTAAATCAAACAAACATTGTAGATTATTTCTTAGAACATTTTGCTATGGCTTTCCCTTTCTGAATATCACACACAAAATCTCCCATTCCCCAAAAACGCGTTCTATGGATTATGGTACATAATTACGGCATCATCATATCTATCTCTTTCTCAATTTTTGTGTGTTTGTGTATGTGTGTGTGCACAAATGTGAGTGTAATTCTGTCCAGAAAGGATAAGAATGAGTAGTGATGGAAACACCTCCTTTCATATGGTAAAAGGTCCAGAGACCATTCTATACATGGGATTTATTAGGAATTCTCAAACCCAACGACCCTGGACCTGACACATCATACCTATCCAAGCCTCTACCACATCAGCCTTCCAGTTGAATTCCTGAAAGTCATAATCATCTTTCAATTGCAACTTCCAAGCAGCTATTGCCTTGGCCAGAGAAGGGGTCTTTTCATTCAGAGCCTCTATCTTGGAAGAAATCTCTTTGTTCTGACTTTCCTCCTGCAACACCTGTGAGAAGGGGAGAGACAAATATATTTATGAATGTGCAGGGTCAGGAATGTGAATCTTTTAGTACCAATAGAAAGCACTCATCTCTCTCATTTCAAATATATAACCACAGTCCTCTGGCCTAGTGTAATTATTTTATTATTCATTCATGTCCAAGAAGGTCATTTCCATTCCAACATTTGGATGATCTTCTCATGGTTATCTGTGTAAGTATGACCTTCTTAGTTAGTGTAAGTTTCTAGGAGGTAGGGAGTCATCTCTGTTTAATGGTCTTTTTGTAGCAGTTAGATCAATGAGGATTTATTAAAAACTACATTTAAACAAAGAAATGATTCTCAAATTTAAAAGAGGTTTCAGTGTTGTTTTCCTCTTAGAGGCTTAGAAAGCAATTTCTTCAAATTTTTATAATATTCTATGGCCAAAGATAGTGATAAGACTTTTATAAACACCATGTTCTGCATAGGACAACAAAATGTCAACAAAAGATTTAAGGAAAACTGAAATATGTATGTATAAGAATTCGAAAAAAAAATTACAGCAATTGAGTAGATAATTATTTGCTAACCACACCAACAACAAAAGGCAGTTTAGAAGAGATTGTTAAAGTTCTGCATATGATCTTAGCACTGCTCTCTGCATATAATCTTAGCATTTCTATATTTGGGCCAGTCCTTTTTGGAGAACGGAAGTTTGAGCTGGAATTCCTGAACTAGCTCACCTTATTTAGGATATCTTCTCCTTGTGCACACACATTTTGAACTCGGGTCTCATGGACAGCAAAGTCGTTTTCCAAAGCTTCATGCTTCATTAGCAAGCTCTGCATAAATGAGTCAGTAAGAATCAAGATATCCAAAGCTGGAAAATCTATTTTCACTCATATTCAGACTCTCTGTGATACTATTCCCTAGGGTTGATTCAATGACATTGACAGACTAGGTGAATGCCCACTTTTTCTGGAACAACTATACTCAATTACTTTCTCAAAGTCTCACTTGTCAATGAGTGCAACTTACTGGAAAAAAAAAAAGAGTCAAAGATATACAAGTGACACTCTTTCTAACTTATTACGTGTAATCTTATTTTGATTTTGGAATAAGGGTTTTGATTGAAGTCATATATAAAGATTCCTCCATATTGAGATTTATCTAATTCAGTGAAACAATGTGTCTAGCAGAAAAAAAATTAGTAGAAAGAACATCCTAAACTAATCCCCCATCCTAGAGAGAAGTCAAGGGGAACATAGAGCTGCCATTGACTATTACTACAAAAGTTCTCTGACTGCTTTCTGGAAACATGATGTCTGTGTAGCTGGCAGAATGAAAAGAGAAGTGTGGCTGAAGCACGAAGAGTGGTACTTTGTCTTCTGTTGTACTTTCCAGAGAAATATCTAAATAAGCCCATAATCACCACCACCAGGACCACCCACGACTGCCACTGCTCCCACTACTGCCTTCACCTCCCTCTTGTCATAACAGCACTCTGTCATTTTTTTTTTTTTTTTACTATGCAACATAGTAACTCAGGCTAAAGGAAGAAACAGAATTTCTATGACTATTATACTTTTTCAAAATCCCTTTTGAAAATAAAAGAACTTTCAGTTCATTGTGTTGAGGCACTAAAATAAGATGGTTACTCATTGTAAAGCAAGATGGACTACATTGTATATTATGACTGTATTACATTTCAGTTTTTGAAGAAACTGTAAATGAATATTGGAAAAGTGATTGACTTTGTATGAGTGAATGCCTGAATGAATCATGTTTTTATATATGTATACTGCATGAAGTAAAGTCTCTTCAACATCTTCACCTTCTATTTTCAAATAATAAATGCAAAAATAAAAGAAGAAACGTTAGAACTGATGTCAAAGAAATAAAAGAGATCACAAGAAATGGTTACAAACAATTATATGCCAATAAACTAGAATATCTAGAGAAAATAGATAAATTCCTAGAAACAGACAACTAACCAAGACTAAATCATGAAGAAAGTCCAAACAGACCTATAACTACTATGGAGACTGAATAAGAAATAAATCTCTCAACAAAGAAATCCCAAGACCAGATGGCTACACTGATGAATTAAATCAAACATTTAAATCATTAATACCAATTCTTCTCAAACTGTTTCAAAAAATTTAAGAGGAGGGAACATTTCTAAACATCTTCACAAAGTCAGCATTACCCTGATACCAAAGCCAGGCAATAATTTCTCGATAAATAGATAGATAGATAGATAGATAGATAGATAGATAGATATGTCTATCTATCAAGAGAGACAAACTGTATCTCTATCTATCTATCTATCTATCTATCTATCTATCTATCTAAATATATATAGAGGAGCTAATATCCTTAATATCCTTATTGAATAGAGATGCAAAACTCCTCAACAAAATACTAACATATTGAATCCAGCAGCACATTAAAATGATTATATACCACAAACAAGCAAAATTTATCCCTGGGATGCAAGGATGGTCCAACATATGCAGATCAATAAATGTGATACAACACATTGACACAATAAAAGATAGAACCAAATAATCATCTCAACAGATTTCGAAAAAAATGGACAGAATTCAGCACTCTTTCATGATAAAAACCATCAACAAACGAAGAACAGAAGGATATTACTTCAAAGTGATAAAGCACATGTATGAAAAGCCCACATTTAGACTTTATTATATATAAATTGTGAATTTAGATTCTATTGTTGATCAGGGTAGGGCTATAAGGTTAGCAGAGACGCTCTAGAGTTCTAAAACTTGTAATAGCTTTGTACTTACAGCAGAAGAAAACAAATGTAAACTGGGTTACAGGATTTGGGGTGGTAAGATAATTATTTTTTTATTTATACCTATCTATCCTAAGGGGGCAACAGTTTTTTTGTTTGTTTGTTTGTTTGTTTGTTTGGTTGGTTGGTTGGGATTACATTAAGCACAGCAAGCAGAGAGAGACGAAATGGAAAGTCATCAATTATCTGTATATTGCCACATTTCTGGAGTGTGACCAACATCAAATATTTGTTCAAATGCTTAATATATTCACATTTTTGTTCTTCAATGAAATCAACTTCTCGACAACATACTTTAGAGCTGCATGACCTGAGACCCAGCTCTGGTTATGTCACTGCCAGTTACTTAACTTTGGGCTGATTGCTTCACCTCACCTAGTAAATGAGAACAATGGACCCTTCAGAGGAATGAATTGAGAATAAAACGTGAGAAAATGCTATGAAATTTGCAGAGACATATGTAGGTAAACGATATTTTTAAAAATATGGGATTATCATATTGGTCATATTTATAAGAATAAAAGTATTAACTATAAGATATAATTGAATTACCTAAGACTTACATTTTAGTGTAAAAATGAAGTGAACATAATTTTCTATTCAAACCGTTCTCTTTTTTAAGGAAATTTAGTTTCTATTCTATTAATAATACTAAATATAGTAATAAATTTAGTAGCTATAATCATAGGACATCTTTTGACCACCTCTGAGATTGCCAGGTGCTGTTGTGTTCATCTCACCTAATTGTTACAAAATTTCTGTTTGGAAGATCTCTGATTGAAAGGCAGTCTGCTAGTTGTCTTTCAATATTTAGTCTCCCCTTCCTCTACAATAAAAGCATCTGTAACAGACACATAATCATGCAGAAAGAACGACTACATTTTCCAACAAGGTATGGCTCAGCTCTAGCCAATGGGTTATAGAGGAAGTACATTGCTATTGTTTCTGGGAACTGTCTTGTGACAGACAGACACTGGAGAAGCCCCCATGGTACCCACCCCTTGCTGTTCAGTCCTTGTAAAATACACTCCCCCGGAGTGTGGACAGGACCTGTGACTTATTTATAACTAATAGAATATGACAAATATGATAGGATTTCATTTATGTTATGTTATGTTATGTTATGTTATTCTTTGTTATGTCACATAAGACTTCATCTTGCTACCAGACTAACTCTAGTGGCTCTCCTTTCTGGCTTAATGAAGCAAATGGCCACACTGGGAAAGCTCATGTGGCAAGAAACTGCAAGAGGTCTCAATAAATAAAGGATCGCCTCTAGGAATTGTGAGCTCTAGGATATCAGGGAAGCCTCCAGCCAACAGCCAGCAAGAACCTGAAGCCCCTAGTACCACAGCCACAAAAATAAATTCTGATAGCAATTTGAGTCAGCTTGGAAATGGATTCTTCCTCAGTTGAAATCCCAGATTGTAATGCAGGCCAATCAACACCATGATAGCAACATCATGAAACCCTAAGCATAGTAACTAGCTAAGCTGTTTTTGTACTGCTGACCTAGGGAAACTATGAGATAATAAATGTCTGTTGTCTTAAAAAAAAAAAAAAAAAAACATATTTAATGGTGAAACTAAAAGCTTTTCCTTTAAGTTTATGAACAAGGCAAAGATGCTCACTCTCACTATTTCTGTTCAACACAGTACTGGAAGTCCTAGTGAAAGGCGTCTAAATAAGAAAGGAAGAAGTAAAATTGTCTTTGTTTGGAAGTTACATAATCTTAAATACAGACAACTCTGAACACTCCATAAAAAACTGTTAGAACTAGTAAACCAATCAGCAAAGTTACAGAATAAAACTCAAAACATAAAAGTCGGTTTAGAAATTGTAAACAATAAACTATCTGAAAAAGAAATTAAGAAAATAATTCCTTTTACAACCACATCAAAAAGAATAAAATATATAAAAATAAATATAACCAAGGAGGTGAAAAGCTCATACACTGAAAACTATAAAACATTGATAAAAGAAATTAAGCCACAAACAAATGGAAAAACTTTCTGTGTTCATGGATTAGAAGATTTAATATTGTTAAAAAATGTGAATACTACCCAAAGTGATGTACAAAGTCAATGAAATCCCTATTAAAATCCCAATGACATTTTTTACAGAAATAGAAAAATCAGTAAAATTTATATGGAATCAGACAAGACCACAAATAGTCAAATCAATCCTGACAAAGAAGAACAAAGCCGAAGGAATCACACTTCCTGACTTTAAAATGCATTAAAAAGCTACAATAATTAAGAGTATGGTACTGGCATAAAAACAGACATAGATGAATGAAACAGAATAGAGAGTCCAGAAATAAACCCATGTATATGTAGTAAACTGGTCTTTGATAAAGGTGCTAAAAATATACAATGGAGAACAGATAGCTTCTTTAACAAACAGCGCTGGGAAAACTCCTTTACACTTGCAGAATAATGAAATAAGACCCTTATACCATAACCAAGAATCAACTCAAAATTGTTTAAAGACTTAAATGTAAGTCTTGAAACTATAGAACTCCTGAAAGAAAACATAGGGTGAAATCTTCACGATATTGGTGTTGGCAATGATTACATAGATACGACACTAAAAGCACAGGCAACAAAAAGAAAAAATAAACAAGTGGGAGTATATAAAGCTAAAACTTCTGCACAGCAAAGGAAACAATCAACAGAGTGGAAAGGCAACCCACAGAATGAGAGTTAATACTTATAAATGACTTTTCTAATAAGGGGCTAATCTCTAAAATACATAAGGAATAAATATAACTCAATACTAAAAAGTAAATAAAAAATAAAAATAAAAGTAAAAAATCCCTACTAACTTGATTTTAAAATTGGGCTAAAAACAAACATGAAAAAAATGTTCAATATCACTAATTATCAGAGACATGCAAATTAAAACCACAATGGAATATCACCTTACTCCTGAAATAATGGTCATAATAAAAAGTCAAAAAATAATAGATGCTGGTGTGGATGTGGTAAACAGGGAACACTCTCACACTGCTGGTGAAAATGTAAGCTAGCACAACCACTATAAAAAACAGTATGGACATTCCTTAAAGAACTAAAAGTAGAACTACCATTCAATTAAGCAATCCCACTACTGGGTACCTACCCAAAGGAAAACAAGTCATTTATGAAAAAGACACATGCACACTTGTGTTTATAGCAGTACAATTCGCAATTACAAAAATAACCAACTAACTTATTGCCCAATTAATGAGTGGATAAAGTGTGGCAATATATATATCATGGAATAGTACTTTGCCATGAAACGAAGCAAAATAATGGTGTTTGCAGTGACCTGGATGGAGTTAGGGGGCCACTCTAAGTGAAGTAACTCAGGAATGGAAAAGCAAATGTCTTATGTTCTCACTTATAAATAGGAGCTAAGCTATGAGGATGAAAAGGCATTAAAATGATATAATGGACTTAGAGAAATTGAGGGAAAGGGTGGGAAATGGGTCAGGGATAAAAGACTACATATTGGATATAGTGTACACTGCTCGAGTGATAGGTGTACCAGAAATTTAGATATCACCACTAAAGAACTTATCCATATAACCAAAACCACCTGTACCTAAAAAAAAAACTATTGAAAGAAATAAATTTAAAAATAATAAAAATGAGCTAAGAAGTTTGATAGAAATTTCCCTTAAAAGGCATGTAAATGCCCCTCAGGTATATGAAAAGATGCTTCACATTATTAACCATTAGGAAAATGCAAAGTAAACCACAATGAGATATCACTTCACACCTGTCGGGATGGCTATTAACAAAAAAATAAAAGACCAGTGTTAGTGAGGATATGTAGAAATTGAAACCCTTTCACAATGTTAGTGGGAATGCAAAATGGCACAGTTGTTATGGAAAACAATATGAATATTCTTCAAAACATTTAAAATAAAACTACCTATGGTCCAGCAATTCTATTTCTGGATATTTATCCGAAAGGATAAGGAAATAATGATTTCAATAAGATATTAGCATGCTTATGTTCATTGCAGCATTATTAACAATAGCCAAGATATGGACACAACCTAAATGTCCATCAACAGATGAATGGTTGAAAAAAGTGTGGCATATTCATACAACAAAATACCGTTTAGTCTTAAAAAATAAGAAAGTTATGCAATATATGACAACATAGATGAACCTTGAGGACATTACGCTAAGCAAAATAAGCCAATTATAGAAAGACACGTGCTACATGATTCCACCTATATGAGGTAGACAAATTTATAAAATCGGAGTGGAATGCTAATTACCAGAGGCTGAGAAAAAAATTGAAGTTTTACTAATCATAAAGCACAATATATTGTTAGTAGAGAAAGGGTTTCACCATAAATGGGATATTGACATTGTCAAGCAAGATGAAAACGCTTGAGAAAGTCTCTACACAGCCTACAACATTGTACCTACAGTCAACAATAATATGTTATATACGTATAAATGTATTAAGAGAGTAGATCTCATGTTCAATGTTCTTGTCACAATAAAGCAAATCAAAATGAACAAACTAACAATTCAATTAGAAAGTGGACAAAGAGATTCATTGAAGAAAATATACAGATTTCAAATAAAAACATGACAAACATGTAAAACATCATTATCCATTAAGGAAATGCACATACAAACTACAATGAGATATCATTATATATCTATTTGAATGGCTAAAATAAAAGTAGTGACAACACAGACTGCTAGCAGGGATATAGAGAAACTACATCATTTATACATTGTTGTTAAGAGTGTAAAATGTTATAGTCATACAAACAGGAAAGCAACTTGGCTTTCTTTTTTTTGGTCCAAAACTAAATAGGCAGTTACCATATGGCTCAGTGATTGGGGTTCTGTACATTTATCCCAGAGAAATAGACTTATGTTTACATTAAAATCTGTGCATGAATATTTATAGTGGCTTTTCTCACAGTCATCAAAAAGTAGAAACAGTCCAGACACCCCTCACCAGGTGAGTGGTTCAACTGTGATATACTTTTACCATGACACCGCTCAGCAATAAGAAGGAATGAACTATTGTTACACACAATAACCAAAATTAATCACCAGAGTATGTTGCTGAGTGAAAAGGTCAATCTTCAAAAGTTACATCATACTATATGAGTTCATTTGTATAGCAGCATGGAAATGACAAACTTATAGAAATGTAGAACAGGCTCGTGGTTGCCACAGTTTAAAGAGGCAGGAAGAGGAGGTGGCTATAAAAAAGCAACATCAGCAATCCTTGTAATGATGGTAGCCTTCTGAAACTTAACTGAATCTTGACAATGTCAATATCCCATTTATGACGTACTGCTTTTCTGGATGTTTCCATTAGAGAAAACTTGGTAAAGGACATGAGATTCTGTCTGTATTATTTCTTATAACTGCATGTGAATATATAATTCTCAAAATAAAAAGTTCTGTTTTAATGCCTGTAATCCCAGCACTTTGGGAGGCTGAGGTGGGTGAATCACGAGGTCAGGAGATCGAAACCATCCTGGACAACATGGTGAAACCCCTTCTCTAATAAAAATACAAAAAAATTAGCCTGGCATGGTGACAGGCACCTGTAGTCCCAGCTACTTGGGAGGCTGAGGCAGGAGAATGGCGTGAACCCGGGAGGCAGAACTTGCAGTGAGCTGAGATCACATCACTGCACTCCAGGCTGGGAGACAGAACAAGACTCCATCTCAAAAACAAAACAAAATGAAACAAACAAAAAAAAGTTATGTTTTAAAGAAAGGGAAGCCTTTGAAAGCATTTGATAAGAAGCTTTAAAATGCTTGAACGTATGCAGTGGGGTGCACACACATGATCCAAAAGACTTACAAATAAGAGGAACTGATAATTTGAATTATATGTTGTATAGGTTTAAGCTATCTTTTGCAAATCTAAGCCCTTTCCTCATGTCATCACATTAAAGTGAATTAATCTCTACAAAGAGTTCTTGGTAAATTCCCAATTTTTAGGGTTACTAGGCATAGTTTCCAAACTCCTAATACATTATTGTTTGTAATCACTCTCAAAAGCTGTCAAAATTTACATCAACTCAAGATCACACTGATTACTTGTTCATTTCTTTATAGAGAAACCCAATCCTGCATTTAAAAGGATGTCTATAAATTGTGGAACTATTTTGTCCAGTAAGACCTTCTTCCTAAAATTATATTTTGTTGAAACTGCAGCCAATGTCCATACATAAGATTTTTTTCCAAATCAATTTAACATGAAAATTTAAGGGAATCCTTATAAAAGCTATAATCTACAAGATATCTGACTTGTAAGGAAAGGTCTTTAACCATTATTTCCTTGACTCATAGACAGATTAAAGATTATGGAATTAAGATTTGAGTTCTGCCTTCACACCTGATTGATTGCTTAATCTTGGGCAAGTTACCTACATGCTTGGACTTTATTTTTTTGTATTTAATACTGTCAGGATTATTCATATTTCCTTCATCTTCTTTCACCAGAAAAACATCCTAATATTACAGGTAAAAACACTGACTACCCAAGAAAATAACCAAATTGAAGAGAAGAAAATTGATTCATTCTTCCTGTTCCTCACCTGAGTAGCAGCTAATGTATCTCCAGAATCTCCTCGGACAGCCATAGCATTCTTTTCATTGATCCAAGCTTCCTCTTCCTCAGCATTCTGCATGAATTGCAAGTATTCAAGGGATTCTTCCAACTGAAGTCCTCTATAACAAGGTGACAAGCCCCAGTGAGGATAAGAGCAAACTGGTAAGCAGTGGGAGTACAGTGGGGTGAAACAATCTCATTCAGGCAGACCAGCTTATTCTCACAAGGCAGCCACAGTTGAACTGGGCCTCAACGCAATATGATATGTGCCTACTACTCAGTGGTGAAGATCTGCTGTGAAATGGAGGAGACTCTTTCCCTAGAAGTTCATTTTGTGGCACCTTCTACTGTCTAAGAAACTTTGTTGGAGGGAGGAAACCCACCCTAGCCAAAAAAGGGAAATGATGACTTCAGTGTTGGAGAATATCAGCAGTGACACAATGTCTCTTTCTACTCTGAGCACTGCCTTCTTTCATATATGATGAAGGCACCACAAAGTGCCAGAATCTCCCTTTTAGCCCCCCAGGAAAAATGGAATTACAGAGACCAATTGTTATATTTGGCTGTATGTGTGATGTGGTTTGACTCCGTTTCGCCACCCAAATCTCATCTTGAACTGTAATCCCTATGTGTCAGTGGAGGGGCCTGGTGGGAGGTGATTGGATCATGGGGGCAGATTTCCTCCTTGCTGTTTTCATGATAGCGAGTGAGTTCTTGCAAGATCTGATGGTTTAAAAGTGTTTAGCACTCCCCGTGCCCACGCATGCTCCCTACTCTGCCTTGGTAGGATGTGCTTCTTTCCACTTTGCCTTCTGCCATGACTAAGTTTCCCGAGGCCTCCCAATCATGCTTCCTGTATAGCCTATGGAACTGTGAGTGGATTAAACCTCTTTTCTTCATAAATTGCCCAGTCTCAGGTAGTTCTTTACATCAATGTGAGAACGGACTAATACATTGTGTATGTGGTTCAAATTGGCTATATGACTATAGAGGAAAATCATTCTTCATCCTTACATTACTAAGGGCTGCATATAATATGAAAACTGGGAGATAAAGCAAAACAGATGTGTGGCTAGTAACCTGATATGAAAGATAACACATGTAGGAAAACAATAGTAAAAGACGGCTGCATGTAAATGCAGAAGGAGAGGTAGATTTAGAACAGAGGCAGTGATCATATTGCCTGGGGTATATGGAGGAAAGTTTTGTGGTAGACTTGGCATTTGAGAAAGGACTTAAGGAGATAGATGGGTAGTTGGGGAGAGCTGACAATGCAGAACAGGCACGTAAGTATCCTCCCAACATCCAAAATCCAGGATGCGAACGGTGTCTTCTATATCCCACTCACCGGGCCTTGGCCAACTCTTTGAGCTTCTCCCAATGTTCAACAAACTGAGCCAGCCGCAACTGGATCTCCTCTTGCCCCACAGCAGCCTTGTCTTTCAGCTTCTCTGCCATATCCAGCACATTCTGAAGAACAACTCCGATTCATGTTCAATTACCTCACAATCTCTCCCCATTTAGCCATAGTCCCTTATCAAAGTATGTAGCCCATCCTAGCCTCCAGATTATCCATAAACTCCACAGGACTTTGTGAGGGTCCTGAAAGTCCAGGGAGAATAATGAAAACTGCAACAAGATTTACTATGCTAAACGTTCCCAAGTATTTTGGCAAATATATCAGTACTTGCACTAGGTTACTCTCCATAATCTGCTTTTTGGTCTATTCATGGTCACAGAGTGATCCTGCTGCCAAGTCAGACCCAGAGTTGCCTTCTTCTCAGTTGGCTCAAGTATAGTTTTCCCAGATGTCCCAATCTGCTCCCAACTGTCAATCACTCCCCAGGAGTGTTAGAAGTGCTCCTTCCAGGGAAGAGCATGGGTTCTTGTTCAGAACTCTTCTACTTATAGGAGACTAAAGGTGGAAGAGAAAAGAATATTTGTAAACTCTTTGACTAATTCTCTCTGACCTTGACATCCTACTTTCATATTTTATAGCACCCTCTTATTTATCTGTAACATGACAGGTTGCTATAAGATGATTTCTATATTTTCAGGTCTGGTATTCTATTCCTACCTGGATGGCAGGCTCATGTGCCACCAGCTCCCCCTCTAGGCGTCTGTGCTTCTTCAGCAAGTTCTGAACACCCTGAAGATCTCTCCCGTAGTCCTGGGAGCTCACTCGTAACAACTTCTCCCTAAAATCAAGGAAGAAAACAGAAAGTTTGGAGTCTAGACATCCAAGGTCATCCTACAGCAATAGCTTTCTAAGAGTGTGTGTGACTGGTGGTGAGGGTGGTTGTAAATTCTGTAATACCCTGTTGCCAATGACTGAAAATATAATTAGTGGAAGAGGCTTGCAGCAAAACTTCTGACTTAGCCAATACAAATTAAAGTAACATACTGATCTCCACCATAGGCACAACTGTAACAGTCTTTCCATTAGTCCCTTTGCCTGTCCACCTGTGTATCCTCTGTTGTTTGCTCAAGAATATACACTAATGTTTCCTATTTCAGAAAAATGTGAAAGTTATAAACGACCTCCATGGATTTTGTTATTTTCATTTATTAATGTCAATAATAAATTCAGCTAGAATGGGTATAAAGAGCTTCATAGGAGTCATGGCAGTTGGGATGCTTCCAAGTATAAAATGTTTGAGCGTCACCATGAAGCACAGTCAAAGACTACATGGACAAGATTATTCTATCTTATGGTCTTATCCAAAAACGATTTGAAAACATGTTGTTTGTTGCCCTATGCACTGTGCTTCCCTCTAATTTATTGATTACTCATAAGAATTAGCAGCTTTGTAGAAGAGAAGCATGATGAGGCAGGTTAAATTGGGAGTAGGCAAAATATTGTGATTTGCTAAGATTTTCCCATCATATTTTACAACAAAAATAGGATGAGTAATGAAATCATGGAAGATACTTTGTAATATTCTCTTTTGGGTGTCCAACTCAGCATCATATAAGATATACTGGATATAGAATGACAAGGATCTGATCAGCTGTGTAAATGCCCAGGTGTCTCTGTGAGTATTGCACATCATTCTATGAACTACAGAGCAAATGCAGATGGCTTCTTAGTTTTGTTCCTGTCAAGTATGTTAACTGCTCCTCACTTCCCCCACATCTGTCTTTCTCTGGCTTGCATCCAGTAGGGGAATTTGGGAAAAATAAAACCAATGTTAACTTTAAGCTGAGGCAAACATGAAGTAATACTATCTTCAAGAAACAATTACACATTTCATTTCAGCATAAATTGGAACAAGTTTGGTGGATTATCTACTTGTTTGGATTATCCACACATTTTGAGCTGGTGGCACATACTGTATCCAGGATTCCTCATCATCTAGATCCTGGAAGAACTGGAACAAGGCATAGGCCTCTTTCAGTTTTTCATGGTGTGCAGCTGCTAAGTCTTGGACATTCAGGAAACGCTTGTTGACACTATCTTTTTTCTCCGTAATCTGATCAACGTTGAAAGTCCCGCTGGAGAGCAAATCTTCAGCCAATGTATTCAGGTCCTTGAGCGCATCCTAGAAAGTCTCAGGATACTCAGTGAATAGTATAGTACAGGCATTACTCAGATCCTACAATTTAACAATAGCTGGTCTGGCTCAAAGATTGGGCCAAATGGATAGCTTTTAAAGATATGGAATTTGATTATGTGTTATACATGTTAGCATATGTTCAGGTTGGAGAAGGACCATATGTGGGAGCAATAGAGTAAGCATTACTACATTACTCAAACTGTGTAATTAGCCTGTGTCCTGTTTCTCCTTCTGATGTTTTCAGTATTTGCCTTCTCTCCCCAACTAAAAAAGAAAATCGGCTGTGTGCGGTGGCTCATGCCTGTAATCCCAGCACTTTGGGAGGCCAAGGCAGGTGGATCAAGAGATCAGGAGTTCAAGACCAGCATGGCCAACATGGTGGAACCCTATCCCTACTAAAAATACAAAAATTAGCTGAGCATGCTGGCGCATGCCTGTAATCCCTGCTACTCGGGAGGCTGAGACAGGAGAATTGCTTGAACTGGTACCAAAAAAAAAAAAGGAAAAAAAGAAGGAAAATCTTGGCAGGCAATCACTTGTTCCCATACAAGACTGTCTTATACTGACTTTGACAGCCACAGATTGATTGATTTGACAGTACCAACGTTGGCAGCCACAGATTGATTGATTCAATATTCAGCAAGAGATACTCTATGGGCAACATTCTTAGCTGCCCATTGAACACACCTATCTCTTCTGTGTCTATTCCTATTCTAACCCAGCCCGCTAGTGATGTCATAGGAAACATCACCAAGTCCCAAGGCCTTTGACCTCCTTCCTTTTCTGTATCTGTATTATCAAGTAAAACTGATAATTATAAAATTCTTTAGTATAAAATTAACAACTGTCAGCATTTTCATCACTGCTCTCAAGACAAATTTTTGGTTGCTATTAGGGTGCAACTGGAATCCTTGACAGGATTTCCAGAGTGTATGTGTAGTTCAACTTCATTTCACATGCCCCCGTTTGATTTTTTGTTTGTAATTCTATAAACTTCTACTTTCTTTTGAAGACTAGATAAAATATATAGCTTGAAAGATAATTGGCTTATATGTATGCATCAGTAAAAGATAAAAAAGATAGTTTTTAGAGTCCACTTTCTGGAATCTTAGAGTCTATAGTTTAGTGATAATTGATTATCAGTGACAGTTTTAATGGCTTCACAGCCCATTAATTTTACCTAGTTAAAATGATTGCTGGTTGAGAACACTAAGAACAATTTTGCAAGGCTGTGTTTTCAAAAGATCTCCTAAAATGGGAGGGAGAAAAGCCAGAAATATTTCTATTCTGCCCAGAGAAATGGTATGCTGCCAGCACTACTTACCTCGCGAGCCAACATCTCTGTCTCCAATAGCTGATGCTTCTTGAGTAGGTTTCCTGCTGAAGCCAAGTCCCTGGCCTGATCTTTCATGGCCAGCAATGTCTCTGCCTGGAAATAGAGAAATAAGCAATAAAGCTGCCAGGTGAAACTGCCTTTAAGGAAAATAAGATCAGCAGCTATGTCTCCAAATTTTTCCCAGGAAAATTCAAGGAAATTGCCCATGTAGATATTCATTTGTCTGACAAGTATGTGTTAAACTCTTTTGCCTCTACTGTTTCCAGGTGCAATTACCTCTGAGAGCCAGAACTCAAAGTCCTGGATGCTTGTGTTGAACCTCTGTTGACGACTGGCCTCATTGAGCTTCTGCCCTTTGTCAGTTGTTTTCTCAAGCAGATAATCCCAATGTTCCTTCAGCTGTTCCAGTTGCTCCTAACCCAAGGACAGTGAGGAGTCATTACAATCTTTAGGATCCTGGGCCTTGTGACTACTTGAGAGAATAATGTAGAAAGGTTGTGAAGGCAGAAACTAGCCAAAATTTGCTGATATTTGAATGTCATACATTTCAAACCAGTCATACTTAATCTGGGAAAACAATAGGAGTTGTTGGACAAAACAGAAAGTTCAAAAAAAGGGTCCTGTGTTGAGTAAAGAGACTGACACACAAAGGCCAAAAAACTATTGGCAGAAGGGATAGAAAATGTAAAACAAGCGTGATAAGACTTTGGAATTAAGCCTAGAGCTTTCTTAGAGTTCCAGGTACTGAGTATGATGGGAGTGACAAGGTCTGGGCATCACTCCTTTTCTCCTTCTTTGTGCAACAATCAGAGGGAAGATTGTTCTTCTGTGATATGGTCACAGAACATATTTTGTAGCTCTACTCATGGAACACTGAAAGAGTAAATGATTCCTCCTCATGTGCCTTTGTAGCCCAAAACTCATCCTGAGCTTTACCTTCATGGCCTCTTCATCGCAATCACACGTGCTACGCTCAATCAGGGAGCGCCCCAGGTTGATGGTGGCATCCACCTGGTCAGCTCGGCCATAGACTTCATTTGCAAAGGCCTGGTGCTTCAGGTATTTCCTCTGAAAGGAAACGAACAGAAATTATATGATATTTTTATTTATGGAGACAAGATAAGGTAAATTATATTTAAAAGGAAGGGCTAATATTTCTATCACAACTGAGGTGATGGTGACTTCTGAGGAACCTGCTCCAAATCAGACTCTGAAGTCTCTGAGAGCAGGCATGGTAACCTCAACAGTCAGAAAGTGTTAAAGTATCAAGGGTGATGACTATCCAACCAAAAAGCTCAGAATGGTGAAATTTTCCAAGGTTCCTATTTTGAACTTGCCTGAATGTTAGTGGGGTCTTTGTAGGATTCATCACAGGCTGTGGGCAGCATCTCACTGATCCATTCTTCCAGCTCCTCAAGATCACGGTAGAACTGTTTTAGGTCGGCTTGGTCTCCAAGCTTTGTCTTCTCAGCAATCAGTTGTGCTTTGAGAGCCTTCCATCTAGAGGATGGAGCCAAATCACTCTATGCCTTCCTCCACCCTTCCCGTGCTCTGATGCCATATCCATAAATCTTCCCATTTGCCAACATGCCTCTTTTCTTCTCACACAGTCTTATTATTTTCAGATATAAAATGCAGTGGTAAAGCCAGTTAATTTCTAAGGTATCTTTCATGTCTTTCATTCCATAAATCTAAGTCAGAAAGTCTGCATAGGTGTCAAGATAGTTTTAGGCACCTAGAAATGACAGGAAGTCAGAGTATTCTTCCATCTCAGTGCTAGCAAAGAGGTCAGTTTGCTACATCTTTCTGTAGTACATAAAACAATCACTCAGGCCTGACCTGTCTAGTACACGTTGGAGCCGAGTAGCAATCTCTTCTTTGGCATAGTGTTCATCAGCAATGAGGCGCTCAGCAAAATGTTCTAGGTCAGTGATCTTCCCTTCCTAAAAAGGAAAAGGAAAGAGCCCAGATGCCTGGAGATTAGGCCCTTGGTGCAATCCCAGGCTCCCTCCTAGAAAAGAATAAAGGTATTATCCTTTGTGGATTCAGAAGATATACTCAGGGTCAAACAATAAATGCCTTACAGGGAGGTGGGTTTCAACTTAACAGGCGGAGAAACATCTAATAATGGGCTACTTGTGTGGTACTGAGTTCCCTAAAGAACAGACACTTCTCGTGACCATTGTAGAGGGTGGATCCTGTATTGAATGAGATGTTGAAATACTATATAAAGTCATTTTCAATGCTAAAAGTCAGAGTTTAGAATGCTGGATTTAAAGTAAGAGAGTCCACTTGCTGCGTGTGACTTGGGTGAAACAATGTCAAGTGTCAGGCTGCCCTGCCTGCCTCAGTTTTTCTGTAAGAAGCAAACAGGAATCAGGGCTGGGCATGGTCGCTCACACCTGTAATCTCAGCACTTTGGGAGGCCGAGGTGTGTAGATCACTTGAGGTCAGGAGTTCGAGACCAGCCTGGCTAATATGGTGAAACCCCGTCTCTGCTAAAAGTACAAAAATTAGCTGGGCATGGTGGTGGGTGTCTGTAATCCCAGCTATTTAGGAGGCTGAGACAGGAGAATCACTTGAACCCGGGAGGCAGAGGTTGCAGTCAGCCGAGATCACACCACTGCACTCCATCCTGGGTGACAGAATGAGACTCCATCTCAAAAAAAAAAAAAAAAAAAAAAAAAAATGCAAATCAAAATGTTTGTAAATTATAAAACCAGACAAATGTATAGGATTTCTGTTATTACTACTATGGATTATTATATTAACTCCTTTACTAGTCATCATTACCTGGGCAGTGATTGCTTTGTGTAAATCATCCTGTTTCTTCTTCAAGGCCTCCAGACTGTTTAAGGAATCTTTGCCATCTGACCTCAGGGCATTCTCACGTGCCACCATCCAGTTCTCAGCTTGATCACAGTTCCCCTGGAACATCTATGAGGAATTAAATGAGAGGGGTATGGTGTCGTCCAGGTGGTGTGAAGGAAATGATGTTACACCTTTCATGATCGTGACACAAAGGGTTTTGCAAGGAGTACTTAGCATCTTCCAAGACACACTCATGTGACAAATCTTAGCTGTACTGGAACTTTTCCTCTTTCCCAAACATACACTTTATGTTTATGTATAAGCTACCTCCAATTCCTGGGGTGCTGTTTCCTAGTTCTTAAACCTTGTTAATACTGTCTGATCATTTCCTTAAGATTCTGTGAAATGTTATCCTTCAGGGTAGCCTGTGACACAACCGCTTATTTCCCCCAAAAGCTTTAATCACTTCTTGTTCTTTAGCCTCAAACCACTCAAATGTTTTGTTTTATTAATAATCATCTCACTGCACTAGTAAAATCTGTCTATATGTCTAATTTCACTATTTAAGAAATGGGAAACTATCTTACTAATCTTTGTGGCACTCCGAGCCTCCACAGGATAGAATCTTAACAAAAATCAGACAATCAATTCCTCAATCAATCAACAAATGATAATCAACCCACCTCATGTTCAGGACTGATCACCATCTTGTTCGACTCTTCTAACAGGAAAGAGCGGAGAATATGACAATGATAGGTATAGAAAGCATAGTACAATGCTAGGTATTTAAGAGATGAGCTCCCTTTGTGTTTATAATGTGGAAAGTCTAGTGAACTGAGCATGTAATGACCATACAAAATTGCATAGAAGAAACAGACTACTGAACCTGCTTAACAATTGGGAAATTTGCTGTACCTGCAACTCCAGGCACTGGTCTAGGATCTTCTTGCGTTGTTCCCAAGCCTTCTCCAAATCATCTCTCTCTAGCCTGACAGCTTGAAGCTTTTTTTCAATTTCAGGGCTAGCATGGTGCTCACTGTCTATAAGTTCCGCACCGAAGTCCTCTAAGGCCTGGAAGGTGGGAGCCTCTGCCTCCATGTCAGCACGGTGCTCCTGTGGGCAAAAGGGGGAAGAAATCAGTGAGGCCAACTCCGTTGGAAATTTTTAAATTAGTAGAGGTTTCAGGTGAAGTGATCAGTGGCTATGGCTTTTGTAGTTACACCTGATGTCTCTCCAGCAAGATCTCTATGCCAGTTAAGTCTTCGGCCAGCTCCTGTGATGATACCATGCCGCCAATGCTGCTGATCCAATTCTGCAGATCCCTAGATAAATAGACACATTGGAATCGACAAGAAAACTTTGCAACTTGCTACAGTGCTGTTTGTCCTACAGCTTTCCATTCTCCAGAAAACATTTCCAGAATAACATTTTTTATCTGGCTTTATATGCTTCACAGATCTTAGGTTTGCTGTTTTTATTGTATTACTTAATGGTAACAATCCCTTGTATTTGAAAGCCTCTTCACTTTCATTACCTTTATCAATTCTTGCAGTAATCCTGCAGAGATTCTGGGAATTTTTTGTTTTCATTATGGAGATAAAGAGGTCAGCTTAGAAAAGATAATTAATTTGCCCATGTGATTTAACTAAAAGCAGACCTCTTCAATAGAACCCAGACCTCTGGAATCCTGGACTGTTATGTATTTCATTACTTCAGTTGGTTACTGTTCCTTTTAAGTGGTTTCTAGGGTTTGAAGATACATCTTATTATAGAGTCTCAAAGAAATCATGTCTTTCCTCTTACTTTTATTCTCAAGAGAATCTAGCACATATTTTGGCAAACATACACATACACACACAGGCCTCCACACTGTTGATTAAATCAAGGTCTAATTCCCTACCCTTTTAGTAGTCAGGAAGTTAGACAAGCAAAACTAAGGTCTATCTTCTTAAAAGGCAAATTTTAACCATGCATTAACTTTAAAGCATATATAATGAATAAATTAAGCATCTCATAAAGAACGTCATTACTCTTATTTGCTCAGTAGGAACCCTTAGCTCTAGGAAAAGAGAGGTCTCTTCTTTTGTAAATTCATTT
Organism: Chlorocebus sabaeus; assembly: GCF_047675955.1. Lineage (NCBI taxonomy): Eukaryota > Metazoa > Chordata > Mammalia > Primates > Cercopithecidae > Chlorocebus > Chlorocebus sabaeus. The sequence continues at coordinate 4,642,468 of NC_132923.1, read as the reverse complement.
ATTGAAGCAACTAAGTTTTATTGGGTGCTTACTAAGTACCAAACATTGTGAAAAAGGCATATGTGTGCCTTCTAGGAATTCATACTTTAGGTTAAGAATGGAAAACAAAAAACAGAGCATAGGCACTAATAGCAATTAAAAAACAAAACTGAAAGCAAAAGTATCATATGGGGTAAAATAAGACATTAATGTTGCTCAGGGGCTGGGAACACTACTTTGAAATACTGAGGAGTACAGCTTCACAACGGGAAGGAAGCACCGTTGGAATGGGTGTGAGTGCTATGTATTTAAACTGTGTCAAAAACTATAGCTTTCCAGTGCGGAACTGAGGAGGGGATTTCCAAGAGGAACTACAGTCATTTGCCAAAATTTACCTCCTTTTTTCTTGAAAAGCATTGCATTGAGAGCTACAGCTTCCTGGACCCTCAACTCTAATGCTCCTCCCAGCGAACTGATGTGATGGAGTCGAACGTGGGAACTGTTCCACAAACTATATGTTTGTGAGGTGAATTTTGGATTGTGATAATGTCTAGACTTCAGTAAGATATTCACAATTCTCTGGAATTTGGTCCCAGTAGTTTTAAGTTTATCTCTTACTACTTCTCCTACCACCCAAACATGTTCTTATTCTTATTCTTCTTTTCTTATGATTATGTCTTTGTTTGCACAGTTCGGTCTACATGACTTGTTTTCTCTTCTGTTAAAATTTTGATTGATAAAGTATAATAAAATGTTACGTTATCTGCAGTGCATCATCTCTTCTACCCAACTGTGAATTCTCACTGCTGTTTGTTACAATGTGTGTTTTGGGCTTCATTATGTTCTATCATAGTTATCTGTATTCAACAGAATACTGAATACAGTAGAAGACTGAATACTACCGTCTCCTCAGTAGAACAAAACTCTAAAACCCCACAGCATAGTACTTTATATATAGTATACATTTACAGAAGCTTACTGAACTGGCCTAGATGGCTTCAGATTCTTTCAGACTTTGTATTTTATTGCTTCAAGTTTCAAACCTGAAATTTTTACACCTTGCAAGAGGTAAGACTTGAACATAGTGGTGCCCTCCAAACCCAGCAGTGAACAGCAACTGTACCCAGACCACTCCTAGACAGTCTACTTAGAGGCCAGACACGGACATTACCCACCCCACTCTACCTGGCCTTGCTGAGGAACAAGTAGAATTTCTGGGCCTCATTTAGGCTCTCCTTACGATCCTTTGTGCGCCCCTGCAGGTCTTCCCAGGCCTCATTCAGCTCCATTTTCTGTCTCTGCAGGTCCTCAGTGGCATCTGGATGGGACTCACTGAGTCGCTCTGCTGTCTCCCCCAATATGGTCACCTGGGGAGGTATAATAGCTCTGATAATCAGCCTAGATACACACCTGAATCTTAGCAAAAGGAGACTCCTAAGTCCCAGTATTCAGCTCCTCAAATAGACATCAGTGATGTATAAGTATGTCATAATACTTTATAAGATAATATCAACCTTTTAGTCCACATAACTCCCTAAGGTAGTTACAATCGGCATTACCATACTTCTTTTTAAAAATAAGAGGGTTGTGGGGAAGAGTGGTTACGTGACTCTGCTGGTTAGTGGCAACCTCAATTAGGAAACCCAAGGGTCTTGATTCTTCATGCGAGGAGCTTCTTTTTGTTCTGCATGATAATACCAAGCCTCTGAGTATATCTGGCAAGCTCCAGAGTACACTTTTGGGTTGAAACAGAATTAAACAACTCATTCAATTCCTTGCTAAGAAAAACATGCACCATGCTCAGGCATTGGCCTGATCATCCTGGATATGGACATTTGCTATTTCTCCTGAGCTACTGACCTCCACCTAGCTGCCACAAGGTCTGGTCACTTGTAATCTACCAAAGAGACAAGGGGATATAGGGTGCTCACTCAGACAGCAGGAGTTGAACAAGTTTTTCCCCATGTTAATGGTCATGGGGCATATCCTTTTCATGGTCTTGCCTTAGGGACAGTGTACAAAAACAAATATGAAACAAAAAGAAATATAAGAATAAGAGACCGAGAAAGAGAACCAAAGAAGAGGGCTAAATATAAAGTGGAAAATGTTGGAAAAGCTTTGAAGGACCTGTCTCACCTTATCTCCCAGGGGTACGAGGTCCCTTTCAAAGCCCTCATGCTGTCGCTGAAGAGCCTGAACACTGAATAGATCTGAGCCAGGGTCTGCAGCACTGAGGGCCTGGCACTTCTTCTCAATCTGCTCCTTCGTGTCATCTGCTTCTCTGGTATACAAGAGAGTAGAGAGTTCAAAAGGAAGGATATGTACCAGAGGCAGGCTAGCGGGGCTCACAAGAAAGTTGTCATCACTACCACTCACCACCCTCACACCCCCCATCCCCTACCCCCAACCCCCACCAATTATCATCATTCTTTTTATGTGCTAGAAACTTAGGCTCGTTTAATCTTCACAACTCCAAGAAGCATAGTTACTATTACCATTCCCATTATATAGATCAGAAAACTGAGGACTAAAGAGGATAAGTATTTTCTCAAGATTATATCACTGCTGAATGGCGGAGCCTAAGCTTGAACCAGGCCATCTGACGGCAGTCACATGCTTAACTATCATATTTCATAACTTTCTGTCTTAAGCGTTCTGAACACACAGACCTGTCTGAGTCTGTTTTTCCTTCCCTACATCATCAAAAATACATTTATACACAATGAAGGTGTTTGGTTTCTGTTTTGTTTGTTTGTTTACTTGTTTGTATGTGTCTTTGTGTTTCTTAGTTTGAAAATCAAACAAGAAAAATGTTGAATGAGCTGTTAGTCAATGTGATGTCTGTTGCCCTCTACTGTTGACTTCTAGTTCAGAAATGTAATTACTTAAACTTCTTGTTTCAACTTCAAGTTTCTTTCTTTCTGTTTTGATTTTAAAGACAGGGGTCTCACTCTGTTGCAATAGGCTGGAGTGCAATGGTGTGTTCAAGGCTCACTGCAGCCTCAGCCTCCTGGGCTCAAGTGATCCTCCCAGTCCAACCTCCCAAGTAGCTGGGACTGCAGGCCTGTGCCACCACACTGGGCTAATTTTTCATTTTTTATTTTTTTGTAGAGACAATGTCTTGCTTTGTTGCCCAGGTTGGTCTACAACTCTCGGCCTAAAGCAATCCTCCTGCCTCGGCCACCCAAAGTGCTGGGATTACAGTTATATGCCTTTGCACTCAGCCTAAGTTTTATTCATTTTCATGGAAACATATATAGACTACTAATTATGTTCCAAGGCCCAAGCTTAGGCATTAGAAAATTGAAGTTGGTTGTCTGGGACCATCCCATCTGCGAAGTGAGAATTATACTACTAAAAAGCCTCATTTTCTATTGGCACATTGTCTCCATCTCAGGAAGAAAGATTATATTAATATCTATGGTTCCGCCATAGTAATAGACTTAGAAGTTTTGTGAGTGGGTTGTAAAACAGCACTGCTTTTTAGAGTTAAAATTCTTACCTGTGAAACACCTCAACAGCATGGGCACTGCCCAGCAGTTGCCGCTGTTCATCTGCAAGCCTCTGCAAGGAACCCCAGCGGGCATTCAATTCCTAAAAGAGTCAAAAACATCAGACTTGAGATGGAGAACTAACTCACATGGCTCAGTGGTGTCTGAAGACAAGACAAGATTTAAATCATAATTGTTCTTATGTTATTTTCTTCAGAAATTGCATAGCTTTGCTCCTTTCTTGGACAGCTTGAGCTTGGGTCTCATTTTTGCCAGTGCCTCAGAGAAACTGATTTCTTCTGAAGTTGATGTTAGAGGGTGAAACCATCAACTCTGGAGTAGTAATCAGTGCTTACTGTTACAAAGACGACACAATAAACACCAAAAAAATGAGTGGAAAGTGTTACCTTGGTAGTTAGAAGTGATCACATTTCTCTAAGCAAATAATTCTGTATCCGGAATTGAATAAACCAGGTAGCCTCTTAAAGTCCTACTTTCTATAGGGGGTAAGTACATTGCTCCCCTTCATATTTCTTCTCCCTCATATCCCATAACAACCACTATAAAAACAGGCAGAAAACTCATCCCCACTGACTTATGGCAATCCAGAGAACTAACCGAACATTTATTAATGTTCATTAGATCTTTTATGGAATCACAGATCCAGATTTGAATCAGGTCAAGAATGGCCTCTCCTCTGTCTCTACTGACCTATATTCTCCTTCTTCAGCACATTGATCAGAACCTGTGTCTTCCAGTAAATTTTCTTAATCAACCTCTTCCCACTATCATAGCTTCTTTATCTGCATTTTCTTTGCATTCATGTAATTGAGTATCTCTTGTGTGTGTGACAGTGAAAGGGAGGTGAGTATGTGTTGTAATGTAAGAATTTTAGGTCAGTTCCAATGTACATATTCTAAAATTGCAATTCAAATTCAATTATATTATTGGGTGGACATGTAAGGAAAAAACTTTATGTTTAATTTGATATAGGCTGGTACAGAAGATTAAAAGGAGGTTTGGATATCATAATTTGGATATTGTGCTATCCAATGTTTGCTTTTCAGATATAGAAACTGAGGTTTTTAGAAATGAAGAGACTTGTCTGAGGACAGAGTCAGACAAGAATAGAGCTATGATGTAAATCTAATTTAACTAATGTCCAGTGTAATATTACCTAAACCTCCTAATACTGCCGCTTAAAGCTACATCTTAATTTCTGCTACCTATACTTTTGTCTCCTTTCCCACTCCATCCATGAAATGACAAATGTGAGGGCATGGAGGACACTCAATATATGTTAACAAATGAGCCTGCTTTAATTAAATTAATTTAGACAACAAAAATACAGGGATTTGGGGGGCTATTGTCTTTGGTCTTTCCTATAGCCAATGCCATACAGCTGTTACTTTCTGCATGATCTAGTGGATCTGCAGAATATAAAGTTCCATTCTGAAGTGAAATGAGGACTCCCAAAGCCCAACCTGGTAGTGAGGAGGAATGGAGGGAGCCTTAGTTACCTGCCGGATTTGAGCTCCTTCTGGTGTTAGAAGTCCTTCAAATAGTAGATCATCAGCTACTTTGTTGATATCCCTTAGCCGAGGCTCATTGGTCTTCAAATCCTGAATGGGAAAATTCATCCAAAGCAGTATAAATCCCCTCATCAAGAATCTACCATACTTACCTGTCCATCTCTGCCCCTACTTGGCTAAATAGCAAAACATTGCTGACATCACCTGTAATACACACCAAGCTCCTCTTCTCCAATCCACCACTGAGAAGAGTATCCTTAAAGATCTTGACACCTAGTGGCTATCCAAAACTTGTCAAGAGAACTATTATTTATCTGCGGTATGAAGCATAGCCATTTTTCTAGATTTCTTTAAATCTCCCCTGGGTTAAGTTATACCATTAGAGGGATTGATAACATAAAAAAAAAAAAAAAAAAAAAAAAAAAAAAAAAAAAGCTGTGTAACATCCTTTTCTACCAGTACAAACTCCAGCTTTATAGAATTTCTTTAACTGAGTCACTATCTGCCTGTATTATGAGATATTTATAAGAAACAGTTTTAGGGAGTTCGCTCTCTCTCTCTCTCTCTCTCTCTCTCTCTCTCCCCCCCCCTTGTGTGTGTGTGTGTGTGTGTGCGCGCGCGCGTGTGTGTGTGTGTGTTAAATCCCACGCGGAAGATATCAAAAGAAAAAGAAAGAAAAGAAAGAATGTACACTCACTGCTAGTTAAGATAATGGAAAAATATCTAATGGAAGAAAGAATGCTGAAAAGGTTTTAGGTAGGCAAAAAATTAGAAATTGTTTGTCAGGTCAGGTTCTTCCTTTTTCCACCCCAAACTCTGCCCCATAATTAAACTTTACACATGGTACAACAATACCTTATCCCAACCTGGGCATTGGAAACAAAGTATAGTATAGGGCAAGTTGTGAAGAATTCAAGAAGACCAGCACTCCAGGGAGGATTTTAGAGTGGCAGGCACTGAAGGCTGCAGTTAGGGTAACTAGTTTTCTCTGCATTTCCCTTCCAATTATTAACAACTACAATACCTAGAGGGAGATCTGAGCCACAGAACTGCCAACAGCTTTGGGGAGAATATATAACAAGTGCTAAATAAGTTAAAAGATCATGTAGGATAAGCTGTGGGATAAAAGGAAATGGTGGCAACCTTCAAAACGGTGTCTGGAGAAGGTTCCTGTTTCTCACCTTTTGGAACTCATCAAACTTTTTCTGCAGCTCCCAAACATCATCTAGTTCCACCCCAGTGTTTTCTGCCTTTTTCTCTTGAATCCATTCCAGCATGTCTCCTGCCTCATAGGCCAATAAAAATTCATTGTAACGTTGCAATAGACGACGTCTGCGTTCTTCTGCCCGATCCAAGAGGGAGCGGTATCTGGATGGAGAAGTGGGAAAAGTGGAATAAAAGAAGGAGAAAATACCGAAGACTAGAGGGTGAGTGACAAACAGAGAGAAAAAAGGAACAAAAATGAAGGGGAAAACAAATCAAAAGCAAAAGAACAGTAGAAGAGAGGAGGAAATAAAGATAGAAGGAAAACAGCGTTGGAGGCAAAAAGATAAACACATAGCATTGCATTTAAAAATAGTAAAAATGCCAGTGACCCAAGAGTATGACTGGCAGCATTCCTTGCCCGTTTCTTAAAAGTGACATTTTTACATGGTAACTGACAACTGGATATGAAAAACCTGGCGCAGTAAACGAAGTTCGTGTAGATGTCAGGAGACTTTAACTACCTTGAAACAATGTGGGGCAGGGAATCAGAAGAGCTCTGTGAAGTGTCTGACCTTAGGAAATTGATAGAATGATTCTGGGGTTGCCTTTCCTCAAAAAGAAACTGAAACATTTAAAGGATTCTAGGTTTACTTTCAGTTCTTAAAATCTTCAAATTTTCTGTGGCATCTCGAATCTAACAGATGCAGGGTCATGAGAAGAAATGTCTTCGGCCAAAAATGTCTGGCCAAGTACTGTTCAGTTCTCCAGGCTCCAGAACTTACTGGTTCTCAATTTGCTCCTGGCGCTGGGCGATGTTGCCTGGCTCTTCTCGTCGCCGCTGTGGGAGCATCGGGAACTCATCGTGGGCCAGTCTTTTGACATAGACAGCTGGGACAAAGCCCTGATGATCATCAGCTTCCACCTTCCACCAGTCCTGAAGGGAGAGCAGATCCCCACTGCTTCATTAATTCTTGGAAAAGCAACAAATGGGAGAGACTTCAATACTAAGTCTCTTGGCGCAGGCACAGGTTAATGGCAAAGATAAGCTAACCATGTCTAATGGGTAGCACATAATTTTCATATATGACCAAGAAATGAAATGAAGAATTGCATAGACAAGCCCCTGAAATCAAGTAATTTGATACATAACGTTAGACCCTTAACTTTGGAGAGGTTTTCAAACACCCAGGACGGCTCTTTTAATGATGGGGCACTTTGTTCATCAGGAATTTACAAAAACCACATGGATCCAGGTTCTAGCTGGACTTCTTGGCAGTGGAGCGTCTGTGTAGGGGGATATTGCACTAAAGTTTCTTCTCCCCTATTCTTTTTGCAGAGGTCTGAAAAATGTGAATTGCTCTGACATTCATATACCTGGGTGTTATTTTATTTTTTTATTTTTGAACTGTTGCTACATCTGCCAAAACTCTGAGGTTAATTTTGTCAAAAAATAATGAAGAGGCCTAGACAAAGAAAAAAGGGACTAGCACACATTATTGGATAAGGAAACATCTGCCGCTCCAAAAATTTACTTGTCTTTGGAATAACTATAGCCCAAACTATTTTCTTTTCTTCTTAAGAATTTTTGTAGATTAATTAGGTATCAGAGTATAAAAAATTACTTCAGTTTTTATGAAAAATATATTTAAAAATCTCAACCAGTATTTTATCATTGTTCTCCTAGGCACAAGATCCAAAGAAAATCAAGTTGACAAAAGCCTCATCTTTCAGTAGGCTCCATCTAACCCCAGACATTGTTATTTTATCACTAGAAATACTGGCACAGAAGAGGAACAAGCAAAGAGGAAAAAAGAAAGGGACAGCTTAGCCCTTTAAATACATTACAGAATTTTCACTCATACTTTCTATATCTTTGGGCTGATTATATAACTTCAACTCTTTATGATTTTAACTGTCACACTGGGATTTTAATTCCAAAAGAAATGTGTAGGATCCTGCGAAATATCTACAGGAAAAAATACTACTTAATCAGTTCTAGTTATTCAAGAAATAAAATAATAAAATAAACGTTGGATGGTAAAAATGTGAATATCTGGCAAGATTGGGAGAGATGGTTCTGAAAGAGCCACTTTTTGATGGAAACATTAGAAGGAAAAGTCACCTTATTGATGGAACTGAGCAGCGTTAAGACATCACCTTTCTTCATGGTGACCTCTCGGGGGCTGCGGGCCTGGAAGTCATATAAAGCCATGACCCTTTGTTCTCCAGCAGCTCCCTCCACTGGTGCAGCCTGTTGTTGCTGAACAAAAACAGGAAGCAGGTGTCAGTCACGCACTGCAAATATCTCCCTGTACAGCCTACCAGGGGTGAGCAGTCCTTTAGGCTTCCCAGGAGAAAAGAGCCTCTGGCTGGAACCTCTTACATGGCTGCAGAGATTAAAGTATGTGGTCTTCAGACTGTTCCATTCTGACACTTATCAGGGGACAGACAGGTTGGGAACTATAAACCCAAAGCAAGGAAGCAAATACATGATTTGTCAGAAACATATTAAATGCTCTAAGCCATCAGTTCTTAAAATGGGAGGAATACATTTTAAGAAGTGTACTCCCTTAAGAAGGTCCAAAAGGATTATACATATGAACATTTCAGAAAATTATTTGAGAAAGTGAAAGACCCGTTATCTGTCTTTCCCCTACAGGGAAAGGAGGTACACCTTTCCCCGTACCTCCACTGACAATTCTTCCCATTCCTTCTGGCCTTTAAGTTACTATGTCAAGAGCTCTGGACCTTCTGTTTGAGAGATGAGTGATCAATAGCACAGGAAAGGCCACAGAACTTTAAAAATTGAGAATATTAACTGAGATCATTAAAAATATCTTGTGTCTCTGTTTAGTAAGCAGTATGCATTCTAAGGTAGAATTTTCTCTGATTTTTACTTTCTGCCAATTTCATGTCTCTGAGAAATCAAGCAAAACATAAACCCTCTTCCTAAGGAATGACCCACCCCTTCCTCAAGTTGGAGTTGAATATGCACCTCCGCCGACAGAGCCCCCTGATTTCATCTCTTTTAGGTAACGTGTTTCCTCATACCACACAATGTATAAATCCATCTGTTCTTGTTTAGGCACCCACTGTGCAGAGCCTGGTGAAGGCACAGCATAAGAGGTCTGTAAATAACACTGATTTGACAGACTGAGTCTATGTCTTTTGTTTACTCTGAATATGTGGATTAGCAACCGCTCATTAGAAATAATTTCTTGAAGGTAAGAAGTGTGTCTCTTTTTTTCTACCACTGCCTACAGGAGACATTGTTACAACATTAATTTGATTCCAGTTCAATGAATCTTCATGACACCCCATTTTACCTTGTACCTGAGCCATTTCATATTCTCAACCAATTGCATCTTCCATTCTCACATTCTTAACCAACTGCATTTTCCACAAAACTTGATTGTTTTGTGCCTCAGTGCATTTGCTGTTATGGTTTATTGACTAGAAAAACTCTTATCCTCTTTCTCTGCACAGTAAACCACCCATCTGTTTTTCCTTAATAATTCAGATCAGGTGGTTTCCCTCAGCTACGAAAATTTTCCTATTTTCCAGTACTGTTATTTCAAGAGAACATAAGAGTCCTTTCTTTGAGACTTTTTGTCCTGTTCATACATCTGTTATATGCACTTACTGCTAAATGTCTGGCCTCCTAATAGGCTGTAATTTTCCTGCAAATCAGGATTTTTTTATTCATACTTGCATATAGTAGACATTTAATATGCTTTGGCATTAAAAGTTAAGGAATAAAAGGGAATAAAGAAGAAAGATAAGAAGGAGAGACATAAATGAAGAAAAGTAAGAAAGAAAGAGGGTAGAAATATAAAAGGAAGGAAAGAGGAAAGCCAAAAATACATCAGTGAAGACATGATACCATTTATCAAAAAGTTCTTTTGGATGAAGTCTCCTTTGCACTAAATTGTAGATGCTACAGTTCCTGCATACCAGAGTCATAGAACTTAATGTTTTCTTTGTCATTGTTTTTGGGTTGTAGAAAGTAAAAAATCAGCAATAAAGACAATTTCTTTTTCTCTGTGGTGGGAAGTGTGATTCCTGTCATCACTGAGTTAGTCTTACCTGGCAGGCGTCTGCCTGATTCTGTAGAGCTTTCATACTGTCTCCAAATGAATTGAGATCCAATAGAAAGGCCTCATGCTTCTTTAGGAGAGCCTGGATTTAATGATGGAAGATCATCAGAATGAATACAGGAGGAACACTATTATTTCAACTACTATTATTTTGGGTTATGCTTTTCGTCTTAAATCCCGGTAAAAGCTACTTTCCATCTATTATAAAGTTCTTTTTAACACTAAATTTGCAAGCATTAAGGAAATAGGAGTTAATAAATAAATTGTAATTTCAATATGTTTACTAAAATCAAAATTAACTCAAACTCGCAAAAGTATTTTTATCAACACAGATTATAGCTGAAAAGAGGATGCTGTTGATATTGTTACTTTATAAGATAAACATTAGTGTAACTTAAAATGTGCATACCAATTACTTCTAGTGCCAAAAGTTTGTGAAATACTATACCAGCTTCCTATAGGGCGATGAGCAAAACAAATAAATGGATAAAAAGTGTGATTATAACCTTTGAGGTTCTTCTTGCCCCACCATATCTCAACGCATCTGTCTAAATTTATTTTAATAAAGTAATTAAAGTGTCTATGTCTTAAAACCGTGATTAATTTATAAATGCTCAAGGTTACTCTGGAAAGTTTAGGATGGGATTATGATGATGACTCTGATCACACTTTTTTGATTTAGATAATCTCTAAAGAATGTATGAATCTCTATGAGATGAGAAAAATGTAGCATATCTTTGGTGATTCCTGTCAAATCTGAGGGAGTCTCAGCAGATGAAGGCCAAAGGTGATCACTCTGGAAGCCCCAAATAATCTGGCAGAATCTGTAGCTGTCCCACAACCTAAGCAAACCCTAAATTGACAATTTGGTTGCATTTGTTGAGGATTCACAATGTTAAACCCACCCCCACCTTACCCCAGCCGCTTCTTCATCAGCTCCATAGTTAGTATTGTCTACGATAGGCTCCTTCTCTCTGATCCATGTTTCTGCTTCATGCAGGTCAGCCAGGTACTGCTGGAACTGGACATTGGCTTCCAGATCATTTTGTCGCCTAGCAGCTCGAGCACGGAGAGACTCCATATTCTGATTCAAACTCTTGACCCTAGAGGCCACATCTTCTGCAGCAAAGTGTCCTATGGAGTAGTTATAGAAAAGGTGAGTATGATCCTCAGGAGTGGTTACCATTCTCTAATCCTTTTGGTACCTTGGAAAAGAGAAAGGAAGTGACAAAAATGGTACCTTATTTAGTCAACGTTATATTTTTCTCGAGTTACCTGGGAATTGAAATATCCTGAGTGAGATTAAGTAACAAAAGTTACTAATGGGAGATATGCATGTGGTGGTGAATGGGTTGGCATTATCTGACAAATACAGACTTGAAAACAGAATACTAATGTATGGGTGATGCTCAGAGTTCCAAAATCATGTCTTCTTTAGATGAAGCAGAAAAATCAGCTGATTTCCATTTCTTCCCATAAAGGAGTTATTATTATGAGAATTGCTCTTCCACCCTAAACAACTAGAAAACAGGAAAAGCTATAAGAGAAAATGATTTTCAGACAATGGATGGAGGACTGTGATTCCTGAGAGAAGGGAAATAAATGAGATATGTTCTATAATTGCCAAGCTTATGCCTCGGGAGGTTTCTGGGCTATAGGCCTGGGGAGCTAACCCAAATAGAACCACCAGTCACACTGAATTGAGGACACAGAGATCAACATTTGGGAAAGACAAGAGAACTAGGATTTGTGAGGTTGAGTGTTAAAGAGAAGGGTGTTACAGAGAGATAGAACTTATCAGAGAAGTTCCCTAGAGTATTTGTCTGATTACTCACACGCACACATGTATAAGGAAATCCTGGACGGTGAGAAAAGAGTGACTTAAAAGCAGTGGCCAAACAACTTCTAGGCCTCAATTAAGAATGAAAATAGTTAACATCACCACCCATCAAAGTGGAAAAAATATTGTAATACATGAGATAGGGTCCTCAGAAGAGTAATATATCAATACTATGCTCATCTCTAAATCAGTCCCTGAACAAAGGCTGCCCCAGGAGTACCATAACAAAACAGATCCAAGAAGCTCAACAACCACCGAGCTGAATAAACAAGGAAAACCCTATCGAGTAATCGCATAATCAAATTATTTAATACCAGTGATAAAGAGAATAGCTTTAAAACAGTTAGAGGGGGGAAAAAAGATATATTACATACAGAGGAGCAAAGATCATGATGACAACAGACATCTTATCAGAAGCTTGCAAAGTCAGAAGACAAGGCAGCACATCTTTAAAATACTGGAAGAAAGAAATTGTCAACTGAGAATTTTATATGTAGTTAAAATATATTTCAAAAAGGAAGGTAGAATGAAGACTTTTAGATGAACAAAAATCTAGAGAATTTATGGATAGAAGACCTGCAGTATAAGGAATGTTAGAGGAAGTTCTTCAAGCAGAAGAAAAATAATACAAATGAAAATATTAACCTAAATAAAGAAATTAAGAACACTGGAAATGGGAAATATGAGGGTGAGTTTTTTCTCATTTAATAATTTCATTCAAAACCAGTTGACTATCAAAGCAAAAATCATGACATTGAAATATAGGGTTTATAACATGTAAAAATATGTGACACCAATAGCACAAGGGTGAAAACAAAGGGAGATATCCATTTAAGAATCTTATATTAAACATGAAATGCATAATATTATTTGAAATTAGACTATGATAAATTAAAAATCTATATTTTAATTCCTAGAATAGTGGGCTCTCAAATTTGTGCTTTTGGGATCCCTTTACAATTTTAAAAATTATTAAGGATGCAAAAAATGTTTTGCTTATATAGTTAGACTCATTAATAGTTCTCATATCAGAAATCAAAACAAGAAGCTTTGAAAGAAAAGAATGTACAAGTATATACTCCATTAAACAGAATAGTGACATCATCACCCATCTGTAGGCTCTGGAAAACTCCATTCTGTGCTTATAAAAGGATAAGTCTGTAAAAGGAAATAATAGTCTTAGCACTACTATGAAAATATTTTAACTTTGTGAACCCACTAAAAGTGTGTCAGAGACCCCAAAAGGACTCCAAATCACAATGGCAAAATCACTGCACTATAAAAAACCACACACACACAAACACAAAACAGCAATTGTAGCTACTAAGCCAATTTGAAGATAAGATGGAATCACAATAAATACAAAATTGATCTAAAGGAGACATAAAGTGATAGATAAAAAGAAAAAATATAGCAACATGACAGATTTAAAATAAACCATATTGATAATTGCACTAAGTGTAAACTGTCTAAATATCACAATTAAGAAAGAAAAATTACCAGATTGAATAGAATAAAAACAAGGCCTGATTATATGCTATTTATAAGAATCCCACTTTAAATATAAGAAACAGAGTACAAGCAAAAACATGGAGAAATATGCAGCAAAAACTTATCAACAGATAGCGTATGTGGCTTTTATTAAAGTCACAGTGGGTAGGCTTCAGAACAAAGAAGCTCCGCCTCCCGGGTTTACGCCATTCTCCTGCCTCAGCCTCCCGAGTAGCTGGGACTACACATGCCCACCACCTCGCCCGGCTAGTTTTTTGTATTTTTTAGTAGAGACGGGGTATCACCGTGTTAGCCAGGATGGTCTGATCTCCTGACCTCGTGATCCACCCGTCTCGGCCTCCCAAAGTGCTGGGATTACAGGCTTGAGCCACCGCGCCCAGCCCAAAGATTGATATTTCATAATGTGAAGATTTAACTTCATCGAAAAGACATAACAATCCTAAATGTATATGCATGTAATAACAGAGCTTCAAAATATATGAAACAAAACCTGATAGAACCGAAAAGAGAAGACAAAATCCACAAGTATAGTTGAAGATTTAAAAAACAGGCGAATTTCTATAGTAACACAGATATTCCAAGTAAACATTTGTGGGTTTGAATCACTCAGTTGGGATCTGAAGTTTTGCTCAGCAAACTGAATTTTAACCTACACTTTTGAAAACTAGATATTGGTTGGCACCAATTGATTCTTCAGTCAATAGAGGGAAAATCCCAATGTAATCTGCATTGCATATGCCATACCTGGCTTATGAGGTTCAGAACTGAACATCATACTTAAGCACCAGGAATTTCTGAATTGGATGAAAAGAATGAACAGAGGCATTGAAACTATATGAAGTGAGAAACTAAAGAAATGGAACAGTTTACTATAAAAATAGGTCAGCACTGTATAACTAAGGTCTGCCTTCACAGATCTGGAAGCTCCCATATGTAAAAGAGACATGATTTAATTCACAGTGCTTTGTAAATTACATTCTGAATTCTGGAACTTCTACAGAGAAGCATATTAATGATTAGGGTAAAGACATTTTACTTTAATAATTTTTGTTTTACAAACAAATACTGGTTCACAGGATTGGAATATTCCTGTTATTGAAATATACAAACAAAACCATATGTCCATTTGTCAGAAATGTCAAAAGAGAATTAAGTGGGAAAATGGGTCAGATATTTTTAAATTCCCTTGAAACCCTAAGAGAATACAAACTTCTTCCCAGAGGTCTGGCCTGGTGATGTTTTGGCCAACTGAATCTCAATCATACATACCTTCCTCTACCATTTTGTTTCCCCTTTCTGTTATCACTTGAATGCGTGGTTCATGGCTGGCAATGTTCTCCAGGATGACTTTGTGCCTATTCAGAAGCTTTTTGGAGGCAATCAAGTCCTTTCCTGCAGGAGAAAGGAATTTCAAAGTTTGGGATTATCCTGGTTTATGGAAGCAGCATACCTCACTTTTTTAGAACTCTTGGACCCAGTGTTCTTCCCTTTGAAGTTCTAACCGTTGAGTGAGATTCTTTAAATTTTTATCATCTGTCTGAATTCACTCCACTTATCTTTGTTCTTCCCCTAGCCTCTTTTTATTAATAAATTTCAATTCACTATTATACAACAGATAATGAAAACATCACTATTTTTGTTGAAAGACAGGTAGGAAGGCAAGTAACTTCTTAGTTCAAATGTCCAATATTATGCACACAATTGTCTTTCAGCATATTGTGATGTACAAGGAAGGAACTTCTACTTGCTAATTTCTATGGACTTCAGAAAGTTTTTAAATCTTCTATGCGTAAGTTTTCTTACCATGAAAAAGGCACAGTGTAACTGGTTTGAAGATCTATTTTTAATCACTAGAAATAACTTACAAAAAGTGCCTCATTGACTGCATAGCATTAAGAAGCAAACAATAAATACTACTTACTATGAATTTCCTTCATCTTCTAAGATCCCGAAATCCTGCTGTCTGCTTTATCCTCCCTGTATCCTAACCATGCTTTATCTCTTTTCCCTCTAAACTTTCTTTCTTACTATTTCCCATTCAAAATATACTCTCTAGAAACTTTCTATGCCTTTCCAATAAGCCTCAGGCTTTTTTCTTCCAGGAAGTTTTCCCAGACTAACCCTTTCATTGCCCTCATTGTCCAGCCTTTCATAGATGTTTCCAAAATATGCATACTAAGTTGCACTGTATTTGCCTACACATTTTTCTGTGCCTCATTGTAAGTGTACTGGCTTTGACACTGGTGAACTAGCAGCTTCTGAAAGAAAGGACAATATGTGCTATATTTGCTACTTTTTAAAATTTTATTATTTTTATTTTGCTATTGTCAGAATAAAAAGCTCATATAATTTATAAGAAGGGGCCAACTACAACCTAAACGCAAACACTTAGTAACTCAGACATTAACCATGACTGTTCAAAGACCTTCACAGTTTTAGAGCAAGCAACAAAATGCTGAGCACTCTGGCTCTTCCCAGAGGCCCTAAATTCATGGCATTGCTCACGTCTAGTTTTAGGAGGTATATTTTTTAATATAATTTTAAAAAATCTTTTTATGAAGGACTGGACAAATTTTCATGAGTGTGAGAAGAAACAGCTAAGAGCAAGCTTTTTAGGCTCCAACTACTATACCTCAGATCTCTCAATCTATAGACTGTGGTCCTTTCCTAATGGTTCAGCCTGCTCAGGCTATACTAACCAAGGTAGGTGGAAGTCGCTGAGGGTTCAGTCTCTTGGATCCAGGCCTCCTCATCCTCTGTGTCTCTACAAATCAGCTGCAGATGGAGGAGGTCTAAGAGCTTCTTCTTTCGGGTGGCCAGTGGCTCTTTCAGAGCTTCAAATCGGCATACCAAGGACTCTTGCCTTGCCTGTATGTCCTTAGAATCAGGATGGCCTATTTTTTCAAAATATGCAGCCAGTTCCGTAAGGATATTCACCTGATCCTAAGGGAGAAATAGAATGAATGCCAAGAAATCCCATCATTTAGTAGGAAGTGATAGGAGGTTGTCATGGTGGAAACGGGGGCATGGGAAAATCAGTTCCCATATGCACTGTGTTCTGATCTCTAATTAAATCAGTGAAATGGAGTTGGAGGGGTTGCTACATTGAGGACCACCACATCAGGTGAGGGCTATTCATATGAAAGTAGCTCTCAAAATATAGTTTAGAAACATCAAAATCTTTATAGAATGCTTCAAGGAAATCAGAAAAATTAGAACTGCAGAGTTTGATGGTTTAAGAGTATTGAGAAACTGGGACCCAAGGAAAAGAGCTGGAAGTGTTTTTCTCTCTCAGTTCACCTTCTGTGTTCTTTCTTTCTCTTTAAAATGAGCTATAACTGCAAATAAATGGAAATTTCTCAGGCTTAAGTTTGTTGCATAGCAGAAACAATACCTATGAGACGAAATGTGATGTTATAAAAAATTCTCAGAAGTTCAGAAAGATAAATTGAACGGAATGCCTTGCCACCAGCTAGTTGTCCTCGTTTGAGCCATATCTGGGAAAGGAGGGATACAGAAATAAGATTTTGAAGGCTCTTCCCAGAAATAAAATTTTAGTTGTGTACCTATATGGTGAAATAGATACAATACGTACATTACATTTTTATTAGTGAGGTAAACTATACGTGGCCTGGCAGACACAGTACCAGGATTTTTATTTGCTTGTTTTTCTCGCTTGTTCATTGGGTATAAGAGTGGCACATATGCAAGTTCATAGTCCTGGTTCTGCTGTTAATTTTTGCTGTGACATTGGGAAAGTCGCTTTACTTCTATGGGTTTCAATTTTCTTTATTTTTTTTAAAAAAGGTAGGATTTAAAGTATTTTTAAGTTTTGAATCACAGAATACCCAAACAGGAAAAGACAACTTTATCCCAAACCTTATTTTATAGGTGAGGACAGTGAGGATACTGAGATGCAAAAAGTGAAATGACCTATCAGAGATCACATAACTAGTAAGCCGCAAGGATGTATACGCAACCCAGATTTCTCGATTGAGAGAAGAGTTTATGTTTAGAAAAGTCAATAAAGCCTTACATCAACCATGAGGTTCTGACCAAAGACACGGAGCACCCAGCACCCCTGGCTAGACTGGAGGAGCTTTTGGGAAAAGGCAGTCGGTTTACTAAAAATTTTGAATTTTTACCTTGGGTTCTTTGCTCTTTTGCTCTCTGAATAATAATAATTACTTATTAAGTAATTAATAAGTAGTAGTTACTTATTACTTAATAATGAGTGTGCTCAGAGCATATACACCCATTGCTTATGGCTGACCAAAGAGCTAACAACAAACCTGACGAGCAGCCACAGCCGACTCCAGGAGGCCATGTTTCCTGAGTCGATTCTGCACGTCGGCCAGGCCTTTCCCATAATCCTCAGAGGTGACTTGCCACTCCACCTCCTCCAGCCAGCGCTGCAAATCTTCTGCATTATTTTCAAATTGCAAACGCTGGTTGGCCTCATCCAACTGGGTCCCTGGGAGAAGACATCAGGTAGAAGACATTAGGTACCACAACTACTCCTCTTACACTATAATATACCTTCCTCCAATTAAAGGATCAATATAATATTTTAATATTGCAAAGAGGAAAATATAACTGTCTCACATGGCTCACAAAAATTCATCTTAAATTTGTGGAATTCTGATAATATTTGTTTCTGAATATGGTAATGTTCTCAAAAGAAAAATAAATAAGAAGTTATATTGCCTGATAAGGTATAGTTTTGCTGTGTCAGATTTTAACCATCTTGGGTGTTTCCTTACGTGATTTTTACTCTCTATCCAGACCTCCTTTTCAAGGAAATTCAAATCCAAACACTCTATTTTCTAGGAGAAGCATAATGAGTTTGGTTCAGTTTTAAATTGGTAAGCTTCTTTTTACAAAATTATTTCCCTGAACTTTACTTTCCCCCTTTAGTGCCTGTCTTTCATTACCAACCGTTCCCCACTATTTTATCTTCCAGAAAATGTCTTTATTCGCACTCTGCTCAGATCGATTCTGTACTATGATCTTATTGCAATTATTTACATTATTTCTGCAAAGCAATTGCTGTATCTCCCGATGGTGAAGAGTAGCAGTGATATATTGTCATAGCCAAGTTCGATTTTGTTTTTCTAAACCAAAAATAAGGATGGTATCAAAAAAAAAAAAATCACTATGACATATTTATTATGTAATAAAGGAAAAGTTATGTTTATAGATGATGTTTATAACAAAGGGCACACTAATAGAAAACTCATTATTTGTGTTAATTACTAAAAAATGATTAATTTTCCAAAGTAAGGGGTAAAATATAAGTGAAGACTCTCCAAGAAGACATGTAGGATTGTTTTAAGAGCTTATAGCAGAACCTAAACACTTTCAAACAGGTTTAAAAAGATCAACAAGTCATCAGGCACTATAAGAATAAAATGTAGGAAAATCACATGTGACATCAACAATCTTTTAATGTCTAATGTAATAACTTGGGTCATAATATCTTGTCTAGATTATAGAACCAAAATATCTAAAACTCATGGTTCAAAAATACTTGTTCAAGGGAAAGAAAAACAACAAAGTAGGAAAAAAGTGAGGAAAACAAAAGTAATTTCAACTCACCTGCCTCTGCCAAAAAAAATTTTTTTCTAAACCCTACACACTTGAAGAAAACATAAAATTGTGTTAATATACAGTGTTATAAATTCAGGTTGGATTTTTAAAATTTTACCAATAAAAGAAAGACATATGGAAGCAAATGAGTAGTATACCTTCTCATAGAGGTCACCAGATAAATTTACAGTGGTAAAGATGAATGTAGTAGATTTCAGAATTTAGAAAATGACTTTTCACCAAAAGCTCTGCCTTTTACCTTTCTGTTTTGTAGCCTCCAGCAACTCCTTCCAGAGGCTGGCAACTTCACTCAGACGAGTGGTCACATTGTCAGAGGCGTAGTGACCACTATCAATCATCTCTTGGCCAGTTTTCTGTATGTTTTCCAGCAGGATCTCATTAACTGCCAATTCCTTTTCAAAGACTTGTTGCTTTTGAACCCTGCTCTTCAAGTTCTGTGTGTCCTGAGATAAGATGAAACAAAAAAGAACCATTACTTGAAGAATTTGAAGAATGAGGGACAGAAATTTTGAGAATAAGAGGTTACTTCTCACTGTAAATCTAACGATGCTAACGAGAAGATAAAAGGGAGAACTTTCATAGTCCAACGTTTGAGAAACTCATGCAACCAATCCCTCTTTCTACATGTGGCAGACATGGCAAACTAATCTGGCAATTTTTTTCCTGGACTTAGATATGGCTTGAAGATCATTTTGAATACAACACCCCATTCAAACACTAACAATCGGAGTTATCATGAAAGGTGAAAATTATCTTCCATTCTTCACCTCATACATGAACCTGCCATCCATTTGACCCATACAGAGATCTGTTTATTAAACATATACTGGAGCCATAACTCATCTAGTGAATGCAAACACGTACTAACAAGCTTCATAAAATGAAATGCAAGGATAAGATGTTCATAGCTCTATCAAGATAAAAGAACAAAAGGATCAGAAGTGTACATTTAAGACTAAATAATATCAAGAAAATAAATATTTTCAATAGATACCGCCCTAGAAATCAAAAGCCTAATTCTTGCCCTGATGGTAAATGTGAAGGTTTGTAAATATACATGTGTGTACATAATAGTTTATATTATATAACATTTTGAGTGCAAAATATGTGTTAGTACAACCCTAAGGAAGAGGAATCTATGGCTCAGAGATAATTCAGGAATTTCCATAAACAAACTAAAGCAAAAAGTCAAGCCCAGGTTTACCTGCTCCAGAGTTTATGCTTCTAACTTTTTGTTAAACCACCTTCTAAATAACTGGATAACTTTAGGCAACTCACTTCCCAACTTAGATCCTGGTTTCTTTATCTATCAAATAAGGGGCTTTCTCCTTCAGCTACAAAATTTTGTAAGTTTATATTATACCAAATATTTAGGTTACTTTTGAGTCCCTAGTAGTTTTCACAAACTTTAAATGTATTGGTGGGATTAGACACAATATTTACCTACTGTAGGGATGCAGAGGGGAGCAGAAAAGGTGAGAAAGGGGCAACAAGCAGCTCAATAAGGAACATTCCCCACCTTCCCCCATTTGGCTAAGAATCACCAGAAATTGTGCCAAAGGAAAGAGGTGAAGAACATTAGAGTACAAGAAAACCAAAATCTAGATCCTTGATATTTAACTGTATAAAATAGCCTTCAGGGAGTCATTACCCTTTTCTGAGCCTCTGTTTTGTCATCTATAAAATGAGGATCACCAGCTGAATTCCAAAATTTCATTTTACTCCAAGACTGTACTTCCAATGAAACGAACTCCTAATAAGTACATCCAGCTCCTGAAAACTCTGCCTACCTTGTAATCTTCATCATCTGCCAACTTTTTCTTCTTGTTGATCCAGTTCTTTAGGTCATCTGAGTCCTGATACAGTTTTTGCAGAAGCAATGAATCCTTCAGCAATCCACGTCTAGTGGCAGCCCTTCCACGTAGGGCATCCCGCCGGGCTAACAGCTGCAAAAACCATGAGTAAACTTACTGTCAGCAAAACCAAATATGGATACATGAGATCCACTGACCACCCTGGTCACCATGCCCACCAACACTTTTCCGATTCTGGTGCGTAGGCACATAGAAGCTCTAGGCCCTTCGACATACCCCGTCACGGATGGCAGCGATATTCTCTGAATCATAATGTTTGTCACCAATCAATTTGGTTGCAGTCTTGTCTACAGTCTGAAAAAAAAATAAAAATGAATACTATGCCCTCAGTGACCACTGAGTAAGTGGCCACAGTTTGGGTAGTTGTTTAAAGATGAAGCATAGCAATGTGGGAGGAGAAGTTTGAAGGCCAGCAGATGTAAGTCCTCATTCAGGTTTCTGTTATAAATTGTATTTCAAAATAAATACCTCAGGGCTTGTCAATTATATTCTCTGTGCCACACTATTTTTTAAATACAGGTTGCAGTAAATGAATGCAGATGTTACTATGATTGATTTGTTCTTGTCTTCAAGAGGAAGCACTACCAATGATACAGCCATGTCCATAGCCAGTCTGTCCATCCATCTATCTGTCCATGTATTCATCGCTCAAATATATCTCTATCTCTGTGTCATCTCTACCTCTATCTCTATCTCTTTCTATCTCTGACTCTAGCTATATCTCTATCTCTATCTCCAGTTACATGGGAGAAGAGTCAGAAATTGTAGAGGTAAGTTTTTACCCTTGTTTAACCAGAAGTCCCCCAAATTACTAGAGCTCAGAATAATTGATTGGAACAGGAAAATGATCTAAAATAAATGATAATACTTTATAAACAATAAATTATTTTACACTGTTAGCTTTGACAAATGAGAATCAACAGAAAGGACACACGTATCAATTAATGAGGGACTCGATATTAATTGGACTTCCACCTCTTCATCATATTGATTTAAGATTAACAGAGAAGACTAGGAATTTGCCTGTTATTTTTGTTGTTGCTGTTGCTGTTGGTGGAGGTAGTGGTATGTATGTGTATGTGGCAAGGGTGGTGTTAAAGTCAGCATCATCCTAGGAACAGCCAGAGACATACAATGTATTGGACCCATGAAGTCTTCCTTTCACTTCTCTGAGTCCTGCCTTTACATTCACCAGCTTTCTGGGACATTGTTACTTAAGGCTCACAGGAAAACTCTGTAGTCGCATTTGATGAAAAACCGAGAGATAAAGGTATACTATAAAGGAAAAATATGCTGTAAAGGAAAAGAGTAGACAGTACTTAGATATCTAGATGTTACTAAGGAATAGAAAATTATATTAAGATATTGCTAGAGGGGAAGAAACAAAAAAATTAAAATTTCTGAGTAATGATTCTATATTTAATAAGAATTCAATAATTTTTATTTACACTGTAGAAAATATAAAACAAAATCATACACTTCATCAGAAAAAAAAAAAATGGCCTACCATCTCGAAAAACTTTCCAAATATGCTTTGTAGAAAAAGAATTGTGTGATAAAAATTGATATGAGTATTTTTCTGGCTATTTTCACTTTTTTCCTAAAGATTAGTATTAAGTTTTTGCTTTCTCACTATATAAACATTTTATGTTTTTAAAATTAAAGAGTTTGAAAAACACACAAATAAACACACCGACAACAAAAGAAGAGATGCAACTTGATTATGGATAATCCTCAGGCTATATCTGGTAGTTAACAGGACCAGTGCTGTCTAGGGACAGGTATTGTGTAAAATTACGTATACAAAGAGGGAGCCAATGCCCAAACTAGGGTCCATTTCTTACTGTGATCTTCTCTTCCTGGGCAGTAAAGGCTTCCTCAAAGTCATCATGCTTCTGAAGAAGGGCTTCTGCACTGCCCAGTGAGTTTCCCAGATCCTCATTTTCCAGGAAGGCCTATAGAAGACAGAAAGACACACCTAAGCTGTGCCTGACTGGTAAGAAACATTCCTCTTGGTATATGTCTGAGACAAGGACTAAGGCAGGAGGGAACAAGGTGGGAATTAGCACACATTATGATAATGGGTAGAGATTAACTTTAAACAGCAGGAGCTCCAGGCCTCCTTCCTGATACTCATACAATTTTCTCACCTATGTTTCTGGGTCTGTCCACATGGAATTCCCCAACCAGTCTAGACATTATTCTGAGCTCTCAAAACTGCCTCAAGTGGCCTACTCACCTCCACTCTGATGTACCCTGCCTGACTCATCAGTTTTCTCTTCTTGACTCTTTCCCAATTTGGTATTTATTTTGCCTCATTTCAACTGTAGTTAAAGTCTCTCTGCTGTGTATTTAAGTATATATGCTTTTGTTATGAGGGAATTGTAGGAGCCTTATAGAAAGGGCCCATCTTTTCTTTTTCTTGCGGATCACCCTGTAGTTCCCAAGACAAGCTTCGACTCACAGGAGTGGTTGTGAGAGAACTCACAGCAGTCACGGTGGCAAATGAAGGGTGAGAGAAATGACTTCTAGAGATGGTATGGACCCCTCCCGTTACCTCTTGTCGACTCATCCAACTGTCCACTTGCTCACTGTCTCGGTAGAAGAGATGGAAATCCAAGCACTGCTCATACTGACGACGACGCTGCTCCCACAGTTCCCGCAGGGCAGCCCAGTTGCTGGCAAGTATTTCCATCTTTGGAAAGAAGGAGATAATGTATATGGAAGACAATTAATTTATTTTATTAGATATTTATTGAGCATATAATAAATGCAAAGCCATTTGAAGGATACAAAAATAAACAGGAAATGGGCTTTTAAGATTCCAACATTTAAGGAAATGATTGTACTATAGGAAAAAATGGGATAAATTCCATAAAAGAGGTAAAACAGTATATGTATAAGGAAATGAAAAAGACTAATTCTAATTAAGAGAGCCAGCAAGTAGAAGTATGAGAAAGCATGGAAAATCTCATACCAAACAGAGATTTAAAAGATAGGGAATGGGTATCAGGACTTAATGCCATAAGCAAATGAACTGCAAATAATTGTTAGATAATGTAATGTGAGCTAGAGAAAAGTGCAGTGTCTAAAAAAGTGTAGACAGTCAATGAAATCCAAGTTCATAGAGCACATAAAACATCACACTGAGACGTTTGCATTTTATTTCCAAAACAAATAAAAACCATCAGGGAAAGAGAGAAGAGATATTCTCAAACACACGAAAAAGCCTTTGTTTCTGGTCAGGCATATGCCCAAGAATTTCCACCTTATTACACCTGCAGCTGTATTATCTCCATCAAAAAAACAGAATAGGGCCAGGTGCTGTGACTCATGCCTGTAGTACCAGCACTTTGGGAGGCCAAGATGGGTGGATCACTTGAGGTCAGGAGTTGAAAACCAGCCTGGCCAACATGGTAAAACCCAGTTTCTACAAAAAAAAAAAGTAAAATAAAATAAAAATACAAAAATTAGCCGGATGTGGTGGTGCACACCTCTAGTCCCAGCTACTCAGGAGGCTGAGGCAGGAGAATCACTGGAACTTGGGAGGCAGAGGCTGCAGTGAGCTGAGATTGGCCACTGCACTCCAGCCTGTGTGACAGAGTGATACTCTGTCAATAACAAAAAAGCAGAATAAATTATCAGATTGCAGGATAACTGTTAAGTTTTTAAGGACTTTGAGTTCTGCTCTTTCTTTGACAGAGCCTTGTTTAAAAAATGAAACAAAACAAAACAAAACTATATTATAATGTCCCCACAGAGTTCTGGGAGAATTCAAAACTTGGTTTTCTCAACCTCATCCACTGCCCAGTGCTAGACGCTACGCTTGGCATCTAGTGAGATGCAAAGAGGCATGCAGATCTTACTGTAACTACCATTCCAAGGTATGCCTAGACTCTGCCACTGGTGCAAAATCTCTCTGGGTCAAGGTGCAGAGTTGAAGCCCTGTGATGTAGGAGGTTAGGATGATGGTAAAACTGATTTCTTCATTCAGTGGAATTCTGGCTGTTTAAGATTGTCCTGTTATTTAATGTAAATTTGAAAATCACAGATGCAGGAATGTCAGCTTAATTTGAGATTGTATAGAGGAAAGAAGTACAAACACAGATGTCAGCCATGCCAGACGCTGTACTAGGCACTGTGGGGGACCCAGAAATGAATAAGGTGCAGTCCTCTTGGAGTTTACAGTCTAGAGATGAGCGTGGGAAGGTCACGAAACCGGGCATATGTCAGGAGGCAAAATGCAATGAAGGTTTCAAATTAGGTAGAAGTCAGAGGGTTGATGAAATAAAGGCTCAGAGATGAGGAAGCACACATCATGTCTTGAAAATTTCAAGTGACTAAATTTAGCAAAACAGTAGAGTTAACTCTCCATATCTGTAGGTTCCACACCTGTAGATTTAACCAACCATGGATATAAAATATTTTCTAAAAATTCCATCTGTACTGAACATGTGCAGACTTTTTGCTTCTTCCCTAAACAATACAGTATAACAATTATTTACATAGCATTTACATTGTATGAAGTATTATAAGTAATCTGAAGATAATTTAAAGTGTATAGGAGAATGTACATGCATCGTATGCAAATATTATGCCATTTCTTGAGCATCTGCAGATTTTGGCACCTGAGGGAGGTCCTGGAACCAATGCCCCATGGATAATAAGTGACAATTGTATATGAAAGGAAACAGTGTAAAAGTTTGATTCATATTATTAATACATTTAAATGACTTCTATCTTTTTCCCATTCAGAGATTATCATATTATTGTGAGATTATGTAATGACTACATATATAATTGGAACTTGGCAAACTCTATTAAACTAGGTTACCTTTTCCCGAACTTCATCGGAGGCTTCATGATTGGCATCCAGGAGGTCTTGACCAGTCTCTTTAGCAGATTGAAATCGGTCATCGTAAGAGTCAATCTCATGCTGTGGCCACAAAACAAAATGTCTGAAAATGCAGCAAGAAACCTGGCATTTCTGGCATTCAGCCTGCCCCCTCCTCCTACTGGAAAGCCTTTCTTCTCTACCTTATGCTGCTGATGCCTGTCCAGCAGAACTTCCCCACCAGCCACATCTGTTGGTAGCTCATCAGCATTGATCGCAGCAGTCTTTTCCTTCATCCAGCCTGAGAGTTCATCAAAGTCAGATGAGAATCGATGGTACCTGTGGGAAAAGTGAGGTAAAAGACAGGAAGGAGAAACCAAATATGAAAGGACATTGAACAAAGAGTTAGGTTTGGGATGAGGTAAGATGTGTGAGATGCTCCTTACTCTAATCCTAGGTTCCCTTTTTCCTGATATATTTCCTGTTATTTACAGTCAGAGATTAGTGTTGCAGGTTGTAAGTCCTTCACCCCAGGTTGTATATTTCTAGGGTCGGTGTGTCACTGTGGGATGTGACCCAGGAGCATCACACCTCCACCACCTCAAGGTCACACCTACCCTAGAGGTACTTAAAATGGAGGAAGGTGCTCACAATGCAGCCAATAAACAATACATATTGTTGTATAAATAAGAAGCGTCTTGTGGGAAGGAGGAACTAGAATTAGCGTTAGGATTCCTCATGTATCTAGCCCATCTTTAACCCTGTTAATAAGAAACAAGAGCTGCAAAACAGTTACCTATTTTAAAAAGTTAAATGCTCATCATTTGTTTTGAAACCATAACCATATGAGAAGCACTGTCCTCTGATTATTTAAGGATTAACCATAAGAATTAATACTGAAATGATGCCTGGTTATTAGGGGTTTTTGTAAGCTTGTAATCCACATTCAGAAAATAATACTGAAGTTATTTTGATGCTCTTCAGCTTGTATTGCATGTCTTTCAGTTCCCTATCTAAAGCCAGAATTTTGAAATGTTTCTTCAGTTGCTTTTCCAGCTTTTTGAGCCACTTCATAGCATCCCACAATAATACAAGCAGGGGAAGATGGAAATTTGCAGATGAGTGGAGGTGGGTTGCTGATCACAGTAGTCTCCCTTTATTTGTGAGAGATACATTTCAATATGCCCAGCAGGTGCCAGAAACTGCAGATAGTACCAAACACTATATACACTACGTTTTTTCTTATACCTATATGTCTATAATAGAGTTTGATTTATAAATTAGGTACAGTAAGAGATTAACAATAACTAATGATAAAAATAGAACAATTAAATAAAATAAGAATTACTTAAACATAAGCACTGTGATACTAGGACAGTCAATCCATAACTTAGACTGCTACTAAGTGACTAACGAGTGAGTAGATATACAGCACGGATATGCTGGACAAAGGAATGATTCATCTTCCAGTGGGACAAAGTGGACCAGCCAGAAATCTTATCATGCCTCTTAGAATAATAAGCAATTTAAAACTTATAAGTTATTTATTACTAGAATTTTCCATTTAACATTTTCAAACTGTGGTTGACTGGTGGTAACTGAAACCACAGATAAGTGGGTACTACTATATTATATCAGTCACAAAGGACTTCCTCTGGCAACTTGAATCTTTTGTCTCTACTGAGCAGGCAGGAGAGCTGATTCTCTCGCTATATGACCCCCTTTACTCTTATTTCTGCTCTTGCGGTTACATCTGGGCCCTGTAGAGATAGATAGAGCAATAAAGGGGAGGGATTTCCCACCAATAAGTTGCCTGCAGTTTTTCATATCTGCTGGTGGCCAGGGCACGAATGTGCTCCCAGTTGGAGACCAGATCTTCTTTCATCTCCTGGATCTGAGGTGCATCTGAAGGATGGGAAAGTGTCAGCTTCTCTGCTTTCGCACATAACTCCTTCACCTTTGGGATGAAAAAGAAACCTAGTAGGAAATCCTAGTACTTTGACTCCCCTTGGCAAAGCTTTGTGGGAGAGGTATAAAAAATCATATGAATAATAATAACTTAGAAATAGACATACAAATATATTTCTATTAATATACTAATGTACTATATCGATAATTACAATTCACTAAGTACTTTTCAATTTCTCATTATGCTAAGTACTTTACATGAATGTTCTCATTTTATATTATTCATTTAATAATACCATGAAGTAGCAATTATTCTTATTTTTCTTTTATGTGAAAACTGAGAGATAAAGTATTTTATTTGCTTAAGATCATTCAGCTAGAAAATGTCAGGAGTAAGCTTCCAAGCTAAGTTTTTCCTTCCCCACTCCTCTATACCATTTCCCTAAATATTACTGCGAAGGCAGAAAGATATTTCTGTCCAGAAGGCCAAGAAAATTTCAGTAATGCTGGATTATTTTCAGGACAACCTCTGAGGAGCAGGGTTACTAGGGCAAAATGTGGATATGGGTGGCTTTTCACATGTTATTAGCCCTTTCATTATACTCAACTATAATCAGATGATGTCTAGCGATTGGAATTTCAATACCACTATTTGTCAAATTATGGGTTTTATTGTTCATTATTAGGGAAAAAGACCAAAAACAACAACAACAAAAAGGAAGAATGAAAGAAAAAGTAGAATGGTGGAAGTTTGCAGAAAGTGGGCACAGGGATAGGCCTAAAATTAAATTACAGCAAATGTGGATCTTTCTGGAGGTTGACTCCCCTATGCACTCTCAGTAGCAATTGGTTTACGTTCTGGCTACATTTGTGAGGGGAAGAAGTAAAGGATGGAAATCATTTAAGAAAATAGGCTTGTTCTAAGTTCTAGTGTGCCTGAGGTTTTCCAGGTTTTAAAAGGAAACCTAAAGGTAGGTTTAGCATTAAGTGTCTTGAAGTTTATTTTAAAAGGAGAAGAAAATGTTTTCTGATCTGCTGAGTATAAAAAGAATCAGGATTCAGCTGCAACAGAACAAAGTGTGGTTAGATGAAAGGGTAGAGTTTGGCCACGGTATATTTTACTCAGTGAGATTAAGAATCAACCTTGGAGGTATAAATATTTTTGTTTTTAAATTGTGAAATAAGTTAGGAAAACACAAGAGAATATAAAACATATATGTATATTTAAATAAAAATAATTCAAATGAAAATAAGCTATATCCAGTATCCATGTACGAGTTATGAACTAGAATGAAGAAGAATATCCAGGTGCACGCAATTTCTTCTTCATTGAAAACAGTGAACTTTCTGTGCCCTCTGGAGGCATAGCAATAGGCAAGATAACAATTGCCTCTTCCAGCTCAAGGGGCTAGCCATTTCTCTAACAGCACCTTACCTTGTCACTCATGACTGCAAGATTTCTCTCAAGTCCTTTGTGACTGTGAAACAGTCCTTCAGAGGCAACAAGGTCTTTGCCATAGTCCTCAGAGGTGAGTACAGGTTCCTTCTCCTTGATCCACTGGATGGCGTCAGTCATATCCCTACAGATATTAATAAGAGCTTCAACCAAAGAAGATAGCAGGCATTGCAGGGCAAACGGTCCAACAGAAGTCACAGCAAGGACCATCCGAGTTGACCCAGGAGCGATTACCCTTTCTTCCTATGTACTAGTAAAAAGTAATATAAAATGTTCTTGCTTAATGGTTATTTCTATTGAGATGTTAAGGTCCTGGGCTTCTTGACAGCTGAGCCTCTAGAGATATGCTCCATATCTGGGTCAGCTCTTTACGAATGCTTTTCTTCTTCCTAACTCCACCTTCCATTTAATTATTAACCTGTTTCCCTTCCCTTTGCAGCGCTTCCATTCCTAAATCACCAGTGCTACTTTTTTAGTTATTTTGATCTCCAGTCTCTACATCCTTGGCCGTAGAGTGGGTCACAGATTTCTTTACCCTCTCCTTTGCTGTCTCAAAGGCAAGTACATGATCCACTTTTGTTTGAAGTGTTGACCACTAATTGTTAGCAGAAGTAGAAAGAGCCTAATACAAATGACACAGTTTTTATAAAGCACTTCAAAGTTTTCCATAAAGCAGTGGCCAGGTCCACACCTTTTGAATCGCTGTAAGTCTGCAGCACTGGACAGAGCTTTCTGTCTCTGGAGAGCCAGACCACGAAGGCGCTCCCAGGCAGCATTCACCTCCTCTTGCTTAGACTGAATTAAGGGTAGTTCAGGATGCTTTTCCTGCCAAAGGAAAACAACACTGGAGTTATACAGAGAAGAGATTATATTTTAAAAATGATTCAAACACTTTTCATTTTACGCTGGTTCGTGCTTTTTCAGAAGTGAAAACTGACCATTGTAGCTAGGCACTGAGCTTCATCATAGCCCTGCTCCCTAGCTCCAACTTGATGTACATTACCAAAACCCAGAAAAACAACCTGCCAGATGTTGCCTCTGTGCCCACAGCAGTGTACTAGCCTGTTAGCACAGGTTGCCCAGCCCTGATGTTATTTTGAGAGCTCCACCTTGTCAATGCTTGAAATCTCCCTGAGATCCTGGAAACCAAGGAAAAGAAGAGGAAATTCCTTTTTATGAAATATGACTTTATTTTCTCAAAGATTAGTACCGTGAGTCTTAACTTTTTTGTGGTCCTCACACCTTTGAGAATCCAATAAAAGCTATTTTTCTCTTCCCAGAATTATAGACACATGCTTTCACGTATGATTTTGCAGGAAATTTCAGGCATGTTTGCAAACCATCCAAAGTAGTGAGATCTGTGAGTACTAGATGAAGCTAGAAGCATCAGTCTGTGTTGACACTTTGTAATTTTGAGGCATTCCCATATGCTTAAGTCTCCTTACTCTTCCTGTCCCTGTTTCTCTCCATTTCATTTCCATTCCCAAGTCTCTCCAGACAGAATTTTCCACATTCTCCTTCTCAAGTACATGGTTCTTTCTATTACAGCAGTGTAGGCCCCACTCAAGAGCACAGAATATAATCTAGCTGTGCTGGATTTATTCTTTCTGTGATAGACTGGAAAAAATGGCATGCTGTTTTGCTGTTCATCCCTTCAAAAGGTCGAGTATGTTTCCTCAAGTCTTGGATCTTGGATGGTCTTTAACTTGCTTACTGATAGAGAAGTAATTTTCTATGACTTCCAGCACCTGGGCCTCAAGAAAACTTTCATTTTCTATTCTCACACTCTTGTAACACTGGTGTGTAAGAAGCATGGTCTACTATATGATGACAGGTCACCCAGAGATCTCCTCAATCCTCCCAAATCATCCTCACCAGGGCCCCAGATATGGGATTGAGGCCACTTTAGATCCTTCACTCCAGCTGAGCCACCCGATAACTTCACACACATAAAAATGCCAGGTAAGATCAGGAAAACAGCCCAGCAGAGCAGCTCAATCATCTGACTCACAGAGTCATGAACAAGTAAGATGTTAAGTTTCTTGATTAGTTAGACAGTAATAGATAAATGAAAAACTTCCACAGCAAGAGAAAAGTGATGGAGGTAGAAAATTGAGAAACTACTGGAAATATGGCCTGAAAGAAAAATAGGGAAATATAGGTTATTTTTCCTACTCCAGTACTCATTCATTCTGAAGTCTTCTTTTTATTAAGTCAGGACAATCATTCTCATCATAGAGCTGCAATCATAATGAAACTATAAATGGAAAAGCAAAATGTAGATAACAGTTGGAGTTTATTTATTTTACATATATATACTTACATATACATGTAAACTTATATATATATATACACACACACACACACACACATCACAAACTCAAGTATTTTCTTAAATAAAAGTAAAACTGCTTCCTTTCCTTCCTCAATTCTCCCAAATAATCTTGCATAATGATATTACATATGCACATATATGTATAAATAATGATAGCTCAACATTATTTTATATGCTCTGCTACTTTATTTTTGTGCTTTTTTCATGAAGAAACAGTGCCCCATTAACATGAGTAATCAGTGTACTACATGGTACAGGAGCTATTTAAATGGCAATAGCTTTGCTGCCTGTTGTGTATTTAATTCCTCCAAACACACAAAAACACACTCTCTCTTTCTCTCTCAATCTTCCATTTCAATAGACTTGTAAGGGGTGGGTCCAGAGAGGAGAGGAAACTGCTCAGGGTATGTTACTCCAGGGACATGCCAGTCTCTGTTTTCTCACAATGCCCCATCTCCCTCATATCCCATCTACTGATGGCCAGAAGTTATTCTTAAGGATCAGAACCCTTTCCACGGAGTGAATATTTTGCTCCCACCTCACCTTGGCACACTCATTGGCGTATTGGTTCACGTCATCAACTCTCCCTTCTTTAGCTACCAGGTCCACTTGGAAGTCTTCAAATTTCTTTTGCAGAACTTCTGTGCGCTCCCAGTCTTCACCTAGCTCCACTGATGTCGCTATAGCCTCCTGTAGACACATGCGTTTACTGAGTTGCCAGCAAACATTTAGGAGTTTCTGTAGTTACTCAAAACTCAAAACCCCTGCTTGCATTCCCAGGATAACTCAAATGGAGATACTGGGGGAGACTGGGAGAAGCTCTCCTGGGAAAGGCCAGCAGTAGAAGTATATGTGTTAAGGCAGCACCTTGGCACAAGGGAAAGTGCTCTTTTGGGCAGTTCTTTAGCGAGTTTGTAGCATTATTGGCAAGAGACCCTGAAAGTATCCTTTTGTGTTTGGAAACATGAGAGATAAATGCATACTGTTTCTACTCAATTCAATATACTCAGTATCTGCGAAAGTATTTTGTTAGGCATTTGCTTATCTACATCTTTAGTCCTATTAAATTATTCCTTAAGTATTCAGAAAAATGAAACCATCCATCATTCCAGGCACTGAGACACAAAGGAGTAGAGAAAGAGCTGTCAATAGTCTAGGCCAGACCCCAGAGTCAGAGCAAAAATATAGGAGAAGTAGTTACAAATCATGGAAGTGGAAGAGGGATGAGCTTCATTATCTTTCATTGCATGGTCTTTGTGTAAGTCATGCCTTTTTCGTATTCAGATCCATATGTTCAGACTTACTTCCACACAATGTTAACCTCCAGATACCCCTAAATTTTGGCCTCAATTTCCTCTTGTTCCAAAGAACAAAGGCCAGGAACAGACATCCTGACTTCCTTGTGAGTAGTCTGTGGTAATGTGCTATAGGGTACCTGGGATAGAGGAGTGGGAGGCCCTATGTGATTGCTATTTTAAGTTCTGTACCTTGTCTCCAATCCACTCTAAGATGTCAGCACACTCCTGTACGTACTGCTGGAACTTCAGGGCCCGCAGCAACAGGGCACCCTTCTCCAGGGTCAGCTCTAACAGCAGGTCCCACAGGCGGCGTAGTTCCTCTATATGGGCCTTTAGGAAAGAGGGGCAGAACCACTCAGCCACAGACACTGTGAGCAGGGAAACACTCAGAGACTTGTACAGAAAGAGACTGGATAAAAATTCTTCTCTCAGTTACTCATGCATTAGTTGCTCAACATATATTTAAAAGAGGAAATAAGATAGATATATGGAAATAGCTAATAAGCCAAGCCAAATGTGATCTTACATAAGAACATTTTGTAAAAATGCTTTGAAGTTTTAAAGGATGGAATAATTACAAACAATAAGATGGGAAGGAGGAAGAAAGCATGGAAAAGTGTTCATTTGAACTAAGCCTTATGGAGTAGAAAGATTTTTGACAGGTCAATAATAAGCATAGCATGTTCTAAGAAGAGCCACAGAACGGAAAAGGCATAGGAGAAACTTAGCATGAATTGTCTGCCAGAAAGTGTGAGAGAGATAATTTTTACAAGTTATAAGGAACCATTGGCACCAAAGCAGTAAGAGTGTTTTGGGACTATACAGTTTGAGACTCCACAGAGGGCTTTGAATGCCAGATTAACTCAGAACTTTATGTATTAGCGGTCTTATATAACTGAAATTGCTGCCTATGTCATATCTTCAAGAATCTTATATTTTTCAACTACTCCATTGCTCTGGGTAGCATGGGGACCACATATGTCTTTAAACCCTACAATGGTACCATTTGCTACAGCCCCAGTGATTCTGACAAAAATGAAGATGTTTCAAACATTTCTCAAACATTTTAATTAATGTAGATGCTGGTTGCATGCAAAACTGTGCATAATACAAAAGTTAGTTCTACTATATACAAATAAACAAGTTTTGAAATTTTCCTTTTATGGGTTCTTCTTTAAAATAAGATTCTACTCTGGCTAAAATCTGTGTTCCTTGACCATATTTTGATGACAGAATGGGCTAGAATTGTTATGCTATATATAGAAAAGTCACACCCAGTTTTAACATATATGATGCAAATTTGTTTTCACAATTTAAAAAATACATAAACAGTAAAAAGTTCACTCACACACAAAAAAACTGAATTGATGATATTAGCACCAACATTTGGAAGAGTTCATAGATTAAGTCCAAAAATAGCTGTTACATTAATAATAGGTTACAGAGTATGAATACTTATTGAAATAGTGATGATCTTCAGTTCTAGATGTTCAGAAGAAATTTTCTGAATACATGACATTTTAGGAGTTTTTAGAAGTGATAAGAAGGGATAGTTTGGAGAGATGCAATAGTAGTCATAGGGTATGGGGTATGAAAAGAAAGGCATCATAGCCAATGGAAAAATATTTTGGAAAACATTCAAATGAGAGAGCATTCCTTGTTTGGAGAAGTTAAGAGACAAGGACATTGAGGTTAGAAGAAATAATTAGAAAGAACATTGGAAGATACTAATTGATCTGGGCAATGTGGAATAGGTTTAAGAGGGCTTGATCTTGAGCCAAATTATCCTGCAATGTTATAGGAGGAATTTTATGCCCTTTAATGACAGCTCTCATATCACAGCTCTCTTCACCCCAAGAAACACAAAGATATCCCATCATTTTTTCTGCCTCAACCTCAAGGGAAGATAAGAGGCAGGAGGCCTGGGTACAAGCCAGTCACTTCAAGGTTTATATCTCATATAATCAACTAAAACCCTGAAAACATAATCAATAATGGGAAACTTCTTCAAGGGCCCATACATATACCTTCGTTTCTTCATGGGCAGAATGACCCATAGTAAATCGTTCTTCCCTTGTTTTTTCCAGTTCAGACATGACTCTTGATTTTGTTTGCACCTCTGCTTCAAAGGATTGATGCTTCTGATATTTCCCCTAAAGTTTAGAAATCAGAGATTTTGGCTAATGAAGCACAGTCTTCACAGGAAATGTTCACTCTATGTAGAGCCACTGAACACAGGTTCTCAAAGGGTCCCAGACTCAGTTAGAGGCCATAAAGAGTGTTTTCCTGTCCCCACTGGCTTTAGGAAGTTTTCAGTAAATACTATCCTGAGCTATGTTGAGCCTTATGACCTATGCTGAGCCTTATTTTAAAGGCTCAATAGACTGCCATAGGAATAAAAGAGTGTAACACACAGTGTCCTTCCTCATCAGGAAAGAGGAATAACTGATTTTTTTTCAAAGTAGAGCACAATGAGAAAGATGATAGTTATAATAATGTTTTTTTTTTAATTGAGAGTTTTTCTTTTCATGCTGTGCCTGTTCTTGTAATCTATAAATTGATCCATTCAATATGGCACATTATTTTGCTCTTGTTCTAGGTGTTTCCTGTCCAAATCAATTGTTTTTGATTATGCCAATGTCACATGCTATAATTTTAGGTGAACAGAAAGGGATAGGCGCTTTCACCAAATTTCTTCTACTGAAACCTCTCCTTTGAAGTTAAGAATCATGAACAGCAATTGAAGGGGGAAAAAAAAAAAAAAACAACTCTGGTTAACTCATCTTTCTGAGAGGAGTGGAGAACAGGTACCACATGCTATAATTTTAGGTGATCAGAAACGGGTAGGAGCTTTCACCAAACTTCTACTGAAACCTGTCATTAGAACTTCAGACCCATGAATAACATTTTAGGAAATACTTAGGAGCCATGAATAGCAATTGAGTTAACCAGGTTAACTAAATTAGATTTTAGTTAACCTGGTTAACTCTTATCTTTCTGAGAAGAGTGGAGAACAGTTGCTTCAGAAGTATTGATGACTCTTCACCCTATTTCCCTTCGTAACGTCCCAAATTATCAAAAATCACATGGTTTGTCAGACATTTCTTGAATTATCAGTTGCTGTTTTGCCAGTAGATCAATTTTGGATGAGTATTATAACCATCAAATTCTATATAGAATAAATCTCCTTCGCAAATAACATCCGATGTTTATGAAGTTGAAGACATGGACTATTTAGAGGCAGAATTACTGTTTCTAACAGATAGCCTAATTTTTCTGTTACATCACTTCTGCTACAGTTAACCAGATATACACTTACATTACCATGTTTGTGCTGGATCTGAAAAAAAAATGATGTAATTTTTTACTTTTGGCATTGATGAATGCTTTACCATGAAAATATGTGAAGTATCCTATGCCCTTATCAATAAACAATATTCTTGGTTAATGATTTAAAAAATGCATATTCTGAATAGAAGTTCGTTGTAAGAAACTGTTCTGTGCTTTCAATAACTGAAAAACTGCCGCTTTTTGTTTAATTCTTATTTTCTCAGTCTCACCTCTCCAACTTCACAAGGGAAAATGCACTTTTAGATTTTCTCTTAATTCAATTCTTTAACTTCCCACTCCACTGACTTATTTTTGTTTCTAAATGGAATCTAATTGTACCCACACATACCCATTAACATTAACATAAAGAAAAACCTATTTCCTTCTCTAGAGATCTTAGGGTCTGCTCTGGGGCAATCAAGAGAAGTGAGTGACCTGTATATTAGTTGGGTCTCCATAGCTCTCATCATTTAAAATATTGACTTTCTCCATGATCCACTTCCCCAGATCATCAGCATCTCGCTTGAAAACTTGTAAGTGATAGGAATCCTCAAGCTTCTGACCCCTCTCAGCGACCCGCTCCTTGAACCTTTGATACCGAGTCAACACTTCCTGACGCCTCTCCTGGATCTCTTCTGCTGTTTCCAAAACCTTTGGCCCACTGCTCTCCACAACCTGCAAGTTAAAAAGATTCTGTTAATTGCTAGTTCTCAAATATTTAAGGTGTTGCCCCGCTTATATGTGCCAAGGCATTTACTCATGTTAGACCTATATTCAGATATCCTGAAGTCTGTAGGGACTGGTGTTAGAAGAGCTGTAGTATATTTATGTAACTTTTAACCAGATATAGCTACTGTTTAGGTTAAAAATTCTTGATTATCCAGAAGACTCTCCCCATTTTTTACATAAATTTGTGCTAGCATTTAAGTTCTAGAGATAGAATTAAATTGAACTGATCATGGAGCAAGTTTAAGTTAGCAAAATCACAGAATTTCAGATAGATAAAAAGAAATACAATGTTATTGCTTTCAAGGACTAAAAAGGTGTTGAGAAGTGCTTATTATTTTTAACTCAATTTAGTAAATAATTAAGAATGACTTGCAATTAATTTAGTTAATGATATATGTAATAGTTTGAAAATTTTTTCTTCATACTTAAAAATAAAGCTCATATATTGTTTACTCTTTACTTGCTTTACTCACAAACACTATAAATCAAAAGTTCAGCCATCTTCTACCCAATTATCACAAATTTCAAATTATTAGCATGTCTTCAATTGATTTTTGAAATATACAACCTTTTACTCTAAAATAATATATAAGTATCCTTTTCCCAGAGAGGGACCCAATCTGTTTGTGACAATATCCAGCAAAATCACCATAGGGTTCACCTTCATTCATCCGGATATAGATACCATTTTCCCTAGCTTACCTCAGCCAAAATGTTTCATATAGAGTTTAAATTTTAATCTCCCGTTATTCCTCCTAATTGCTACTCTGCGAATTGCCATTACTGGCATGGCTATAGAATTAGATCATTCCATGGAGACTCATGTTGTTACCGGGTGTTATTTTGCTTCAAGTTCCCTACTTATTCTCTATGGGAACAGACTTAAGTCATTACTGGGTCTTGGTGTTGCACAGACATAAGCTCAAGGTTATTGTTCACAAAAAATAGTTAAAATTAAAATTATCTACTTGTTAAAAGCAAAAGTAATGATTAATGTTCTTGGGAAAGATAGTATAGAAAGTTTAAAGGAGACACCTTTCCTAATAATATTAGTGACTAATTGCATGGAAGAGAAGTATGTACTCACGGTTTCCTTTGGAAATTGCTCCATTTTTTCAAAAGGTTTAGAACCTGGCAAGATAAAATGTGTCAGAGAGAGAGAGAGAAAATGAGAGAAATAATTCAGATGGAACTGTCTAGTTGAATGCAAATAGAAATACAGAAACGTTAAGTATGTGGGGGGCGGGGGGAACACCTCTTGCTTGGTCCTAGAATCTCACCAGCCCCACACAATCAACATTATCTTTCGAAGACATATTCAGCTGAGGCAACTGCTAACTATTGCAGATACTGGGTGACTCAGCAGTTTTGGGAGGCTCTGGCTCTCAAAGTTACTCAATGAGACTTAAAAAATGAAAGTAAGGTTTTTGGATGAAAACTTAGGGGAAAAACCCCATATATTGCTGGAAATACAGTTCAACAACTTCATCCAACTCAACTGCAGATTTTTGACAGCCTTTAGGTCAATGAATTATCCTGGCTTTTTCTATAGAGTCTTTCACAAAATAAGATTTTATTTCTAACCTCATCAATTTGGTATTTAAAAATCTGATTTAGTTGTACCCTTGATCATTTAAATGGAAGGAACAAAAAAAGTTATATGATGTGTTCACTAATATTTTGTAAAACAAAAATTAGGATACCTTATTTGAAAACTAATGATGTCACAAAAATGTTGAAAATATGGCTGACTTCTAATGTATATGGTACAAATTATCATATTTTATGTACTAATTTTAATGGAGAACAAAAAGAGGTAGACTTTTTTCCATAGGTATAGTTATTTTAGACTAATTTACAACAGTGAAAGAAATAAGGAAAAAGAAAATAGTGGGGCGCTCTTAGACCTCTCTACAAGCCAGTGGGGCTATCCATGCCAAACTTCATTCCAGTGTAAATACAACTTGAATAATCTAACTTCCATGATCTACAAGAGAAGATTTTGATTCTACGTTTGTGGTTTCCCCTGTTCTTGGACCTCACAGAGAAAAACTGAGAGTCCTTTACATTCTCTTCTTGAAAGTCTGGATTACTTTCCTTTTCCATATAGTTTCATTATATTCAAGTCAAATTTAGTAGTAAAGGCAGGAACATAATTTTAGAGACTGCACTATAACACATGCACTGAGGAATATTTGCCTGAAGTTGGGATAAGGAGAGGAAATTATTTTATCTTTAAGAGAAAAGAACCAATATCTATGAAATATTTACATATTAACATGATCAATTTACATTAATTTCTAATCATTAAAAATTCTGTGAGGCAGGTATTATCATACCCATTTTTATACGAGAAAACATTTTATATGAGAAAACTAAAAAACAAAGTTTCATTCTATGGTTATTTGGTTTGAAAGCATTTAAATAGTCAAATCCATATCAATATGACTCTCATGGCACTCTGCTCCTCATTTTTTTAGTCAATCTTCTCTTTGTCCGTCAACATTATTTATTGTTTCCCTGTTCCAGAATCATCTTACCAAGAATGTCAAATATGTGATAACCTTGTGACCAAAGAAATTGTATGGCCCATTGTGAATAGTGCCGTAATAAACATATGTGTGCATGTGTCTTTATACTAGTATGATTTATAATCCTTTGGGTATATACCCAGTAATGGGATTGCTGGGTCAAATGGTATTTCTGGTTCTAGACCTTTGAAGAATTGCCACACTGTCTTCCACAATGGTTGAACTAACTTACACTCCCACCAACAGTGTAAAGGCATTCCTATTTCTCCACATTGTCTCCAGCATCTGTTGTTTCCTGACTTTTTAATGAATGCTATTCTAATTGGCATGAGATGGTATCTCATTGTGGTTTTGATTTGCATTTCTCTAATGACCGGTAATGATGAGCTTTTTTCATATGTTTGCCGGCTGCATAAATGTCTTCTTTTGAGAAATGTCTATTCATATCCTTTGCTCACTTTTTGATGGGGTCATTTGTGTTTTTTTCTTGTAAATTTGTTTAATTTCCTTGTAGATTCTGGATATTAGCCCTTTGCAACCAACCCAAGTGCCTATCAATGATAGACTGGATTAAGAAAATTTGGCACATATACACCATGGAATACTAGGCAGCCATAAAAAAGGATGCGTTTACATCCTTTGCAGGGATATGGATGAAGCTGGAAACCATCATTCTCAGCAAACTATCATAAGGACAGAAAACCAAATACCACATGTTCTCACTCATAAGTGGGAGTTGAACAATGAGAACACATGGACAGAGGGAGGGGAATATCACACACTGAAGCCTCTTGGGGGGTGGGGGTGGGCTAGGGGAGGGATAGTATTAGGCGAAATACCTAATGTAGATGACAGGTTGATGGGTGCAACAAATCACCATGATATGTGTATACCTATGTAACAAACCTGCACATTCTGCATATGTGTCCCAGAACTAAAATATAATCATCATAATAAAAAGAAAATAAAAATGCTTACTAATTCTATAATGTTTATTTTTTATAAAAGAAATAGTGTGGTCCAATCAGCAGAACTGATCATAAGGAAATAAAAATGTCTTTTCAACATATGTGCTGGAAAAATTGCATATTCACATAAAAAAAAGAAATTGGACCCTTATGCTATGTACAAAAATCAATTCAAATGGGATTAAAGACTTAAATTACAACCTGAAACTGTAAAACTGCTGGAAAAAAAAACAAAAGGAAAAAGCTTCATGACTTTTATCATATATAATGAGAATTATATATTTAGTATTTTATACAATTTTAAAAGGGTGGGGATAATTTGGAGGGCTGTTGTATCTGGCCATGGTTATCACCTCAGGGAGGGTTTGTACTTTACATAGTAGTTTAATCAGCACTAAACAGCTTGCCTTAGCCTCTGCTCAGGCACCAGAGCAAAGTGATCTGTTTGGTCTTGCCAGTTACTTCTTGGATATGGTACCAGAAACAAAGGCAACAAAAGCAAAAATAGACAAATTGGACATCTTCTGCACAGCAAAGAAAACAGTCAACAACAACAAAAAAGTTCACTGACGGAATGGAAGAAAATATTTGCATACATCTAACAAGGGGTTAAAATCCAAAATGTACAAGGAGCTTCTTCAAATCCATAGCAAAAATGAAAATTAGAAAATGAGCAAAGGACTTGAACAGATGTTTTTCCAAAGAAGATATGCAATTGGCTAACAGGTATAAGAAAAGGTGCTCAACATCACTAATTATCAGGGAAATGCAAATCAAAGCGATACTGAGATATTATCTCACATCTGTTAGGATGGCTATTCTCAAAGGAATAGAAAGATAAGTATTGCTGAAAATGTGGAGAGGTTGGAACAATTGTACACTGTTGACAGAAATGTAAAATGGTGCAGCCACTGTAGAAAACAGTGTAGCATTTCCTAAAAACTAAAAATAGAACTATCATATAATCTAGCAGTCTCGCTTCTGGATACACATCCAAAAGAATTAAAATCAGGATTGTAAGGAGATATTTACACTTTTGCACTTTTATGTTTATTGCAGCACTATTAACAAAAACCAAGAAATAGAAACAATTGAAATGTCTATGACTGATGAAAGTGGCATGTACATGCAATTGAAATAATTCAGTCATAATAACAAATGGAATCCTGTCACATATGACATGAGTGAACCTTGATGAAACTATGCTGAGTGAAATAAGCCAGTCACAGAAGGACAAATAACTGCAAGATACTACTTATATGAAGTATATAAAATAGTCCAACTCATAGAAACAGAGTAAGTCGTGCTCGTCAGAGGCTGAGGGAAGGAAAAATGGGTATTAAATAGGTATGAAGTTTTATCCATGAAACATGATTGAGTTCCAGAGCTGTGCTGTACAACACATCACATAAATGTTAACAATACAGTATTGTACACTTCAAAATGTGTTAAGAGGATAGATCTCATGTTAAGTTTCTCACCACATTAGGAAAAAAGTATATAAGAATCATAGTCTTTTTTTTTTTTGAAATGGAGTCTCGCTGTTGCGCAGGCTGAAGTGCAGTGGTGCGATCTCGCTTCACCACAACCTCTGCCTCCCGGGTTCAAGTGATACTCCCGACTCAGCACCCCAGTAGCTAGGATTACAGGTGCCTGCCACCATGCCTGGCTAATTTTGTATTTTTAGTAGAGACAGGGTTTCATCATGTTAGCCAGGCTGGTTTCGAACTCCTGACCTCAGGTGATCCACCCGCCTCGGCCTCCCAAAGTGCTGGGATTACAGGCGTGAGCCACAGCACCTGGCCAGAATCAAAGTCTCTAGAGCAAAACTGCAGTGTGGAAGTCCACAGGAGACATTCAGGGGAAAGTTTTGATACATAAAAACTGGTGAATTCCTTGAGTTTTCCGTCATTGTAGGCGGCAGAGATTCATGGTAAAGTTTGCTCTGACAGTACTCTGGCATTTAATGACTTAAAATTCAGTCCTACCCTGCACTCAAAGTCCCTCGAAACCAACATTGATTCTCTAGTCTCTAAGCATTGTTTATGATTATTAGTCCACGTAACGAGGCATGTTCCTGAGACAGATGGAAGGGCATGATGAAAAAGTCTTATACCTTGAAGGTTTAACACTTGGACCTCTGACTTTCTTTTTCTACTTCTACAACCTCCCAGGAGTATTCATTGGTTCTCATCACATAGAGACCCTTATTTAAAAGGACTCAGGAAAAAAAAAAAAAAAAAATGGATGGCAAATACCATGGAAGTATAAAAGGAAGTACAATCTATGAAACTGCATGCCCCAAATGCCCATCAATGATAGACTGGATAAAGAAAATGTGGCCCATACACACCATGGAATACTATGCAGCCATAAAAAAATGAGTTCTTGTCCTTTGCAGGGACATGGATGAAGCTGGAAACCATCATCCTCAGCAAACTAACAGGAACAGAAAACCAAACACTGCATGTTCTCACTCACAAGTGGGAGCTGAACAATGAGAATACATGGACACAGGAAGGGAAACATCATACACTGGGGCCTGTTGTGGGGTGAGGGGCAAGGGGAGGGAGAGCATTAGGACAAATACCTAATGCATGAGGGGCTTAAAACCTAGATGATGGGTTGATAGGTGCAGCAGACCACCACGGCACATGTATTCCTATGTAACAGACCTGCATGTTCCACACATGTATTCCATAACTCAAAGTAAAATAATAAAATAAAATAAAATAAAATAAATAAAAACTGCATGCTATGCTATATAAATTGGTGCTGAGAGGTTACAGGAGACACCAGTGTTTGTTACAGACA
Organism: Chlorocebus sabaeus; assembly: GCF_047675955.1. NCBI lineage: Eukaryota > Metazoa > Chordata > Mammalia > Primates > Cercopithecidae > Chlorocebus > Chlorocebus sabaeus. The sequence continues at coordinate 4,599,124 of NC_132923.1, read as the reverse complement.
GATTATTTAAAGAGAAAATTGGAAAAGAGCTCTATTTTTTATTAGAGAATTACGAACTTGAGTAATAAGTAAATTTTCAAATAAAGTTAAGGGGTAAATAATCTTAGAGGACTTGAAGTGAAGTGAAAGTGAATACAGTTAGCTGTAAAAAGAAACCCTTTATTTTTTAAATTGTATTATCTAAATGCTCTGGCCCATTTAGAAGTCAAAAATTAGAGAGATTTTAAAGTGAGAATTATATATTTAGAAATATTTTACACCACTTTTTTACAAGGGCAGGAATAATTTGGAGGGTTGTTGTATTTGGCCATGGTTATCACCTCTGGGAGGGTCTGTACTTTACATGGTAGTTTAATCAGCACTGAACAGCTTGCCTCAGCCTCTGTTCAGGCATCAGAGCAAAGTGATCTGTTCGATTTTCTAGACTCAGAAACTTTAAGAGATGTTTTAGTTCCAAAAATTATAAAGTCTTCTCAGCTGGAATCACTAAAATCCCTACCTGTTTTCTGTGGATCTTTTGGAGTTCAGCTTTTTCTGCGGATTACCAATAAAGACAAATATTTTAACTTAAATGTAAAACTATTTTTTCTCATAAAAATTTTATTATTTTAAAGTTTTACTTTTTGTTCTGCAGAAATAGTTTTTGTTTTAAAATTTCTCAAATTTTGACTTATAAATGGGCTAGAACAGTAGATAATGTCATTCAAAAAAATTTACAAGGCCTTTTGCAGTTTACTGTAGCCACTTTGATTTATCACTTTAGGTCTTCTAAGGTTATCTGTCCCTTGACTCTTTGCTTACAAAACTGCAAACTTGAGGAATATATAAGTTATCAAATGTGTATATTGCTCATTTATAATTCTCTAATCAACAAAATAGAACTCTTTTCTTTTCCTATCTTAATCATCTCTCACTTTCTTATTTATTTTATTATTTTTCTGTTAACTTACTTGGTTTTACTGCTTTGAGTAAGAAAAATCCTAAAAGCATGGTTTTCCTAAACGCAATTAACTATGTAATTGAAATTGGAAGACAGCTTAGGCCAATAGAACATACACTGCATTTGAAGGTGAACCATCTGATTTAAATTCTTGTTCCAGCATTTAATGATCAGATGATTACTGGAAATTTACTTAAAATTTATTAAGCATATAATAATTACAGTATGACTAATGCCTATTCCAGAAAATCATTATGTGGTTCAATTTAGTTAGAAGACTAAAAAGCATTTTGCATATAAGTCTACATAGTAAAAGAATTATTATTGTAAACTGATTTGAATAATGTCAACCACATATATTTAAGCCTTTAAATTTATACATTTCATTGTGAAACATTCAATTTTTAAAACCAGAGGGTAAAGAACAGGGATTTAATATGGGATAATTTCTCATAAATCTAAGTACTTCTTTCTTAAAGAATAATTTTTCAATGTATCATTAGCATGTCTTGCACAAAGTTGCTTCATGCTCCTGTCCACTAATAATTATTTCTGATTACAACAATCCTGAAGGGAATTATCTAAGCCTAAATTATCAGAAGTTTTACAAAACCAGCATACTTGGTCCATTCAGGGAAATACACTTAAAAAGAGCTCAATGGAAGAATATAATTTCTCATTTGAATAGAGGCAAGTAGGAAATAAAGCTCAGTGTGGAACTAAACGTATCACTGCCTTCAAAACTATGACTAAATGATGAAGTTTAATTACTATGTTTATGGTACCAGAGTCTCAAGATATTAATGAAAGGCCCCTTTAACATCTAGGTTTATGTCAGTCATACAAATCTAAGTGGATTACCTATTGTATAGCTTCATTTCACTATTAAACATTGTCTCTATGGGCCGGGTACTGTGACTCACGCCTGTAATCCCAGCACTTTGGGAGGCTTAAGTAGGCAGATGACTTCAGGTCAGGAGTTCAAGACCAGCCTGGGCAACATGGTGAAACCCCTGTCTCTACCAAAAAAAAAAAAAAAGAAAAAAAATGAAAATTCGGTGGGTGTGTGGCAAATACCTGTGATTCCAGTTACTCAAGAGACTGAGACACAAGGTTCACTTGAACCCAGGGAAGCTGAGGTTGCAGTGAGCAGAGATTGTGCCACAACACTTTGGTCTGAGGGACAGGGCAAGATTCTGTCTTTAAAAAAAAAAAAAAATTATCTCTAAGTGCAAATATACTCTGCATCTTATCTTTACACATTCTCTCTCCCATCCCTGCCATTCTCTGTTGAATATGAAATAGCCTGAGTTTCCAAATTAAAAGCAGGGTCTTGAAGAGATATTTGTACACCAATGTTAACAGCAGCACTATTCACAATAACTAAACAGTGGAAACAACCCAAGTGTGCATGGATAAATGAACAGATAGACAAAATGTGGTATACAAGAGAATATTCCGTGGCCATGAAAAGAAAACTCTGACACATGGTATGAACACAAGACTCAACATGGATGAACCTTCAAGAAATTATGCTAAGCGACATAAGCCAGTCACAAAGGACAAATACCATATGATTATTCATATGATACACAGAGTGGTCAAATTCAGAAAGCAGAAAGTATTATAGAAGGGTCATTGCCAGCAGCTGAAGGGAGAAGATAATCAGGAATTATGATTTAAGGCTAAAGTTTCAGTTTTGTAAGATGAAAAGAATTCTGTAGACAGGCCAGGAGCAGTGACTCACACCTATAATCGAGCACTTTGGGAGGCCGAGGTGGGTAGATCACTTGAGGTCAGGAGTTTGAGACCAGTCTGGTGGTGAAACCCCATCTCTACTAAACATGGTGAAACCCCATCTCTACTAAAACTACAAAAATTAGCCAGGAGTAGTGGCGCATGCCTCTAGTCCCAGCTACTCGGGAGACTGAGGCAGGAGAATTGCTTGAATTCGGGAGGTGGAGGTTGCAGTGAGCTGGGATCACTCCATTGTACTCCAGCCTGGGCAACAGAGCAAGAGTCCGTCTCAAAAAAAAAAAAAAAAAAAGAAAGAAAGAAAATTCTGATAATAATAGTTGCATTACAATGTGAATATACTAATGCCATGAAACTGTATACCTAAAAGTTTCAGGTTATGTATAATTTAACACGATTAAAAAAATATTCTGACATACACGCACCCAGAGATACCATGTGTAAATGTGGGTAAACATAGTTTTGTTAATCCTGGAAGTAAATACAGAGAACTTATTAATGGCGTTACCTCTGAGAATGAGAATTATTGTTAAAAATATTTTTAGTGTATCTTAAACTTCTAAATTCTTAAAAGAATACTGATTTTATATATTAGGTATAATAAAAATTGATATAAAAATACTATTTTATGGACTCATGAGAAAGAAGATAGGAAAAATAACTGTTTCTATAAAAATACCTTTCTACCCAGGAATACTATAAAAGCTTACTATTAAAAAATGACATTTCTTAAAAAAATAAACAAAAAAGAAAATTGAATTTCCTTTCCTATAATGTATAGCTTCAAGACATAAAGACTGCCTCTAATTATTCATTTATTCATTCAGCAAACTATTACCAAGAGTTTCTATGGGCAAAGCATTCTGTTAAGCTTTGGGAATGTGGAGATGAACGAAGTAAGATACCTTCTTTCAATTAGCATACAGATTAGAGAGACATAAGATATATAAACTGTGACATAAGAAAGTATAAAAATCATGCCAAATAGAGAGTCCAAACAATGTGTTAAAGAAACAGAGAAATGTGTGTTTACTACTATATGAATATGCTGGAGAAGACATCAGGGGAGAGACCCTATTTTATGACTCTCGCTGGATTCAAAAAATAGTAAACCAAGGACCTGTGCATAGTTTTATCCTAGTTTCTTTGAATTCTGTGGTAGTCAACCCCTGAGGACATTTACTAAGTCCACAGAGATAATCAGAATGACTAAACATCGTTTACTACCTGTACATCAAAAAAGGACACACTGAACATGTTAATGTAAATATTTGCATAAATATTCCTGGGTAATTAGGAGGTGTGAATTTGGTCTTATTTGACATGATGTGTGAATATCATTGATTGGCGCATGTGCTTTTTTATTGCTTTTTTTTTATTTATCTCTTTTTTCCTCAGACTACAGATAATTGTGTTGAAGAATGGTGACAGCACTGCAAACATTAGACTGGATGGATGCAAACTTTAGACTGGACTGATCCCAGAAAAAGGAGTACTTGGCAGAGAAGAGCAGGTACATCAGGGCTACATTTCCAAAAAAGAATAAGAAGATAGCAAGGTGGGAAGCACAGGTAGAAAATGCCTTTTGGCATCCACCAGCAGAGCAGTTTCTTAGGATCACTGCAATAATCAGGATGTAAGCCAAAATCACAAGCATTACAGCTGTGATGATCTCCACAGCATACACAATATTCACAACTTTGATTAATACAACTGCGCCAGTGTCCACACACACTAGATTCAGGATAGGATCAAGGTCACAGAAAATATTCTGGATTTGATTTGGACCACAAAATGGCAGTGTGGATATCCAAGCAATCTCAGGGAGCAGCGTGAAGAAGCCACAGATGCAACAACCTAGAGTCACCTGAGTGTGGTGCTGAGGTGCCACGATTGTGGGATAGTGAAAGGGATTACAGATGGCCAGGTATTTCTCCATAGCCATGGTGGTGAGCAAGCAAACCTCAGTGATGACGAGGGAGTGAAAGAAATACATCTGCAAGAGGCAACCATCCAGGGAGATGGTCTTCTGATCATTGGCTAGGTTGAAGAGCATCTTGGGGATGGTGATGGTGGTATACCAGATCTCTAGGAAAGAGAGGATACTGATGAAGAAATACAAGGAGCTGTGCAAGCAGAAATCCAGTTCGATGGCAAAGAACGCCATAAGACTGCCAATGATGGTGAACAGATAAATGAGCAGCAGAAGGATAAAAAACAAAAGCCAGCCAGGCGTGGTGACTCATGCCTGTAATCCCAGCACTTTGGGATGCCGAGGCAGATGGATCACCTGAGGTCAGGAGTTGGAGACCAACCTGGCCAACATGGTGAAACCCTGTCTCTAGTAAAAATATAAAAATTAGCTGGGCGTGGTGGCAGGCGCCTGTAATCCCAGCTACTGAGGAGGGTGAGGCAGGAGAATCACTTGAACCTGGGCGGTGGAGGTTGTAGTGAGCCGAGATCATGCCACTGCACTCCAGCCTGGGTGAAAGAGCGAGACTCTGTCTCAAAAACAAAACAAAAACAAACAAACAAAAAACCCCAGCTCACCCTCCTGCAAGCAAGGAAAGCCAGTGAATACAAATTCAATCACGACTGTCTGATTCTTATTTATCATCTTCTCAGTTGTGAGGCAAAAAAGAAATGAGGATTCCGGATGTCTAGTTTAGAAAACCAATTGGATATTCAATTTATTAATTTATTACATTTTCATTAGTTTATTCAAATATTTAGCAAGTGCTCACTTTGTTCCATGTACTGTATACTATGCCAGAATGAAAAGGGCCGCTATTTTAAAAGCCAGCATTCCAAATACATAAGTTGCTGCATTTGTCCTAGCCAGCCACCCCATGAGATTCACCTCCAGTAGAGGTGGCAGGGAGTGAAATGGACTCCATGAGGGTTGTTACTTTTGGTGGTTTAATGCTCTATTTTGGTCCGGTTGGCGTCCTGCCAGGAGGTGGCGCTTTCCAATGAGCATCAGCTGTGGTAGTATGGAGAGGAACTGGTAGTGGGTGGGGCCCTAGAACTCCCAAGGTTATAAGCCCTTTGCCTTCGGCTACCAGAGTGGGAAGGACCATCAGGTGGGGGCAGGGCTAGGCATGTATAAGCTTAGACTCTCCCTGGGCCATCTAACTACGGCTGCTGTTGGGGATGGGGGTGAGGTTCCCAGGTCAATGGAGTTGTGTACCTAGGAGGATTATGGCTGTCTCTGCTGAGTCATGCAGGTTGTCAGGGAAGTGGGAGAAAGCTGGCAGCCACAGGCCTCACCCAGCTCCCACACAAATGAATGACTGATCTCATTACTTCCACTGTGCCCTCACAATAGCCCCGAGTCTGTTTCCAGGTAGTGGGCAAGCAGGGCTTGAGAACTTGTCCCAGGCTACCCGCCTCTAGCTTCGAAAGAAAAGGGCTTGGTTCTTCCCCTGCCTATGGAATCTGCACACCAGATTCGAGTCCTCCCCCAAGTTCTGACCAGGAGGTTTCTCACCCCATTCAAATTGTTAAAAAGTTCAGCTGGGGATTTCTTTCTCCCTGTGGTGTTTTTTCCCCTTCTCCTGTGGCCACCCTCCCAGTGGATCCCTAGTTACTTAGTGGATAATGAAAAGCCAAAGAACTATTTCAGTTTCTTCTATTTCTTAAGCCCTAATTCCCCCTGAATTATGAGATTCTGGACATCAGAGAATAAACCTTGGACCTATGTTGTTCCAACACTTAAAACACTCTCCAGCACATAGTAAATAATATACATATTATCTACCTCTAATTTGGGATGGAAAAATTCTGATGATTCTTGGGAAATTGTGCTCCTAAATTCCGATGAGCCTTTTTTTGCCAATGGAAGTGGCCTCCCTACCCGCAGTGATATCAGCCTTTCTACTTCCTTCTGAGGTAATTAACCTTGTTTTGCTGAGAAAATTGCCCCTGAAGCAATTGCCATGCAAAACAATACAGATTCTCCTCAGGACCCATCCCCACTATTCCTCTTTTCTTCTAGACCTAGAGCTAGATTCAAGACCCAGGAGGTCTCCAAAGATGAGGTATAATATGCAACTGGTCAAGAAGTGTGCTACATTGTTTAAGCTCAAGTTTACACAATAAAGAGAACATATATGAGAATAGATAATAAGGATGTGGAAAAATAGTGGAAGGAACACAAAGTTGGATCAAATCAAATTTATTGATATGGGCTCACTAAGCAGAGATTTTGAATTTAATGTTGCAGCTCAGGGAGTAGGAAAGGGCTCTAATAGTTTGGTTGGTTGGTTGGTTGGTTGGTTGACCTGTAGAAAGGTGACCCAAAACATGACCCACCAAAAGCAGAGGAAATGCTTGAAATTGGACTGTTATTCCACAGATTCCACAGTGAAGGGAAGGAAGAGTATGTCTGGTATACAGGAGATTCTTTAGGATATCTTTTAGTATTTCCGTGCCCTGTGATTAAGGCCAATAAAAAATAACAACACCCCAATCCAGAAAGGACTACTAATGACCAAGATCCTTGAGGAATTAATGTTTGGGTCACCATATCAGTTAAGGAACTATGACCAACTGACGTGCCTGATGAAGGCAAAGTGAATACAGAATGAGTAGTAGAAGAAGGTAGTTATAAATACTAGCTATGATAACATGACCAGTTATAAAAATGGAAACTGTAATTATAATTGCCAGGAGTGTTTCCTCCTTATTTTGTTGTGAACATGTTTATATATATACACACACACACATATATACACACACATTAGCAAATGTGCTTTCTTCTCTTACTTTTATCATATAAGACACATTGCTTTATATCAATATTTAATCATTGTTAATTTTACACCATAACGTTTAAGTTATGAAATATTAAGAAAAATAAACATCACTCAAGGACTTTACTAACTCTTCTGATCCATTGAAACCCTAAATAGAACAAAAAAGTAAAGGAAGGGCAAATTTGTTTTTGTTTAGACGGGATATTCTTCTCCTTCTGCCTTTGGACACTGGGTGCTCCAATTCTCAGGCCTTTGGACTTGGACCTGAGTTTATACTATTGGCTTCCCTTGTTTTCAGGCCTTCAGACTTAGGCTAAATTACGTCACCAGTTTTCCTGGTTCTCATGAAGTTCTTGGTCTCCATAAGTATATGAGCCAATATTTAAAACACATCTTTGTAGATAAATAGATAGACATTCTATTAGTTTGGTGTCTCCAAAGAATGTTAGATAATACATCTCTCTATTTCTCAAGAATATAGCTAGAATATTAAAAAATGTAGCACGGTAGTTAAAAGAAATGGTTTTGAACAAGCACAGACCTGGGTTCAAATTATAACAGCCTCTTACTAAATGTGTATCCTTGGACAAAAGCTTAAACCCTATAAGCTATAGCTTCCTCCTTCTTAAAGCAGTACTGATATCAACACCTATTGCAAAGAATTTCTATAAAGTAACATATGTGTATGTGTGTGTGTATGACAATGTCTTAAATGTGAAGAGTGCCCAATAAGTGGAAAATTGCATTAATATTATTATCGATAAATATAATTACAATTGTGAATATACTATGGTGTATTAGTCAGGGTTCTCTAAAGGGACAGAACTAATAGGATAGATGTATTATTAAAGTGTGTTGACACACTATCACAAGAAGAGGTACCACAATCGGCCATCTGCAAGCTGAGGAGCGAGGAAACCAGTCCAAGTCCCAAAGCTGAAGAAGAACTTGGAGTCTGGTATTCCAGGGCAAGAACCATCCAACACAGAAGAAAAGTGTAGGCCAGAAGACTAAACCAGTCTAGTCTTTCCATGTTCTTCTGCCAGCTTTTATTCTGACTGACCTGGCAGCTGATTCAATTGTGCCCACCCAGATTGAGGGTGGGTCTGCCTCTCCCAGTCCACTGACTCAAGTGTTAAATCTCCTTTGGCAACACCCTCACAGACACACCCAGGAACAATGCTTTGCATCCTTCAATCCAATCAAGTTGACACTCAGTATTAACCATCACATATGGTATTTTATTATTACTAGTAAAAATTTGATTAATAAATGCAGTGAAATTTTAGGTAAAATAAATATATTTAAAACTATCAGGGAATAAGTTAGCAGCTTCTATCCTCTCCAGGCCAGAAGACGTATGTTTCCTTAATCCAGTGTATTCACATTTACAAGGTAACGGGAACATCAACACATGATGAACTTTTTTTCTGTTTTATTTTCTCTTGTTTTTCCCTCAGCTTGAAATATTTTTTCATTACCTGCACACACACACACACACACACACACAGAACTAGTAAAATTACTTTATGTTCATAATTTGAAATGAAGGTATGTTTAATCACAGAAGGTTTTAAGGCAGGCTAATAAAGCAATCAGATCTAAGTTGTAAGAACAGCTCAGTTTGCAAGGGGGAAAGAAGCTTGAAGTTGAGAAAGTATGCATGTAAAGCAGGTAGTGTTAGCTATATTAACTTTTAGGGATATTGATAATATTTAGGAAATGATTGTTGCAAAACTTAAAAGTGGAAAGGACAGAGAAAAAATGGTATGCCCCTTTCATATAATGGAGCTTTATGTGTATCAGCTCTGTAACAATATTGCACTTACAATAGCATCAATTAGTCAACAAATTAGAAAAACAATGACATTTTTCATGTCATTTGAAGAAGATTAAAAATACTTGACTTAAACTCAGTGATACTTCTTGCATTTCTTTTTCCCTCTGTCCTCCTGTTCTTAAACCAAGTATCCCCTAAAGCCTTTCTTTTACCCAGACCCCCTGCACTCACAATCAACAGGTTTTCTCTGATTTTTCTTCTCTTCTGTATCCCAACTTTTATTTGATAGCATTACCCCTTTTTATAAGGTCTCTCCTTAACTTCTATCTTCCCATTTGGTTTTAAAATATCATAAGATTTAGGAGTAAAAGTAATGGAAAGATTGTGGCACAAAAGTGGGGAAATCACACTGATAGCTATAGGATTTGTGTTGGCCGGCTAGAGAAGGGTAAAAATTTATTAACATTTGCACAGTAATAAGCTTTATCCTATCTTAGCTGAATAATGAGCCCTGGAGAAAAATCGCTTTTTATAAAGCGTGTATGACATGAAAACTCAGCAAGAGAAAGAAGCATCACCAAGGTAGGATAGAAATGAGTTTGGAATTCTAAAGCCAAAGAAGAGAGCCTGAAAGATTGTTGCCTAACACAATTGATCGATTGTCTAAAACAATCAGAGTGCAGCATGGTGGCAGGTTGGTTTATTCATTCAACAGATAGATTTTATGTTTATTACTTAATATGTACAATGCATTTGATCACAGTGAATGCAACATCTGGGTTTTTTTATTTATCATGAAAAACTGATTATTTAATGAGTAACTTAATTAAATCGCTTATTGATCAATACTTGGATACTCAATTTATAAATTTGAATCATTTTTCAACTATAGAAGCTGAAGGCACCATGTATAAAACTTAGTCTTATGAAGGATACTTTTTAAATGACCATGTCTTACAGACAAATATGTTAATTGCTTTAAAATTAAAGTAGATATTTACACAGAACATTTCAACACGATGAATTTACTACAAATAACTTGAGTGGCAGAAAGTTTAATTAATAAAATCAGATTGAAAAATATGTCTAACTGAGTAAAGATTAAATAGAAGCTATTGACTTTAGCTATTACTGAATTGGTTCTTTTTTTTTTTTTTTTTTTTTTTGTGAGCTTTGGGAGACCAGTTTCAATAAAAGGCTAATAGGAAAAGACAGATTGCTGAGAGTTGAAGGTGAAGAGAAACCACCAACTATACAGGATCTCAACTAAAAGATCTTACTGGAGGTCCCTTGTCTTATGGAAAAAAAAATACTTTAGCTTGACCTATGTGCTTTTTTATAGTTTCTTTTATTTCTTTATTCCTCAGGCTATAGATAATGGGGTTGAAGAAGGGAGACAAAACTGCAAAGGCCAGAGCAATGGCTGTATCCCAGAACAAGGAGTAGGTGGCAGAGAAGCGTAGGTACATGAGAGCCACACTGCCAAAAAAGAGCAAAAAGACTATGAGGTGAGAGACACACGTGGAAAATGCTTTGCGGCGGCCTCCAGCTGAACGAATACGTAGAATTACAGCCACAATACCAATGTAGGACATGAAGATGATCATGACAGCTGTAATAATCTCCACTGCATGGATGATGTCCACTACCTGAATCATGACGATGGCTCGTGTGTCTGTGCAGGCCAGGCGCAGCACTGGGAGGAAGTCACAGAAGATATGCTCAAGGTGATTCGAACCACAAAATGGCAGTGTAGAGATCCAGACAATCTCAGGAAGGGGTGTGATAAAGCCACAAACACAGCAACTTAAAGTCAGTTGGGTACATAGCTTGGGGGTCATGATAGTGGGATAATGAAGTGGGCTGCAGATGGCCAGGTAGCGGTCAAAGGCCATAGCTGTCAAGAGACACACCTCACTGATGCCGGTGGAATGGAAGAAATACATCTGTAGGAGACAACCATTGAAGGAAATGCTCCTCCTCTCACTAAGCAGGCTAGACAGCATCTTTGGAATTGTGGCTGTGGTATACCAAATCTCCAGGAAAGAAAGAGCACTGATAAAAATATACATGGGAGTGTGGAGGTGAGTATTCAACTGGACCACTGTGAGGATGATCAGGTTTCCAACAACAATGAAAGCATAGATGAAAAGCAGTGGAACAAAGCAGACAACAGACTTAACCCAGGAATAAGGGAAGGCAGAGAAGATAAACTCCTGAGCGGTGGTTTGATTGGGGCTCTCCATCTCCAAGTTGGAAGTGAGAGTTTCAATTTCCAGTGCACTCAAGTCTCCTAGGAGGCGTCTACTATTGGATAAAGAAATACGCTTACAAGAAGCCAGCCTCTGAATAGAGCCCTGTAATGGGAGTAGAAAGGAAGACAAGGAAGAAGGACATGGTCCATATTCCATAGTTGCTTAAGACTTAAGTTGTAGTGTGGGAAAAACCCAGTCGGAAAGCACAGTCAATATTTTGGATGTGAAATTATCAAATATTGACATGCATTAGAATCACCTGGAGGGTTTGTTAAAACTCAGATTTCTGGTCCTCATACTGAGAGCTCGTTCCTAATCTGTAGTTCTGAGGTAGGGCCCAAGAATTTTCATTTCTAACAAATTTTCAGGCAATGGTGGTCCTGCTGGTCAGGGGACTATATTTTAAAACGATTTTATTTAGGTAAATATAGAATTAGACGAGGCATTGAAGGAATAACAAATAATTAAGAGGATGTTCTTTTTGATATTTAAATCTTATTGATTCCCTAATAATCTCCCCACACTGTTCCAAATATTTTTTTTCAAGCTCCCACTTTACTGGATTCTTGGCATATGATTTGACTGGCATATTTTTATGATAAAGACAAAGCCATTGCTGGTGAATTCTTTCAACCCTCTTTCTCTGTCTAATAACTCTCCCTCTCTTCATATGTATATTCTTAATCATAATTCAGAGAATATTTGGAGAAGAAAAGCTATGGAAATAATCGTAAGTTATTTTACTTTCTTTTATAAGATGGTCTATTCTATCTCCTTCCTTTCCTTCTCTTCTACATCTTCTCGGTAAGGAGATCTTGAAGTAATTTATGAAAACTAACTATATTAATAAATAAATGCTTAATATGGTTGTACACTTGCTCTGGTACAATTGAATGGGGGTAGTTAGAAGGAATGGCAGAGCTGCAGTGCCCTGTAGAATACAATTTCAACTGCACACGCACACATTATAGGATATTGTCCTATTAATTTATTCTCTTTCTAGAATGTTTTTTTTTACTTTATTTATCTCTTCTGCAATCAAACATGCATGTTTCTTCTTATCTTGGGAGAAAATGCTGTTTCTATTCAGATTATTTCCCTCCTTTGTAACAACTGCATTATTTTTCTAATGTATAAAAGGTATTTATTCTATTCATTCTTCTTTGAATCTCTTTAAATAATTTATCCACCCTCAACTTCCCATATCTCTTTTCTTAAGGTATATCAGTGACTTTCTCATTGAAATTTAATGGCCTCTTTCTGTCTTCATTGCCACTAACTTCCAAAGGTCAATTGCCCAATGTTTGAAACTCTCTCCTTTCTTCGCCTATTTGATGCCACGCTATCCTGGTTTTCCTCATTGGTTATTCAATTTTTTATATCCCAAGTGTAAACATAACCCCAAATTGTGTGATCATTTTCTCTTTTCTCTATATTTCCTTTCACATAGAAGAATCTATTGTTTCAAGATCTTATTTATTCAAGATTATTTATCAACTTGTATTGGCCTTCTATTCTCGGTAGTTATTATGACTCCAGAATTCCTTGTTTTTGATATCTCTCATGAGCTCCACATTTTCTTCAGGACTCGCTTACTTAGAAACCTCACCTTGAGGTTTCTAAGTAAACCCAAACATACCTCCTCACCTATTATGGGCTGTTACATTGTGTCCCCTGAAAATTTGTAGGTTGAGTTTCTAACCCCCAGTTCCTCAGAATGTGACTGTACTTGGACATACAGTATTTAAAGAGGTAACAAAGTTCAAATGAGGAAATTAGGGTGGCCCTTAATTCAATAGGGTCAGTGTCCTTACAAGAAGAGTAAATTGGCTGGGCGCAGTGTCTCACGCCTGTAATCCCAGCACTTTGGGAGGCTGAGGCAGGGGGATCATGAAGTCAGGAGATCGAGATCATCCTGGCTAACACGGTGAAACCCCGTCTCTACTAAAAATACAAAAACAAAATTAGCCGGGCATGGTGGCGGGCACCTGTAGTCCCAGGTACTCGGAAGGCTGAGGCGGGAGAACAACGTGAACCGAGAAAGTGGAGGTTGCTGTGAGCCGAGATTGCACCACTGCACTCCAGGCTGGGCGACAGAGCAAGACTCTGTCAAAAAAAAAAAAAAAAAAAAAAAAAAAAAAAAGAGGAAATTCAGATACAGTTTCAGAGGGAGAACCGTGTGAAGACTCAGTAAGAAAACAGCCACCTACAAGCCAAGAAGAGAGGAGTCAAAAGAAAGCAACCCTGCTAAAAACTCAATCTCATACTTCTAGTCTCCAGAATTGTGAGAAATTAAATTTCTGCTGTTTAAACCATTCACTGTGTAGTGCTTCTTATGGCAACCCTAGCAAACAAATACAATATCCTTACCCTCATTTCTAAACCAGTTTCTCTTGCTGACTTTTTAAATTTTTGTCCACCTAGATAACAACTTTACTCATTTTATGTCTATTATTCCTTACACTCTAAAACCAAATTCATCAAGGTCTGCACAATTTATTTATTTTTTACTATATCACTAATATCTTTTATTTCCACTCTCTTCACCCTAATTGGATGCCTAGTCATAAAGTATACACTATTGCAATGAGTTTCCAGAAGTTTCTGCATCCAGTCTTACTTTTGGCTACCCAAGCCTCCATTCTCTAAAGGTCATCTTTGTGAAGCTAGTTTCCTCTTGTGATTCTCCTCTCATATCTATACTTAAGTATCGTTTTCTCATCATTTCCTTCATCCCAATTGTCTTTTCTTTAAAAGTGAAACAACCTCAAATCCTCTAGGATAACTCTTTCCTAATCACTGAATCAGGAAATAATAAATTCCCTTTATTGTCTGGCATTGATAATTGTCTTGCTTTCTACATGCTTTAGGAAATGGAAATTTATTAATAACTTCCTATTTATATTAGCTATGCATGCATTTGTTAATTGATTTTATGACTAAGTCTCATCAAGCTCTTATTTTTTTTACACACAAAAGTTAGCATCATCTTCCTTTAATGTGGTCCTAAAATGTATCTGTTGCTATTTTCTGCAGAAAACAAAGAGACCTTGTCTTCTGTTGCTATTGAAACTGCAAATTATCTATCCAGTTTAGCAAAACTGTTATTTCAAACATGTAACATATGTTTTTCTGGTCTCTGAACATTCCTAAAAGGAATCTGTCCTTCCTCTCCTTTCCCCTCCAATTTCTGAATTTCTGCCTCCATGTTTTCTAAGTTCTACATGTCTTTTCTAGTTTTGACACGCATGTGTGCGTGTGTGTGTGTGTGTGCGTGCTCGCGCATATATATATAGAGAGATGATGTGTGTATTATATATATATATTCCTATAAAAATATTTTTCTTTTTAAGTGTTCTTGAGTTTTTACATACTCATCTGATTTTTCCGTAAATCTTGATGTCTCTAAAAGTAGTCACCACATCTAACTATGGCCCTCAGAACAGGGTTTTACAAATTGAATCGGCTACGAATTCAAGCAGGTGTCTTCTGAGCAGACCCAGACCTAATTCTCTAATCTTTTGAAGAAATGCAATTATGACACAGAAACGATGAGTAAGATTTTAACCAAGAAGAAACACATTCAACTTTACCTATTGAACACTGTCTCCATACAAAACTGAGTAATGGTAAGTCTAGTGCACATGTCAATGACATTAAATGACCAACAGATAACTGGAAATCTCACCTGATTACTGTAACATTTATTCCTGAGATATATCAGAAGTTAATCACAATGCTTATTTGTGGTCTTAAGGATATCCTTTGAACTTTGACCCTGTTTGAATCCCACCCATTCCCTAGGATATTTAGTAACTGAAATCTTTACACTTTGTACTAACGTGCCCTGTAATACTTTTTCCTAAGTCCTCCTCACTCAAAACCTTCCCAACAGCTATTCTGAATATGTATAGGCCTATTTGGACATCAGTTTTTACACAATTGTTTTATTCTTCCTTTAGTTATCTCCTATTCCCCAAAATGAGTTAATTCACTGACCTTGCTGCTGTTCGGTTCCGGAGTTAAAATAAACATGGATGAAGACTATCTTTTCTACCCTAATATGGGGCATATAGAGCTACTAAGACAAACTTTCTCTGCTCTTCTGTCATATTTCTACCTTGAGTCCCTCAAGATGAATTTCCCTTATTCAGTGATATATAGATCTGACTCTTTCTGTAGAATTATTCTCTCTCTCTCATTCCCTCTCCTCTCTGTCTTTGTCTCCTTCTATCTCTCTTTCCCTCTGTATGTGTGTATGTGGGTATCTTTTCCTAAGCATTACTAGAATGAGAAAATAGACTCTCCTGGGAATTCTACACGATGACTCTAGATTTGAGAGAAAAACAACTATCCCTATAATGGCTCCAATTAGGTAAAGCAGTTTAGGCTGGTAATTAGGGAAACCCTAGTCCCAGGGAACTCCAACTCACAGAGCTGTCGGCATCAGAATAAATGTTCTTTTTAAAAACTTCTTTTTTTCTGTGGCGCTTTTTGTTGGATTGAATTTTTAATGAATCAAAATACCAAAATCCAAGACCCAGATTTGAGGGATGTTCATACAGTAGAGGGAAGGAGATAATGAAAGGAGGGAGCTAGACTTACATCCTGTTTGTTTCCAGGACATTCCCCCACCTTAGGAAAACCAGTTGGTCTTCCACGTCTTCCATCTACTAGTTCCTATTGAAATTTGGGGCCAATATTTTATCTAATAGTGTTGATTTTCTCTTGTTTTACTTTCTTTATGCACAGAGGTCAGAGACATTTCTAGGCAGAGAAATAACTGTCAGGGAAGTCTCTCAAGGCTAAAGCAAATTAACAGCATTGTGTGCTAGTTCTATGCTAGTCCTATCAAAATTGTTTCCACTTTCCTTCATTTATTCATGAAAATTTTGAGAATAAAAAGATTAATATAATATGATTCCCTTTAGAGTAAAATCAATATCTATAGTAAAATCAATATCTAATATAAAATATAGAAATCCTGACAAATTCGTATTTTGCAAAATGTTAATCTCCCAAGTAGATATCAAAACAAAGTGCTGGAAGGGGGCAATTAATTCTCCCTCATGAATTCAGAGGAGGCTTGACCAAAAATAACTACATCTGAAAGAACATAGCTTGCTAAGATCCCTGACCTGGAAATGGTGAGATGAAGATCCAATTTCAGCTCTGTTCAACTCCCAAAGAACACACTCTTGTGTAGGTAAGGATCAGAAGAATGAAAAGCAGAAGGCGTGCCTGCAGGCACTGGTGTCAGTAGGGTGTGTGCTCCCTTCCTATGCTCTGCAGAGCCGTCTCTGCGTAGGTGCTATCTTAGGAAATCAGGATCTGACAGACAGATCTTACCTTTCATTTTAGGAACCAAGGTCCCTGTTTCCTTTTCTAGCTCTTCTCTATTGACTTTTAACACTGTTTAGAGGTTTCTTTTATAAAATTCACAAAGTCGAGGTCCTAAAGTGCTGCGTTTGTTCACTTTTAATCAAAAATATCTGTTATTAAAACCAAACAAACACACACACAATTATGTTCAGGAATACGACTCTTCCTATGCTTTCCTCCTGTTAGTTTTTTTTTTCATGTGTGTTTTGGATGGGAAAGGGAAAAGTAAATGGGTAAATTTCTGTGAATTTTCAGACTTGAGATGAGGTGGGTTCTATCAACATAATGAAGACAGCAATGCAATGAATTAACCAAGAGGGTCTGTCTGGCAGTCCACAAGTGATATGGATAAGAAGAGTTGAAGATCAAAGACCAGTGGTTACAGATACCTTCAGACAACGTTGTTTGTTGACTGAAAGAAAACTAGGCAAACTAGGTTGTTATAAAGATGACCTTAATAATAAAAGATAACACCTATTAAACACTTACTCTGGGTCAGGAATTGCATGTACTATGTAAACTCATTTAAGAACTATGATTATGCCAATTTTACAAATGAGAATACTGTGGTATAGAGAGGTTAAGAATCCTTCCTAGGGTCACACAACTAAGAAGCGTTACAATTAGAGTTCTACTCTAGAAGTTTAACGTCAAAGCCTCTGCTGTACTTTACTGTCCTTGTCTCTGTTATTTGAACTGTGTCTTTTTTAACAGAAGAGTGGCTACTGGGCTAAAACAGTTGCTTTAGCTTTGTGCTCCAAGTCATAGAGAATGTTTCAAGAAAACCTACTCTCTGTCCCATGAGGGAGAAATGATTAACTACTTTCTCTAACCTGAAGAATGGTCATAAGAAGTATCTTATATTTTCTGGAATTTTAATAGCATCGGATAAAAAAAGAATAAAATATGGGGTGCTCAGTAATCTGGAAAATAGCAGAGTGGTCCTATGAAAGTAGGCAAATGTGGAGACCCTGGTAGGCCTTACAGTCCTTTCATTGTAATTGCTAACACTGTTTAAAATATGTCTCTGGAGGAAACTTGACATGAATTTAACTTACAGGTTATAAAGATAATAGCACAGACTGTTCTTGTCTATTAAAAGAGTTTTTAACATCTATGAGTAAAACACTTTAAAATAGTTTCACTTTTTTTACAACCTACTTTATCACTGTCTAATATATTAATCTTAGGTGAGCACATGGCTATTCAATAGAACAGAATTTTTCAGGGGGCTGTCCAAAGTGCTAATCTCATTCTAGCTTTTAGGGAAGATATAGTAATAAAAGATGCAATTGCATATTGAAAGTCTTAAAATGTTTTTATGAGGGGCGGAGCAAGATGGCCAAATAGGAACAGCTCCAATCTCCAACTCCCAGCACGAGCGACACAGAAGACTGGTGATTTCTACATTTTCAACTGAGGTACTGGGTTCATCTCACTAGGGAGTGCTGGACAATCGGTGCTGGTCAGCTGCTGCAGCCCGACCAGCGAGAGCTGAAGCAGGGTGAGGCATTGCCTCACCTGGGAAGCGCAAGGGGGAAGGGAATCCCTTTTCCTAGCCAG
Source organism: Chlorocebus sabaeus (assembly GCF_047675955.1). NCBI lineage: Eukaryota > Metazoa > Chordata > Mammalia > Primates > Cercopithecidae > Chlorocebus > Chlorocebus sabaeus. Next base: position 4,580,692 of record NC_132923.1, on the reverse strand, counting down.
GGGAACTGAGACACACAACACCTGGAAAATCGGGTAACTTCCACCCCAATACTGTGCTTTAAGGAAATGGGCACACCAGGAGATTATATCCCACACCTGACTGGCAGGGTCCCACGCCCACGGAGCATCCTTCATTGCTAGCACAGCAGTCTGTGATCTACCGGCAAGGCAGCAGTGAGGCTGGGGGAGGGGCGCCTGCCATTGCTGAGTCTTAAGTGGGTAAACAAAGCCCCTGGGAAGCTCAAACTGGGTGGAGCTCACAGCAGCTCAAGGAAACCTGCCTGTCTCTGTAGACTCCACCTCTGGGGACAGGGCACAGTAAACAATAACAAACACAGCAGAAACCTCTGCAGATGCAAACGACTCTGTCTGACAGCTTTGAAGAGAGCAGTGGATCTCCCAACACGGAGGTTGAGATCTGAGAAGGGACAGACTGCCCGCTCAAGTGGGTCCCTGATCCCTGAGTAGCCTAACTGGGAGACATCTCCCACTAGGGGCAGTCTGACACCCCACACCTCACAGGGTGGAGTACACCCCTGAGAGGAAGCTTCCAAAGCAAGAATCAGACAGGTACACTCGCTGTTCAGCAATATTCTATCTTCTGCAGCCTCTGCTGCTGATACCCAGGCAAACAGGGTCTGGAGTGGACCTCAAGCAATCTCCAACAGACCTATAGCTGAGGGTCCTGACTGTTAGAAGGAAAACTATCAAACAGGAAGGACACCTACACCAAAACCCCATCAGTACGTCACCATCATCAAAGACCAGCGGCAGATAAAACCACAAAGATGGGGAAAAGGCAGGGCAGAAAAGCTGGAAATTCAAAAAATAGGAGCACATCTCCCCCGGCAAAGGAGCGCAGCTCATCGCCAGCAACGGATCAAAGCTGGACGGAGAATGATTTTGACGAGATGAGAGAAGAAGGCTTCAGTCCATCAAACTTCTCAGACTAGAGGAGGAATTACGTACCCAGTGCAAAGAAACTAAAAATGTTGAAAAAAAAGTGGAAGAATTAATGGCTAGAGTAATTAATGCAGAGAAGGTCATAAACGAAATAAAAGAGATGAAAACCATGACACAAGAAATACGTGAAAAATGCACAAGCTTCAGTAACCGACTTGATCAACTGGAAGAAAGAGTATCAGCGATTGAGCATCAAATGAATGAAATGAAGCGAGAAGAGAAATCTAAAGAAAAAAGAAGAAAAAGAAATGAACAAAGCCTGCAAGAAGTATGGGATTATGTAAAAAGAACAAATCTACATCTGATTGGGGTGCCTGAAAGTGAAGGGGAAAATGGAACCAAGTTGGAAAACACTCTTCAGGATATCATCCAGGAGAACTTCCCCAACCTAGTAGGGCAGGCCAACATTCAAATCCAGGAAATACAGAGAACACCACAAAGATACTCCTCAAGAAGAGCAACTCCAACACACATAATTGCCAGATTCACCAAAGTTGAAATGAAGGAAAAAATCTTAAGGGCAGCCAGAGAGAAAGGTCGGGTTACCCACAAAGGGAAGCCCATCAGACTAACAGCAGATCTTTCGGCAGAAACTCTACAAGCCAGAAGAGAGTGGGGGCAGATATTCAACATTCTTAAAGAACAGAATTTTAAACCCAGAATTTCATATCCAGCCAAACTAAGTTTCATCAGTGAAGGAGAAATAAAATCCTTTACAGATATGCAAATGCTTAGAGATTTTGTCACCACTAGGCCTGCCTTACAAGAGACCCTGAAGGAAGCACTAAACATGGAAAGGAACAACTGGTACCAGCCATTGCAAAAACATGCCAAAATGTAAAGACCATCAAGGCTAGGAAGAAACTGCATCAACTAACGAGCAAAATAACCAGTTAATATCATAATGGCAGGATCAAGTTCACACATAACAATATTAACCATAAATGTAAATGGACTAAATGCTCCAATTAAAAGACACAGACTGGAAAACTGGATAAAGAGTCAAGACCCATCAGTGTGCTGTATTCAGGAGACCCATCTCACATGCAGAGACATACATAGGCTCAAAATAAAGGGATGGAGGAAGATTTACCAAGCAAATGGAGAACAAAAAAAAGCAGGGGTTGCAATAAACCATCAAAGATCAAAAGAGACAAAGAAGGCCATTACATAATGGTAAAGGGATCAATTCAACAGGAAGAGCTAACTATCCTAAATATATATACACCCAATACAGGAGCACCCAGATTCATAAAGCAAGTCCTTAGAGACTTACAAAGAGACTTAGACTCCCATACAATAATCATGGGAGACTTCAACACTCCACTGTCAACATTAGACAGATCAACGAGACAGAAAGTTAACAAGGATATCCAGGAATTGAACTCATCTCTGCAGCAAGCAGACCTAATAGACATCTACAGAACTCTCCACCCCAATTCAACAGAATATACATTCTTCTCAGCACCACATCGCACTTACTCCAAAATTGACCACATAATTGGAAGTAAAGCACTCCTCAGCAAATGTACAAGAACAGAAATTATAACAAACTGTCTCTCAGACCACAGTGCAATCAAACTAGAACTCAGGACTAAGAAACTCAATCAAAACCGCTCAACTACATGGAAACTGAACAATCTGCTCCTGAATGACTACTGGGTACATAACGAAATGAAAGCAGAAATAAAGATGTTCTTTGAAACCAATGAGAACAAAGATACAACATACCAGAATCTCTGGGACACATTTAAAGCAGTGTGTAGAGGGGAATTTATAGCACTAAATGCCCACAAGAGAAAGCAGGAAAGATCTAAAATTGACACTCTAACATCGCAGTTAAAAGAACTAGAGAAGGAAGAGCAAACACATTTGAAAGCTAGCAGAAGGCAAGAAATAACTAAGATCAGAGCAGAACTGAAGGAGATAGAAACACAAAAAACCCTCCAAAAAATCAATGAATCCAGGAGTTGGTTTTTTGAAAAGATCAACAAAATTGACAGACCACAAGCAAGACTAATAAATAAGAAAAGAGAGAAGAATCAAATTGACGCAATAAAAAATGATAAAGGGGATATCATCACCGACCCCACAGAAATACAAACTACCATCAGAGAATACTATAAACACCTCTATGCAAATAAACTGGAAAATCTAGAAGAAATGGATAATTTGCTGGACACTTATACTCTTCCAAGACTAAACCAGGAAGAAGTTGAATCCCTGAATAGACCAATAGCAGGCTCTGAAATTGAGGCAATAATTAATAGCCTACCAACCAAAAAAAGTCCAGGACCAGATGGATTCACAGCCAAATTCTACCCTATGTACAAGGAGGAGCTGGTACCATTCCTTCTGAAACTTTTCCAATCAATAGAAAAAGAGGGAATCCTCCCTAACTCATTTTATGAGGCCAACATCATCCTGATACCAAAGCCTGGCAGAGACACAACAAAAAAAGAGAATTTTAGACCAATATCCCTGATGAACATCAATGCAAAAATCCTCAATAAAATACTGGCAAACCGTATTCAGCAACATATCAAAAAGCTTATCCACCATGATCAAGTGGGCTTCATCCCTGGGATGCAAGGCTGGTTCAACATTCACAAATCAATAAACATAATCCAACATATAAACAGAACCAAAGACAAGAACCACATGATTATCTCAATAGATGCAGAAAAGGCCTTTGACAAAATTCAACAGCCCTTCATGCTAAAAACGCTCAATAAATTTGGTACTGATGGAACGTACCTCAAAATAATAAGAGCTATTTATGACAAACCCACAGCCAATATCATACTGAATGGGCAAAAACTGGAAAAATTCCCTTTGAAAACTGGCACAAGACAGGGATGCCCTCTCTCAACACTCCTATTCAACATAGTGTTGGAAGTTCTGGCTAGGGCAATCAGGCAAGAGAAAGAAATCAAGGGGATTCAGTCAGGAAAAGAAGAAGTCAAATTGTCCATGTTCACAGATGACATGATCGTCTATTTAGAAAACCCCATTGTCTCAGCCCAAAATCTCCTTAAGCTGATCAGCAACTTCAGCAAAGTCTCAGGATACAAAATTAATGTGCAAAAATCACAAGCATTCTTATACACCAGTAACAGACAAACAGAGAGCCAAATCATGAATGAACTTCCATTCACAATTGCTTCCAAGAGAATAAAATACCTAGGAATCCAACTTACAAGGGATGTAAAGGACCTCTTCAAGGAGAACTACAAACCACTGCTCAGTGAAATCAAAGAGGACACAAACAAATGGAAGAACATACCATGCTCATGGATAGGAAGAATCAATATCGTAAAAATGGCCATACTGCCCAAGGTGATTTATAGATTCAATGCCATCCCCATCAAGCTACCAAAGAGTTTCTTCACAGAATTGGAAAAAACTGCTTTAAAGTTCATATGGAACCAAAAAAAGACCCCGCATCTCCAAGACAATCCTAAGTCAAAAGATCAAAGCTGGAGGCATCACGCTACCTGACTTCAAACTATACTACAAGGCTACAGTAACCAAAACAGCATGGTACTGGTACCAAAACAGAGATATAGACCAATGGAACAGAACAGAGTCCTCAGAAATAATACCACACATCTACAGCCATCTGATCTTTGACAAACCTGAGAGAAACAAGAAATGGGGAAAGGATTCCCTATTTAATAAATGGTGCTGGGAAAATTGGCTAGCCATAAGTAGAAAGCAGAAACTGGATCCTTTCCTTACTCCTTATACGAAAATTAATTCAAGATGGATTAGAGACTTAAATGTTAGACCTAATACCATAAAAATCCTAGAGGAAAACCTAGGTAGTACCATTCAGGACATAGGCATGGGCAAAGACTTCATGTCTAAAACACCAAAAGCAACAGCAGCAAAAGCCAAAATTGACAAATGGGATCTAATTAAACTAAAGAGCTTCTGCACAGCAAAAGAAACTACCATCAGAGTGAACAGGCAACCTACAGAATGGGAGAAATTTTTGCAATCTACTCATCTGACAAAGGGCTAATATCCAGAACCTACAAAGAACTCAAACATATTTACAAGAAAAAAACAAACAACCCCATCAAAAAGTGGGCAAAGGATATAAACAGACATTTCTCAAAAGAAGACATTCATACAGCCAACAGACACATGAAAAAATGCTCATCATCACTGGCCATCAGAGAAATGCAAATCAAAACCACAATGAGATACCATCTCACACCAGTTAGAATGGCGATCATTAAAAAGTCAGGAAACAACAGGTGCTGGAGAGGATGTGGAGAAATAGGAACACTTTTACACTGTTGGTGGGATTGTAAACTAGTTCAACCATTATGGAAAACAGTATGGTGATTCCTCAAGGATCTAGAACTAGATGTACCATATGACCCAGCCATCCCATTAATGGGTATATACCCAAAGGATTATAAATCATGCTGCTATAAAGACACATGCACACGTATGTTTATTGTGGCACTATTCACAATAGCAAAGACTTGGAATCAACCCAAATGTCCATCAGTGACAGACTGGATTAAGAAAATGTGGCACATATACACCATGGAATACTATGCAGCCATAAAAAAGGATGAGTTTGTGTCCTTTGTAGGGACATGGATGCAGCTGGAAACCATCATTCTTAGCAAACTATCACAAGAACAGAAAACCAAACACCGCATGTTCTCACTCATAGGTGGGAACTGAACAACGAGATCACTTGGACTTGGGAAGGGGAACATCACACACCGGGGCCTATCATGGGGAGGGGGGAGGGGGGAGGGATTGCATTGGAAGTTATACCTGATGTAAATGACGAGTTGATGGGTGCTGACGAGTTGATGGGTGCAGCACACCAACATGGCACAAGTATACATATGTAACAAACCTGCATGTTATGCACATGTACCCTAGAACTCAAAGTATAATAATAAAAAAAAAAAAGAAAAAGAAAAAAAAATGTTTTTGCAATGAAAGATGTTAAGTGTTTTAAAACCTAGAAGTAATGACTTTTATTTAGTTACCTATTCCTGAGTATAAATGTGCTTGAATAGACTTTTCACTATATTTTTAAGGTTTGCATAACTGATTTATAACTTATATTCCTGTATAATTTCAAATCACATATATTAATTATTTGACAAAAAAATTTAAATTGAATTGCTTCATTTTTTGAGTACCCTTATGGACATACAGGTTTTATAAGCTTATTTTTAATTGAAATGTCTATGTTTCCATTGGATTTATTATTTTATGTTTTGTTCCAGAACTTTTTTAATGTAACCATCCTTTGAGCCCTCAAGACAGTACATTCTCTTCTTAAATTTATCCTGCCCTGTGATATGTAGTAAGTTCTTTTTCAAAAAGTTCCAGTTTCCTTGTTAAAAATAACTGTTAGAAACTCAAATGAACATTTTAGGAAAATAAATGGCTTTTTCTTGTCCTTTGAGTATTATTTCGTATGAGAATAGACAGCTGGAAATTTATTTTTCTAAAATTACGTTTCACACTGACAACTTCAACTGGATGCTAACATTGTTTTTCAACATACTATGGTTTAGTAATTCTGTAATTAAACTGTATTTTACACTTATATCAGATCCTAATCTCTTAGCTTATTCCATGCTCTTAGCTTATTCAATTCCTAATTTAAAAAACTATTCTCCTGGACTTTTCCTTATGGTTACACAGTGAATATCTAAGTTTCAGGCATCACTTCCACATTCAAGGCAAAATGTTGTGTGATTGGGAGGCAAACAGCAAAAGCTATCCCGAAAACCCTAGTAGATTTCTGCCTGGATCACAATGGGAAGAACTCATTTACAAAGGTGGAGAAAGAGTAATTAATTGGTTTGAATATGGTTTTTGGACCAGACAATTGAGCCTATTTTTAGATTTAGAATTTAAAGATCTGTACAATTTTAAGGATTAAATTTGTTTTATAAGACTCTATAAAGGAACATTAGTTTTTAACATAGTAGCACCTTTAGTTGAAAATATATGATTACATTTAATTCTATTATTATAGGTTATAAAACCAGATAATGGTAGCCTTCAAGTTGTTTATAAGACAGGTATAGGAAATGTATATAATTTCAGCCATTTTAGATTTATTTTAAAAGTTCAATTTTTTAATAAATTATAATGTCATGTACAAATATTGTTTAAATTGTGAATAATTATAACAGAATAAAATATGTGGTTGTTTTTGAATGAATTGAAATTCATAAAATAAAGAGTTCAATGGAAAAAAATTGGCAAGAAATATTAAAGAAGTTAACAACAATAAGCTGCAATTGGCTATTAGATACATGTCAGTTTATTGTACTCTGGTAATTTTCAAATATAAGCATATATGTACTTTTTGCCTAATTAGATTGGCAATGAATACAAGGAGTGATATACATTACATGGGATAATGTGTTGAAATAGGAACTTCTGATGAATGATGCTGGATATATAGTGTTTTGAAATATTTGGAATGGTTGTTTGTCATTATCCACTCAATTATTAATCTTGAATAATATTGGATACTGTAGTTATACTTCTAAGAATTGATCTCACAATCATATTACAGTATTTGAATTTATATATAAGGCTTCACTGTAGTCCCATCTAAAATTAGAAGTATTTGAAAACAATCTAAATGGTCATCCATAGGAATGAAATAAATAACATAAAGTTCGTGCAGACATAACACAGAATATTATGCTGCAGCTATTTTATAGGGAAATAATAGATCTGTAGGCTGTGACTATAAAAATAGAGTCATAAATATTGGAAAGATAGAAACATATTGTCAACTCAGCAAATATCAAAACACTCATTTCATGTGTTTTTGAAAAAGACATGTTTACATCTAAATTTATATGGAAATTTATTCTTTTTTGTGCTATCATGTACTAGATATTATTTATTCTTTCCATTATTTATGCCCATTAAATATCCCCACTTCCCCTCCAACTTCTCCACTTCCCTTCCCAGTCTCCGGTAACCATTATTTTACCATATCTGTGAATTCAATTGTTTTTATTTTTAGTTTCCACAAATAAGTGAGAACATGCAAACTTTGTCTTTCTGTGCCTGGCTTATTACACTGAACATAATGACTTCCAAGTACACCCATTTTGCTTCAGATGACAGAATCTCATTCTTTTTTATGGCTAAATAGTACTCCATTCTGTATATTTTTATGTATTTCCCTTTAATTCTACTTGCCCTCGTTTTTTTTCTATACACTATTTAAACTAACTTGATAAATGTTTTCTCTATGTGTTCTTATAAAACATGTACTTTTGTTTCATACACATGTACTTTTTATTTATGTAAACTGTGCTGATTTCATTGTGTTATTTATTTTTACCTTTTAGTATTCATAGGAATTATTTTTGTTTCTTTGTGTTCAGTAGCTCATAATATTTAACACCTGCATGATTCTCTGAACTATTCATTTGGCATATGTTAAGTACCTGTTTTCTCCATAATAAGCTCCAGATTGCCTCCAACTACCTAACATTCTGAACAACCTCTTCATGTATGTCAGCTTTGAAACATGTGTAAAAAAGTCTTTGAGAAATATTCCTAGGAGCAGGATTATTAAAACCAAGGATACACTTGAACTTCATTTCTGCCACATTTTTCTCTAAAATGACTACACCAGTTTACATTCTTATCAGCTGTGCATGTATTTCTTTGTCTCTTCATCTTCTCTAACACTTGGCCTCAATAAAGATTTTTAAGCATCTCTTCATGTAATTACTAGACTTTAGAGTTTATCTGCCTTTAAATTGTTTGTCTATATCATTTGCCAAATTTCTTTTAAGTTTTCTTTATTTTCTCACTTCTTTAAGGAGGTCATTTTTTTTTCATAAACGTACAATAAATTTTCCATCCAAAACAAACTAAATAAATGTGACCTAAGAGGTGGTATTTTGATTTCAGACAAAGATACACTGGCCAACTTACCTAACAGAGCAGTTTCTTTTTTTATTATTTTATTTATTTTTTCTAACTATACTTTAAGTTCTAGGGTACACGTGCACAACGTGCAGGTTTGTTACATATGCATAGATGTGCCACGTTGGTGTGCTGCACCCATTAACTGGTCATTTACGTTAGGTATATCTCCTAATGCTATACCTCCCCCTTCACCCCATCCCATGACAGGCCCCAGTGTGTGATGTTCCCCTTCCTGGGTCCACCCGTTCTCATTGTTCAATTCCCACCTATGAGTGAGAACATGCGATGTTTGGGTTTTTGTCCTTGTGATAGTTTGCTGAGAATGATGGTTTCCAGCTGCATCCATGTCCCTACAAAAGACATGAACTCATCCTTTTTTATGGCTGCATAGTATTCCATGGTGTATATATGCCACATTTTCTTAATCCAGTCTGTCATTGATGGACATTTGGGTTGGTACCAAGTCTTTGCTATTGTGAATAGTGCCACAATAAACACATGTGTGCATATGTCTTTATAGCAGCATGATTTATAATCCTTTGGGTATATACCCAGTAATGGGATGGCTGGGTCAGATGGTATTTCTAGTTCTTGATCCTTGAGGAATCGCCACACTGTCTTCCACAATGGTTGAACTAGTTTACAATCCCACCAACAGTGTAAAAGTGTTCCTATTTCTCCACATCCTCTCTAGCACCTGTTGTTTCCTCACTTTTTAATGATTGCCATTCTAACTGGTGTGAGATGGTATCTCATTGTGGTTTTGATTTCCATTTCTCTGATGGTCATTGATGATGAGCATTTTTTCATGTGTTTGTTGACTGCATAAATGTCTTCTTTTGAGAAGTGTCTGTTCACATCCTTTGCCCACTTTTTGATGGCTTTGTTTTTTTCTTGTAAGTTAGTTTGAGTTCTTTGTAGACTCTGGATATTAGCCCTTTGTCAGATGAGTAGATTGCAAAAATTTTCTCCCATTCTGTAGGTTGCCTGTTCACTCTGATGGTAGTTTCTTTTGCTGTGCAGAAGCTCTTCAGTTTAATTAGATCGCATTTGTCAATTTTGGCTTTTGTTGTCATTGTTTTTGGTGTTCTAGACATGAAGTCCTTGCCCATGCCAATGTCCTGAATGTTATTGCCTAGGTTTTCTTCTAGGGTTTTTATGGTTTTAGGTCTAACATTTAAGTCTTTAATCCATCTTGAATTAATTTTTGTATAAAGTGTAAGGAAGGGATCCAGTTTCAGCTTCCTACTTATGGCTAGCCAGTTTTCCCAGCACCATTTATTAAGTAGGGAATCATTGCCCCATTTCTCGTTTTTGTCAGGTTTGTCAAAGATCAGATGGTGGTAGATGTGTGGTATTATTCCTGAGGACTCTGTTCCATTGGTCTATATCTCTGTTTTGGTACTAGTACCATGCTGTTTTGGTTACTGTAGCCTTGTAGTATAGTTTGAAGTCAGGTAGTATGATGTCTCCAGCTTTGTTCTTTGTCCCTGTTTGCAGATGACATGATTGTATATTT